>NW_027461724.1:0-600000 GCF_050947455.1 Rhinoderma darwinii
TTAAATGCTTTAATCCATAGTCCTTTTTAATCGATTGTGAAACAAAATCTAAACGACATAATAAAAAGTCAACCGCACCACGGATTCCCAGACAGTCTCCCACACTGGTACTAGCGAGGCCTTAAGCTGTGTAACTTCTGCGATCTGACGAGAGCAGGCACATTCAGCTTAGAATGGCCATTGACGTTAAATGCTTTAATCCATAGTCCTATTTAATCTATTGTGAAACAAAATCTAAACGACATAATAAAAAGTCAACCGCACCACGGATTCCCAGACAGTCTCCCACACTGGTACTAGCGAGGCCTTAAGCTGTGTAACTTCTGCGATCTGACGAGAGCAGGCACATTCAGCTTAGAATGGCCATTGACATTAAATGCTTTAATCCATAGTCCTTTTTAATCGATTGTGAAACAAAATCTAAACGACATAATAAAAAGTCAACCGCACCACGGATTCCCAGACAGTCTCCCACACTGGTACTAGCGAGGCCTTAAGCTGTGTAACTTCTGCGATCTGACGAGAGCAGGGACATTCAGCTTAGAATGGTCATTGACATTAAATGCTTTAATCCATAGTCCTTTTTAATCGATTGTGAAACAAAATCTAAACGACATAATAAAAAGTCAACCGCACCACGGATTCCCAGACAGTCTCCCACACTGGTACTAGCGAGGCCTTAAGCTGTGTAACTTCTGCGATCTGACGAGAGCAGGCACATTCAGCTTAGAATGGCCATTGACATTAAATGCTTTAATCCATAGTCCTTTTTAATCGATTGTGAAACAAAATCTAAACGACATAATAAAAAGTCAACCGCACCACGGATTCCCAGACAGTCTCCCACACTGGTACTAGCGAGGCCTTAAGCTGTGTAACTTCTGCGATCTGACGAGAGCAGGGACATTCAGCTTAGAATGACCATTGACATTAAATGCTTTAATCCATAGTCCTTTTTAATCGATTGTGAAACAAAATCTAAACGACATAATAAAAAGTCAACCGCACCACGGATTCACAGACAGTCTCCCACACTGATACTAGCGAGGCCTTAAGCTGTGTAACTTCTGCGATCTGACGAGAGCAGTCACATTCAGCTTAGAATGGCCATTGACATTAAAAGCCTTAATCCATAGTCCTATTTAATCTATTGTGAAACAAAATCTAACCAACATAATAAAAAGTCAACCGCACCACGGATTCCCAGACAGTCTCCCACACTGGTACTAGCGAGGCCTTAAGCTGTGTAACTTCTGCGATCTGACGAGAGCAGGGACATTCAGCTTAGAATGGCCATTGACATTAAATGCTTTAATCCATAGTCTTTTTTAATCGATTGTGAAACAAAATCGAAACGACATAATAAAAATTCAACTGCACCACGGATTCCCAGACAGTCTCCCACACTGGTACTAGCGAGGCGTTAAGCTGTGTAACTTCTGCGATCTAACGAGAGCAGGCACATTCAGCTTAGAATGGCCATTGACATTAAATGCTTTAATCCATAGTCCTTTTTAATCGATTGTGAAACAAAATCTAAACGACATAATAAAAAGTCAACCGCACCACGGATTCCCAGACAGTTTCCCACACTGGTACTAGTGAGGCCTTAAGCTGTGTAACTTCTGCGATCTGACGAGAGCAGGCACATTCAGTTTAGAATGGCCATTGACATTAAAAGCCTTAATCCATAGTCCTATTTAATCTATTGTGAAACAAAATCTAAACAACATAATAAAAAGTCAACCACACCACGGATTCCCAGACAGTCTCCCACACTGGTACTAGCGAGGCCTTAAGCTGTGTAACTTCTGCGTTCTGACGAGAGCAGGCACATTCAGCTTAGAATGGCCATTGACATTAAATGTTTTAATCTATAGTCCTATTTAATCTATTGTGAAAAAAAATCTAAACGACATAATAAAAAGTCGACCGCACCACGGATTCCCAGACAGTCTCCCACACTGGTACTAGCGAGGCGTTAAGCTGTGTAACTTCTGCGATCTGACGAGAGCAGGCACATTCAGCTTAGAATGGCCATTAACATTAAATGCTTTAATCCATAGTCCTTTTTAATCGATTGTGAAACAAAATCTAAACGACATAATAAAAAGTCAACCGCACCACGGATTCCCAGACAGTCTCCCACACTGGTACTAGCGAGGCCTTAAGCTGTGTAACTTCTGCGATCTGACGAGAGCAGGCACATTCAGCTTAGAATGGCCATTGACATTAAAAGCCTTAATCCATAATCCTATTTAATCTATTGTGAAACAAAATCTAAACAACATAATAAGAAGTCAACCATACCACGGATTCCCAGACAATCTCCCACACTGGTACTAGTGAGGCCTTAAGCTGTGTAACTTCTGCGTTCTGACGAGAGAAGGCACATTCAGCTTAGAATGGCCATTAACATTAACATTAAATGCTTTAATCCATAGTCCTATTTAATCTATTGTGAAACAAAATCTAAACGACATAATAAAAAGTCAACCGAACCACGGATTCCCAGACAGTCTCCCACACTGGTACTAGCGAGGCCTTAAGCTGTGTAACTTCTGCGATCTGACGAGAGCAGGCACATTCAGCTAAGAATGGCCATTGACGTTAAATGCTTTAATCCATAGTCCTATTTAATCTATTGTGAAACAAAATCTAAACGACATAATAAAAAGTCAACCGCACCACGGATTCCCAGGCAGTCTCCCACACTGGTACTAGCGAGGCGTTAAGCTGTGTAACTTCTGCGATCTAACGAGAGCAGGGACATTCAGCTTAGAATGGCCATTAACATTAAAGGCTTTAATCCATAGTCCTTTTTAATCGATTGTGAAACAAAATCTAAACGACATAATAAAAATTCAACCGCACCACGGATTCCCAGACAGTCTCCCACACTGGTACTAGCGAGGCCTTAAGCTGTGTAACTTCTGCGTTCTGACCAGAGCAGGCACATTCAGCTTAGAATGGCCATTGACGTTAAATGCTTTAATCCATAGTCCTATTTAATCTATTGTGAAACAAAATCTAAACGACATAATAAAAAGTCAACGGCACCACAGATTCCCAGACAGTCTCCCACACTGGTACTAGCGAGGCGTTAAGCTGTGTAACTTCTGCGATCTAACGAGAGCAGGCACATTCAGCTTAGAATGGCCATTGACATTAAATGCTTTAATCCATAGTCCTTTTTAATCGATTGTGAAACAAAATCTAAACGACATAATAAAAAGTCAACCGCACCACGGATTCCCAGACAGTCTCCCACACTGGTACTAGCGAGGCCTTAAGCTGTGTAACTTCTGCGATCTGACGAGAGCAGGCACATTCAGCTTAGAATGGCCATTGACATTAAAAGCCTTAATCCATAGTCCTATTTAATCTATTGTGAAACAAAATCTAAACAACATAATAAAAAGTCAACCGCACCATGGATTTCCAGACAGTCTCCCACACTGGTACTAGCGAGGCCTTAAGCTGTGTAACTTCTGCGATCTGACGAGAGCAGGGACATTCAGCTTAGAATGGCCATTGACATTAAATGCTTTAATCCATAGTCCTTTTTAATCGATTGTGAAACAAAATCTAAACGACATAATAAAAATTCAACCGCACCACGGATTCCCAGACAGACTCCCACACTGGTACTAGCGAGGCCTTAAGCTGTGTAACTTCTGCGTTCTGACGAGAGCAGGCACATTCAGCTTAGAATGGCCATTGACGTTAAATGCTTTAATCCATAGTCCTATTTAATCTATTGTGAACCAAAATCTAAACGACATAATAAAAAGTCAACCGCACCACCACGGATTCCCAGACAGTCTCCCGCACTGGTACTAGCGAGGCCTTAAGCTGTGTAACTTCTGCGATCTGACAAGAACAGGCACATTCAGCTTAGAATGGCCATTGACATTAAAAGCCTTAATCCATAGTCCTATTTAATCTATTGTGAAACAAAATCTAAACAACATAATAAAAAGTCAACCGCACCACGGATTCCCAGACAGTCTCCCAAACTGGTACTAGCGAGGCCTTAAGCTGTGTAACTTCTGCGATCTGACGAGAGCAGGCACATTCAGCTTAGAATGGCCATTGACATTAAAAGCCTTAATCCATAGTCCTATTTAATCTATTGTGAAACAAAATCTAAACAACATAATAAAAAGTCAACCGCACCACGGATTCCCAGACAGTCTCCCACACTGGTACTAGCGAGGCCTTAAGCTGTGTAACTTCTGCGATCTGACGAGAGCAGGGACATTCAGCTTAGAATGGCCATTGACATTAAATGCTTTAATCATAGTCCTTTTTAATCGATTGTGAAACAAAATCTAAACGACATAATAAAAATTCAACCGCACCACGGATTCCCAGACAGTCTCCCACACTGGTACTAGCGAGGCCTTAAGCTGTGTAACTTCTGCGTTCTGACGAGAGCAGGCACATTCAGCTTAGAATGGCCATTGACGGTAAATGCTTTAATCCATAGTCCTATTTAATCTATTGTGAAACAAAATCTAAACGACATAATAAAAAGTCAACCGCACCACGGATTCCCAGACAGTCTCCCACACTGGTACTAGCGAGGCCTTAAGCTGTGTAACTTCTGCGATCTGACGAGAACAGGCACATTCAGCTTAGAATGGCCATTGACATTAAAAGCCTTAATCCATAGTCCTATTTAATCTATTGTGAAACAAAATCTAAACAACATAATAAAAAGTCAACCGCACCACGGATTCCCAGACAGTCTCCCACACTGGTACTAGCGAGGCCTTAAGCTGTGTAACTTCTGCGATCTGACGAGAGCAGGCACATTCAGCTTAGAATGGCCATTGACATTAAAAGCCTTAATCCATAGTCCTATTTAATCTATTGTGAAACAAAAATCTAAACAACATAATAAAAAGTCAACCGCACCACGGATTCCCAGACAGTCTCCCACACTGGTACTAGCGAGGCGTTAAGCTGTGTAACTTTTGCGATCTAACGAGAGCAGGCACATTCAGCTTAGAATGGCCATTGACATTAAATGCTTTAATCCATAGTCCTTTTTAATCGATTGTGAAACAAAATCTAAACGACATAATAAAAAGTCAACCGCACCACGGATTCCCAGACAGTCTCCCACACTGGTACTAGCGAGGCCTTAAGCTGTGTAACTTCTGCGATCTGACGAGAGCAGGCACATTCAGCTTAGAATGGCCATTGACATTAAAAGCCTTAATCCATAGTCCTATTTAATCTATTGTGAAACAAAATCTAAACAACATAATAAAAAGTCAACCGCACCACGGATTCCCAGACAGTCTCCCACACTGGTACTAGCGAGGCCTCAAGCTGTGTAACTTCTGCGATCTGACGAGGGCAGGGACATTCAGCTTAGAATGGCCATTGACATTAAAGGCTTTAATCCATAGTCCTTTTTAATCGATTGTGAAACAAAATCTAAACGACATAATAAAAATTCAACCGCACCACGGATTCCCAGACAGTCTCCCACACTGGTACTAGCGAGGCCTTAAGCTGTGTAACTTCTGCGTTCTGACGAGAGCAGGCACATTCAGCTTAGAATGGCCATTGACGTTAAATGCTTTAATCCATAGTCCTATTTAATCTATTGTGAAACAAAATCTAAACGACATAATAAAAAGTCAACCGCACCACGGATTCCCAGACAGTCTCCCACACTGGTACTAGCGAGGCCTTAAGCTGTGTAACTTCTGCGATCTGACGAGAACAGGCACATTCAGCTTAGAATGGCCATTGACATTAAAAGCCTTAATCCATAGTCCTATTTAATCTATTGTGAATCAAAATCTAAACAACATAATAAAAAGTCAACCGCACCACGGATTCCCAGACAGTCTCCCACACTGGTACTAGCGAGGCCTTAAGCTGTGTAACTTCTGCGCTCTGACGAGAGCAGGCACATTCAGCTTAGAATGGCCATTGACATTAAAAGCCTTAATCCATAGTCCTATTTAATCTATTGTGAAACAAAATCTAAACAACATAATAAAAAGTCAACCGCACCACGGATTCCCAGACAGTCTCCCACACTGGTACTAGCGAGGCCTTAAGCTGTGTAACTTCTGCGATCTGACGAGAGCAGGCACATTCAGCTTAGAATGGCCATTGACGTTAAACGCTTTAATCGATAGTCCTATATAATCTATTGTGAAACAAAATCTAAACGACATAATAAAAAGTCAACCGCACCACGGATTCCCAGACAGTCTCCCACACTGGTACTAGCGAGGCGTTAAGCTGTGTAACTTCTGCGATCTAACGAGAGCAGGCACATTCAGCTTAGAATGGCCATTGACATTAAATGCTTTAATCCATAGTCCTTTTTAATCGATTGTGAAACAAAATCTAAACGACATAATAAAAAGTCAACCGCACCACGGATTCCCAGACAGTCTCCCACACTGGTACTAGCGAGGCCTTAAGCTGTGTAACTTCTGCGATCTGACGAGAGCAGGCACATTCAGCTTAGAATGGCCATTGACATTAAATGCTTTAATCCATAGTCCTTTTTAATCGATTGTGAAACAAAATCTAAACGACATAATAAAAAGTCAACCGCACCACGGATTCCCAGACAGTCTCCCACACTGGTACTAGCGAGGCCTTAAACTGTGTAACTTCTGCGATCTGACGAGAGAAGGCACATTCAGCTTAGAATGGCCATTGACATTAAATGCTTTAATCCATAGTCCTTTTTAATCGATTGTGAAACAAAATCTAAATGACATAATAAAAAGTCAACCGCACCACGGATTCCCAGACAGTCTCCCACACTGGTACTAGCGAGGCCTTAAGCTGTGTAACTTCTGCGATCTGACGAGAGCAGGGACATTCAGCTTAGAATGGCCATTGACATTAAATGCTTTAATCCATAGTCCTTTTTAATCGATTGTGAAACAAAATCTAAACGACATAATAAAAATTCAACCGCACCACGGATTCCCAGACAGTCTCCCACACTGGTACTAGCGAGGCCTTAAGCTGGGTAACTTCTGCGATCTGACGAGAGCAGGCACATTCAGCTTAGAATGGCCATTGACGTTAAATGCTTTAATCCATAGTCCTATTTAATCGATTGTGAAACAAAATCTAAACGACATAATAAAAAGACAACCGCACCACGGATTCCCAGACATTCTCCCACACGGGTACTAGCGAGGCCTTAAGCTGTGTAACTTCTGCGATCTGACGAGAGCAGGCACATTCAGCTTAGAATGGCCATTGACGTTAAACGCTTTAATCGATAGTCCTATATAATCTATTGTGAAACAAAATCTAAACGACATAATAAAAAGTCAACCGCACCACGGATTCCCAGACAGTCTCCCACACTGGTACTAGCGAGGCCTTAAGCTGTGTAACTTCTGCGATCTGATGAGAGCAGGGACATTCAGCTTAGAATGGCCATTGACATTAAATGCATTAATCCATAGTCCTTTTTAATCGATTGTGAAACAAAATCTAAACGACATAATAAAAAGTCAACCACACCACGGATTCCCAGACAGTCTCCCACACTGGTACTAGCGAGGCCTTAAGCTGTGTAACTTCTGCGATCTGACGAGAGCAGGGACATTCAGCTTAGAATGGCCATTGACATTAAATGCTTTAATCCATAGTCCTTTTTAATCGATTGTGAAACAAAATCTAAACGACATAATAAAAATTCAACCGCACCACGGATTCCCAGACAGTCTCCCACACTGGTACTAGCTAGGCCTTAAGCTGTGTAATTTCTGCATTCTGACGAGAGCAGGCACATTCAGCTTAGAATGGCCATTGACGTTAAATGCTTTAATCCATAGTCCTATTTAATCTATTGTGAAACAAAATCTAAACGACATAATAAAAAGTCAACCGCACCACGGTTTCCCAGACAGTCTCCCACACTGGTACTAGCGAGGCCTTAAGCTGTGTAACTTCTGCGATCTGACGACAGCAGGCACATTCAGCTTAGAATGGCCATTGACATAAAATGCTTTAATCCATAGTCCTTTTTAATCGATTGTGAAACAAAATCTAAACGACATAATAAAAAGTCAACCGCACCACGGATTCCCAGACAGTCTCCCACACTGGTACTAGCGAGGCCTTAAGCTGTGTAACTTCTGCGATCTGACGAGAGCAGGCACATTCAGCTTAGAATGGCCATTGTCATTAAATGCTTTAATCCATAGTCCTTTTTAATCGATTGTGAAACAAAATCTAAACGACATAATAAAAATTCAACCGCACCACGGATTCCCAGACAGTCTCCCACACTGGTACTAGCGAGGCCTTAAGCTGTGTAACTTCTGCGATCTGACGAGAGCAGGCACATTCAGCTTAGAATGGCCATTGACATTAAAAGCCTTAATCCATAGTCCTATTTAATCTATTGTGAAACAAAATCTAAACAACATAATAAAAAGTCAACCGCACCACGGATTCCCAGACAGTCTCCCACACTGGTACTAGCGAGGCCTTAAGCTGTGTAACTTCTGCGATCTGACGAGAGCAGGGACATTCAGCTTAGAATGGCCATTGACTTTAAATGCTTTAATCCATAGTCCTTTTTAATCGATTGTGAAACAAAATCTAAACGACATAATAAAAATTCAAACGCACCACGGATTCCCAGACAGTCTCCCACACTGGTACTAGCGAGGCCTTAAGCTGTGTAACTTCTGCGATCTGACGAGAGCAGGCACATTCAGCTTAGAATGGCCATTGACATTAAAAGCCTTAATCCATAGTCCTATTTAATCTATTGTGAAACAAAATCTAAACAACATAATAAAAAGTCAACCGCACCACGGATTCCCAGACAGTCTCCCACACTGGTACTAGCGAGGCCTTAAGCTGTGTAACTTCTGTGATTTGACGAGAGCAGGGACATTCAGCTTAGAATGGCCATTGACATTAAATGCTTTAATCCATAGTCCTTTTTAATCGATTGTGAAACAAAATCTAAACGACATAATAAAAATTAAACCGCACCACGGATTCCCAGACAGTCTCCCACACTGGTACTAGCGAGGCCTTAAGCTGTGTAACTTCTGCGATCTGACGAGAGCAGGCACATTCAGCTTAGAATGGCCATTGACATTAAATGCTTTAATCCATAGTCCTATTTAATCTATTGTGAAACAAAATCTAAACGACATAATAAAAAGTCAACAGCACCACGGATTCCCAGACAGTCTCCCACACTTGTACTAGCGAGGCCTTAAGCTGTGTAACTTCTGCGATCTGACGAGAGCAGGCACATTCAGCTTAGAATGGCCATTGACATTAAAAGCCTTAATCCATAGTCCTATTGAATCTATTGTGAAACAAAATCTAAACAACATAATAAAAAGTCAACCACACCACGGATTCCCAGACAGTCTCCCACACTGGTACTAGCGAGGCCTTAAGCTGTGTAACTTCTGCGATCTGACGAGAGCAGGGACATTCAGCTTAGAATGGCCATTGACATTAAATGCTTTAATCCATAGTCCTTTTTAATCGATTGTGAAACAAAATCTAAACGACATAATAAAAAGTCAACAGCACCACGGATTCCCAGACAGTCTCCCACACTGGTACTAGCAAGGCCTTAAGCTGTGTAACTTCTGCAATCTGACGAGAGCAGGGACATTCAGCTTAGAATGGCCATTGACATTAAATGCTTTATTCCATAGTCCTTTTTAATCGATTGTGAAACAAAATCTAAACGACATAATAAAAAGTCAACCGCACCACGGATTCCCAGACAGTCTCCCACACTGGTACTAGCTAGGCCTTAAGCTGTGTAACTTCTGCATTCTGACGAGAGCAGGCACATTCAGCTTAGAATGGCCATTGACGTTAAATGCTTTAATCCATAGTCCTATTTAATCTATTGTGAAACAAAATGTAAACGACATAATAAAAAGTCAACCGCACCACGGTTTCCCAGACAGTCTCCCACACTGGTACTAGCGAGGCCTTAAGCTGTGTAACTTCTGCGATCTGACGAGAGCAGGCACATTCAGCTTAGAATGGCCATTGACATAAAATGCTTTAATCCATAGTCCTTTTTAATCGATTGTGAAACAAAATCTAAACGACATAATAAAAATTCAACCGCACCACGGATTCCCAGACAGTCTCCCACACTGGTACTAGCGAGGCCTTAAGCTGTGTAACTTCTGCAATCTGACGAGAGCAGGCACATTCAGCTTAGAATGGCCATTGACGTTAAAAGCCTTAATCCATAGTCCTATTTAATCTATTGTGAAACAAAATCTAAACGACATAATAAAAAGTCAACCGCACCACGGATTCCCAGACAGTCTCCCACACTGGTACTAGCGAGGCCTTAAGCTGTGTAACTTCTGCGATCTGACGAGAGCAGGGACATTCAGCTTAGAATGGCCATTGACTTTAAATGCTTTAATCCATAGTCCTTTTTAATCGATTGTGAAACAAAATCTAAACGACATAATAAAAATTCAAACGCACCACGGATTCCCAGACAGTCTCCCACACTGGTACTAGCGAGGCCTTAAGCTGTGTAACTTCTGCGATCTGACGAGAGCAGGCACATTCAGCTTAGAATGGCCATTGACATTAAAAGCCTTAATCCATAGTCCTATTTAATCTATTGTGAAACAAAATCTAAACAACATAATAAAAAGTCAACCGCACCACGGATTCCCAGACAGTCTCCCACACTGGTACTAGCGAGGCCTTAAGCTGTGTAACTTCTGTGATTTGACGAGAGCAGGGACATTCAGCTTAGAATGGCCATTGACATTAAATGCTTTAATCCATAGTCCTTTTTAATCGATTGTGAAACAAAATCTAAACGACATAATAAAAAGTCAACCGCACCACGGATTCCCAGACAGTCTACCACACTGGTACTAGCGAGGCCTTAAGCTGTGTAACTTCTGCGATCTGACGAGAGCAGGCACATTCAGCTTAGAATGGCCATTGACATTAAATGCTTTAATCCATAGTCCTTTTTAATCGATTGTGAAACAAAATCTAAACGACATAATAAAAAGTTAACCGCACCACGGATTCCCAGACAGTCTCCCACACTGGTACTAGCGAGGCCTTAAGCTGAGTAACTTCTGCGATCTGACGAGAGCAGGCACATTCAGCTTAGAATGGCCATTGACGTTAAATGCTTTAATCCATAGTCCTATTTAATCTATTGTGAAACAAAATCGAAACTACATAATAAAAATGCAACCGCACCACGGATTCCCAGACAGTCTCCCACACTGGTACTAGCGAGGCCTTAAGCTGTGTAACTTCTGCGATCTAACGAGAGCAGGCACATTCAGTTTAGAAAGGCCATTGACATTAAATGCTTTAATCCATAGTCCTTTTTAATCGATTGTGAAACAAAATCTAAACGACATAATAAAAAGTCAACCGCACCACGGATTCCCAGACAGTCTCCCACACTGGTACTAGCGAGGCCTTAAGCTGTGTAACTTCTGCGATCTGACGAGAGCAGGCACATTCAGCTTAGAATGGCCATTGACATTAAAAGCCTTAATCCATAGTCCTATTTAATCTATTGTGAAACAAAATCTAAACAACATAATAAAAAGTCAACCGCACCACGGATTCCCAGACAGTCTCCCACACTGGTACTAGCGAGGCCTTATGCTGTGTAACTTCTGCGTTCTGACGAGAGCAGGCACATTCTGCTTAGAATGGCCATTGACGTTAAATGCTTTAATCCATAGTCCTATTTAATCTATTGTGAAACAAAATCTAAACGACATAATAAAAAGTCAACCGCACCACGGATTCCCAGACAGTCTCCCACACTGGTACTAGCGAGGCGTTAAGCTGTGTAACTTCTGCGATCTAACGAGAGCAGGCACATTCAGCTTAGAATGGCCATTGACATTAAATGCTTTAATCCATAGTCCTTTTTAATCGATTGTGAAACAAAATCTAAACGACATAATAAAAAGTCAACCGCACCACGGATTCCCAGACAGTCTCCCACACTGGTACTAGCGAGGACTTAAGCTGTGTAACTTCTGCGATCTGACGAGAGCAGGCACATTCAGCTTAGAATGGCCATTGACATTAAATGCGTTAATCCATAGTCCTTTTTAATCGATTGTGAAACAAAATCTAAACGACATAATAAAAATTCAACCGCACCACGGATTCCCATACAGTCTCCCACACTGGTACTAGCGAGGCCTTAAGCTGTGTAACTTCTGCGATCTGACGAGAGCAGGCAAATTCAGCTAAGAATGGCCATTGAGGTTAAATGCTTTAATCCATAGTCCTATTTAATCTATTGTGAAACAAAATCTAAACGACATAATAAAAAGTCAACCGCACCACGGATTCCCAGACTGGTACTAGCGAGGCGTTAAGCTGTGTAACTTCTGCGATCTAACGAGAGCAGGCACATTCAGTTTAGAAAGGCCATTGACATTAAATGCTTTAATCCATAGTTCTTTTTAATCGATTGTGAAACAAAATCTAAACGACATAATAAAAAGTCAACCGCACCACGGATTCCCAGACAGTCTCCCACACTGGTACTAGCGAGGCCTTAAGCTGTGTAACTTCTGCGATCTGACGAGAGCAGGCACATTCAGCTTAGAATGGCCATTGACATTAAAAGCCTTAATCCATAGTCCTATTTAATCTATTGTGAAACAAAATCTAAACAACATAATAAAAAGTCAACCGCACCACGGATTCCCAGACAGTCTCCCACACTGGTACTAGCGAGGCCTTAAGCTGTGTAACTTCTGCGTTCTGACGAGAGCAGGCACATTCTGCTTAGAATGGCCATTGACGTTAAATGCTTTAATCCATAGTCCTATTTAATCTATTGTGAAACAAAATCTAAACGACATAATAAAAAGTCAACCGCACCACGGATTCCCAGACAGTCTCCCACACTGGTACTAGCGAGGACTTAAGCTGTGTAACTTCTGCGATCTGACGAGAGCAGGCACATTCAGCTTAGAATGGCCATTGACATTAAATGCTTTAATCCATAGTCCTTTTTAATCGATTGTGAAACAAAATCTAAACGACATAATAAAAAGGCAACCGCACCACGGATTCCCAGACAGTCTCCCACACTGGTACTAGCGAGGCCTTAAGCTGTGTATCTTCTGTGATCTGACGAGAGCAGGCACATTCAGCTTATAATCGCCATTGACATTAAATGCTTTAATCCATAGTCCTTTTTAATCGATTGTGAAACAAAATCTAAACGACATAATAAAAAGGCAACTGCACCACGGATTCCCAGACAGTCTCCCACACTGGTACTAGCGAGACCTTAAGCTGTGTAACTTCTGCAATCTGACGAGAGCAGGCACATTCAGCTTAGAATGGCCATTGACATTAAATGCTTAAATCCATAGTCCTTTTTAATCGATTGTGAAACAAAATCTAAACGACATAATAAAAAGTCAACCGCACCACGGATTCCCAGACAGTCTCCCACACTGGTACTAGCGAGGCCTTAAGCTGTGTAACTTCAGCGATCTGACGAAAGCAGGCACATTCAGCTTAGAATGGCCATTGACATTAAATGCTTTAATCCATAGTCCTTTTTAATCGATTGTGAAACAAAACCTAAACGACACAATAAAAAGTCAACCGCACCACGGATTCCCAGACAGTCTCCCACACCGGTACTAACGAGGCCTTAAGCTGTGTAACTTCTGCAATCTGACGAGAACAGGGACATTCAGCTTAGTATGGCCATTGACATTAAATGCTTTAATCCATAGTCCTTTTTAATCGATTGTGAAACAAAATCTAAACGACATAATAAAAAGTCAACCGCACCACGGATTCCGAGACAGTCTCCCACGCTGGTACTAGCGAGGCCTTAAGCTGTGTAACTTCTGCGATCTGACGAGAGCAGGCACATTCAGCTTAGAATGGCCATTGACGTTAAATGCTTTAATCCATAGTCCTTTTTAATCGATTGGGAAAAAAAATCTAAACGACATAATAAAAAGTCAACCGCACCACGGATTCCCAGACAGTCTCCCACACTGGTACTAGCGAGGCCTTAAGCTGTGTAACTTCTGCGATCTGACGAGAGCAGGCACATTCAGCTTAGAATGGCCATTGACTTTAAAAGCCTTAATCCATAGTCCTATTTAATCTATTGTGAAACAAAATCTAAACAACATAATAAAAAGTCAACCGCACCACAGAATCCCAGACAGTCTCACACACTGGTACTAGCGAGGCCTTAAGCTGTGTAACTTCTGCGATCTGACGAGAGCAGAGACATTCAGCTTAGAATGGCCATTGACATTAAATGCTTTAATCCATAGTCCTTTTTAATCGATTGTGAAACAAAATCTAAACGACATAATAAAAATTCAACCGCACCACGGATTCCCAGAAAGTCTCCCACACTGGTACTAGCGAGGCCTTAAGCTGTGTAACTTCTGCGTTCTGACGAGAGCAGGCACATTCAGCTTAGAATGGCCATTGACGTTAAATTCTTTAATCCATAGTCCTATTTAATCTATTGTGAAACAAAATCTAAACAACATAATAAAAAGTCAACCGCACCACGGATTCCCAGACAGTCTCCCACACTGGTACTAGCGAGGCCTTAAGCTGTGTAACTTCTGCGATCTGACGAGAGCAGGTACATTCAGCTTAGAATGGCCATTGACATTAAATGCTTTAATCCATAGTCCTTTTTAATCGATTGTGAAACAAAATCTAAACGACATAATAAAAAGTCAACCGCACCACGGATTCCCAGACAGTCTCCCACACTGGTACTAGCGAGGCCTTAAGCTGTGTAACTTCAGCGATCTGACGAAAGCAGGCACATTCAGCTTAGAATGGCCATTGACATTAAATGCTTTAATCCATAGTCCTTTTTAATCGATTGTGAAACAAAACCTAAACGACACAATAAAAAGTCAACCGCACCACGGATTCCCAGACAGTCTCCCACACCGGTACTAACGAGGCCTTAAGCTGTGTAACTTCTGCAATCTGACGAGAACAGGGACATTCAGCTTAGTATGGCCATTGACATTAAATGCTTTAATCCATAGTCCTTTTTAATCGATTGTGAAACAAAATCTAAACGACATAATAAAAAGTCAACCGCACCACGGATTCCGAGACAGTCTCCCACGCTGGTACTAGCGAGGCCTTAAGCTGTGTAACTTCTGCGATCTGACGAGAGCAGGCACATTCAGCTTAGAATGGCCATTGACGTTAAATGCTTTAATCCATAGTCCTTTTTAATCGATTGGGAAAAAAAATCTAAACGACATAATAAAAAGTCAACCGCACCACGGATTCCCAGACAGTCTCCCACACTGGTACTAGCGAGGCCTTAAGCTGTGTAACTTCTGCGATCTGACGAGAGCAGGCACATTCAGCTTAGAATGGCCATTGACTTTAAAAGCCTTAATCCATAGTCCTATTTAATCTATTGTGAAACAAAATCTAAACAACATAATAAAAAGTCAACCGCACCACAGAATCCCAGACAGTCTCACACACTGGTACTAGCGAGGCCTTAAGCTGTGTAACTTCTGCGATCTGACGAGAGCAGAGACATTCAGCTTAGAATGGCCATTGACATTAAATGCTTTAATCCATAGTCCTTTTTAATCGATTGTGAAACAAAATCTAAACGACATAATAAAAATTCAACCGCACCACGGATTCCCAGAAAGTCTCCCACACTGGTACTAGCGAGGCCTTAAGCTGTGTAACTTCTGCGTTCTGACGAGAGCAGGCACATTCAGCTTAGAATGGCCATTGACGTTAAATTCTTTAATCCATAGTCCTATTTAATCTATTGTGAAACAAAATCTAAACAACATAATAAAAAGTCAACCGCACCACGGATTCCCAGACAGTCTCCCACACTGGTACTAGCGAGGCCTTAAGCTGTGTAACTTCTGCGATCTGACGAGAGCAGGTACATTCAGCTTAGAATGGCCATTGACATTAAATGCTTTAATCCATAGTCCTTTTTAATCGATTGTGAAAGAAAATCAAAACGACATAATAAAAAGTCAACCGCACCACGGATTCCCAGACAGTCTCCCACACTGGTACTAGCGAGGCCTTAAGCTGTGTAATTTCTGCGATCTGACGAGAGCAGGCACATTCAGCTTAGAATGGCCATTGACATTAAATGCTTTAATCCATAGTCCTTTTTAATCGATTGTGAAACAAAATCTAAACGACATAATAAAAAGTCAACCACACCACGGATTCCCAGACAGTCTCCCACACTGGTACTAGCGAGGCCTTAAGCTGTGTAACTTCTGCGATCTAACGAGAGCAGGCACATTCAGCTTTGAATGGCCATTAAAATTAAAAGCCTTAAGCCTTAATCCATAGTCCTATTTAATCTATTGTGAAACAAAATCTAAACAACATAATAAAAAGTCAACCGCACCACGGATTCCCAGACAGTCTCCCACACTGGTACTAGCGAGGTGTTAAGCTGTGTAACTTCTGCGATCTAACGAGAGCAGGCACATTCAGCTTTGAATGGCCATTAAAATTAAAAGCCTTAAGCCTTAAGCCTTAAGCCTTAATCCATAGTCCTATTTAATCTATTGTGAAACAAAATCTAAACAACATAATAAAAAGTCAACCGCACCACGGATTCCCAGACAGTCTCCCACACTGATACTAGCGAGGCCTTAAGCTGTGTAACTTCTGCGATCTGACGAGAGCAGGGACATTCAGCTTAGAATGGCCATTGACATTAAATGCTTTAATCCATAGTCCTTTTTTATCGATTGTGAAATAAAATCTAAACGACATAATAAAAATTCAACCGCACCACGGATTCCCAGACAGTCTCCCACACTGTTACTAGCGAGGGCTTAAGCTGTGTAACTTCTGCATTCTGACGAGAGCAGGCACATTCAGCTTAGAATGGCCATTGACGTTAAATGTTTTAATCCATAGTCCTTTTTAATCGATTGTGAAACAAAATCTAAACGACATAATAAAAAGTCAAGCGCACCACGGATTCCCAGACAGTCTCCCACACTGGTACTAGCGAGGCCTTAAGCTGTATAACTTCTGCGATCTGACGAGAGCAGGCACATTCAGCTTAGAATGGCCATTGACATTAAAAGCCTTAATCCATAGTCCTATTTAATCTATTGTGAAACAAAATCTAAACAACATAATAAAAAGTCAACCGCACCACGGATTCCCAGACAGTCTCCCACACTGGTACTAGCGAGGCCTTAAGCTGTGTAACTTCTGCGATCTGACGAGAGCAGAAACATTCAGCTTAGAATGGCCATTGACATTAAATGCTTTAATCCATAGTCCTTTTTAATCGATTGTGAAACAAAATCTAAACGACATAATAAAAAGTCAACCGCACCACGTATTCCCAGACAGTCTCCCACACTGGTACTAGCGAGGACTTAAGCTGTGTAACTTCTGCGATCTGACGAGAGCAGGGACATTCAGCTTAGAATGGCCATTGACATTAAATGCTTTAATCCATAGTCCTTTTTAATCGATTGTGAAACAAAATCTAAACGACATAATAAAAATTCAACCGCACCACGGATTCCCAGACAGTCTCCCACACTGGTACTAGCGAGGCCTTAAGCTGTGTAACTTCTGCGATCTGACGAGAGCAGGCACATTCAGCTTAGAATGGCCATTGACATTAAATGCTTTAATCCATAGTCCTTTTTAATCGATTGTGAAACAAAATCTAAACGACATAATAAAAAGTCAACCGCACCACGGATTCCCAGACAGTCTCCCACACTGGTACTAGCGAGGCCTTAAGCTGTGTAACCTCTGCGATCCAACGAGAGCAGGCACATTCAGCTTAGAATGGCCATTGACATCAATAGCCTTAATCCATAGTCCTATTTAATCTATTGTGAAACAAAATCTAAACAACATAATAAAAAGTCAACCGCACCACGGATTCCCAGACAGTCTCCCACACTGGTACTAGCGAGGCCTTAAGCTGTGTAACTTCTGCGATCTGACGAGAGCAGGCACATTCAGCTTAGAATGGCCATTGACATTAAATGCTTTAATCCATAGTCCTTTTTAATCGATTGTGAAACAAAATCTAAACGACATAATAAAAAGTCAACCGCACCACGTATTCCCAGACAGTCTCCCACACTGGTACTAGCGAGGACTTAAGCTGTGTAACTTCTGCGATCTGACGAGAGCAGGGACATTCAGCTTAGAATGGCCATTGACATTAAATGCTTTAATCCATAGTCCTTTTTAATCGATTGTGAAACAAAATCTAAACGACATAATAAAAATTCAACCGCACCACGGATTCCCAGACAGTCTCCCACACTGGTACTAGCGAGGCCTTAAGCTGTGTAACTTCTGCGATCTGACGAGAGCAGGCACATTCAGCTTAGAATGGCCATTGACATTAAATGCTTTAATCCATAGTCCTTTTTAATCGATTGTGAAACAAAATCTAAACGACATAATAAAAAGTCAACCGCACCACGGATTCCCAGACAGTCTCCCACACTGGTACTAGCGAGGCCTTAAGCTGTGTAACCTCTGCGATCCAACGAGAGCAGGCACATTCAGCTTAGAATGGCCATTGACATCAATAGCCTTAATCCATAGTCCTATTTAATCTATTGTGAAACAAAATCTAAACGACATAATAAAAAGTCAACCGCACCACGGATTCCCAGACAGTCTCCCACACTGGTACTAGCGAGGCCTTAAGCTGTGTAACTTCTGCGATCTGACGAGAGCAGGCACATTCAGCTTAGAATGGCCATTGACATTAAAAGCCTTAATCCATAGTCCTATTTAATCTATTGTGAAACAAAATCTAAACAACATAATAAAAAGTCAACCGCACCACGGATTCCCAGACAGTCTCCCACACTGGTACTAGCGAGGCCTTAAGCTGTGTAACTTCTGCGTTCTGACGAGAGCAGGCACATTCTGCTTAGAATGGCCATTGACGTTAAATGCTTTAATCCATAGTCCTATTTAATCTATTGTGAAACAAAATCTAAACGACATAATAAAAAGTCAACCGCACCACGGATTCCCAGACAGTCTCCCACACTGGTACTAGCGAGGACTTAAGCTGTGTAACTTCTGCGATCTGACGAGAGCAGGCACATTCAGCTTAGAATGGCCATTGACATTAAATGCTTTAATCCATAGTCCTTTTTAATCGATTGTGAAACAAAATCTAAACGACATAATAAAAAGGCAACCGCACCACGGATTCCCAGACAGTCTCCCACACTGGTACTAGCGAGGCCTTAAGCTGTGTATCTTCTGTGATCTGACGAGAGCAGGCACATTCAGCTTATAATCGCCATTGACATTAAATGCTTTAATCCATAGTCCTTTTTAATCGATTGTGAAACAAAATCTAAACGACATAATAAAAAGGCAACTGCACCACGGATTCCCAGACAGTCTCCCACACTGGTACTAGCGAGACCTTAAGCTGTGTAACTTCTGCAATCTGACGAGAGCAGGCACATTCAGCTTAGAATGGCCATTGACATTAAATGCTTAAATCCATAGTCCTTTTTAATCGATTGTGAAACAAAATCTAAACGACATAATAAAAAGTCAACCGCACCACGGATTCCCAGACAGTCTCCCACACTGGTACTAGCGAGGCCTTAAGCTGTGTAACTTCAGCGATCTGACGAAAGCAGGCACATTCAGCTTAGAATGGCCATTGACATTAAATGCTTTAATCCATAGTCCTTTTTAATCGATTGTGAAACAAAACCTAAACGACACAATAAAAAGTCAACCGCACCACGGATTCCCAGACAGTCTCCCACACCGGTACTAACGAGGCCTTAAGCTGTGTAACTTCTGCAATCTGACGAGAACAGGGACATTCAGCTTAGTATGGCCATTGACATTAAATGCTTTAATCCATAGTCCTTTTTAATCGATTGTGAAACAAAATCTAAACGACATAATAAAAAGTCAACCGCACCACGGATTCCGAGACAGTCTCCCACGCTGGTACTAGCGAGGCCTTAAGCTGTGTAACTTCTGCGATCTGACGAGAGCAGGCACATTCAGCTTAGAATGGCCATTGACGTTAAATGCTTTAATCCATAGTCCTTTTTAATCGATTGGGAAAAAAAATCTAAACGACATAATAAAAAGTCAACCGCACCACGGATTCCCAGACAGTCTCCCACACTGGTACTAGCGAGGCCTTAAGCTGTGTAACTTCTGCGATCTGACGAGAGCAGGCACATTCAGCTTAGAATGGCCATTGACTTTAAAAGCCTTAATCCATAGTCCTATTTAATCTATTGTGAAACAAAATCTAAACAACATAATAAAAAGTCAACCGCACCACAGAATCCCAGACAGTCTCACACACTGGTACTAGCGAGGCCTTAAGCTGTGTAACTTCTGCGATCTGACGAGAGCAGAGACATTCAGCTTAGAATGGCCATTGACATTAAATGCTTTAATCCATAGTCCTTTTTAATCGATTGTGAAACAAAATCTAAACGACATAATAAAAATTCAACCGCACCACGGATTCCCAGAAAGTCTCCCACACTGGTACTAGCGAGGCCTTAAGCTGTGTAACTTCTGCGTTCTGACGAGAGCAGGCACATTCAGCTTAGAATGGCCATTGACGTTAAATTCTTTAATCCATAGTCCTATTTAATCTATTGTGAAACAAAATCTAAACAACATAATAAAAAGTCAACCGCACCACGGATTCCCAGACAGTCTCCCACACTGGTACTAGCGAGGCCTTAAGCTGTGTAACTTCTGCGATCTGACGAGAGCAGGTACATTCAGCTTAGAATGGCCATTGACATTAAATGCTTTAATCCATAGTCCTTTTTAATCGATTGTGAAAGAAAATCAAAACGACATAATAAAAAGTCAACCGCACCACGGATTCCCAGACAGTCTCCCACACTGGTACTAGCGAGGCCTTAAGCTGTGTAATTTCTGCGATCTGACGAGAGCAGGCACATTCAGCTTAGAATGGCCATTGACATTAAATGCTTTAATCCATAGTCCTTTTTAATCGATTGTGAAACAAAATCTAAACGACATAATAAAAAGTCAACCACACCACGGATTCCCAGACAGTCTCCCACACTGGTACTAGCGAGGCCTTAAGCTGTGTAACTTCTGCGATCTAACGAGAGCAGGCACATTCAGCTTTGAATGGCCATTAAAATTAAAAGCCTTAAGCCTTAATCCATAGTCCTATTTAATCTATTGTGAAACAAAATCTAAACAACATAATAAAAAGTCAACCGCACCACGGATTCCCAGACAGTCTCCCACACTGGTACTAGCGAGGTGTTAAGCTGTGTAACTTCTGCGATCTAACGAGAGCAGGCACATTCAGCTTTGAATGGCCATTAAAATTAAAAGCCTTAAGCCTTAAGCCTTAAGCCTTAATCCATAGTCCTATTTAATCTATTGTGAAACAAAATCTAAACAACATAATAAAAAGTCAACCGCACCACGGATTCCCAGACAGTCTCCCACACTGATACTAGCGAGGCCTTAAGCTGTGTAACTTCTGCGATCTGACGAGAGCAGGGACATTCAGCTTAGAATGGCCATTGACATTAAATGCTTTAATCCATAGTCCTTTTTTATCGATTGTGAAATAAAATCTAAACGACATAATAAAAATTCAACCGCACCACGGATTCCCAGACAGTCTCCCACACTGTTACTAGCGAGGGCTTAAGCTGTGTAACTTCTGCATTCTGACGAGAGCAGGCACATTCAGCTTAGAATGGCCATTGACGTTAAATGTTTTAATCCATAGTCCTTTTTAATCGATTGTGAAACAAAATCTAAACGACATAATAAAAAGTCAAGCGCACCACGGATTCCCAGACAGTCTCCCACACTGGTACTAGCGAGGCCTTAAGCTGTATAACTTCTGCGATCTGACGAGAGCAGGCACATTCAGCTTAGAATGGCCATTGACATTAAAAGCCTTAATCCATAGTCCTATTTAATCTATTGTGAAACAAAATCTAAACAACATAATAAAAAGTCAACCGCACCACGGATTCCCAGACAGTCTCCCACACTGGTACTAGCGAGGCCTTAAGCTGTGTAACTTCTGCGATCTGACGAGAGCAGAAACATTCAGCTTAGAATGGCCATTGACATTAAATGCTTTAATCCATAGTCCTTTTTAATCGATTGTGAAACAAAATCTAAACGACATAATAAAAAGTCAACCGCACCACGTATTCCCAGACAGTCTCCCACACTGGTACTAGCGAGGACTTAAGCTGTGTAACTTCTGCGATCTGACGAGAGCAGGGACATTCAGCTTAGAATGGCCATTGACATTAAATGCTTTAATCCATAGTCCTTTTTAATCGATTGTGAAACAAAATCTAAACGACATAATAAAAATTCAACCGCACCACGGATTCCCAGACAGTCTCCCACACTGGTACTAGCGAGGCCTTAAGCTGTGTAACTTCTGCGATCTGACGAGAGCAGGCACATTCAGCTTAGAATGGCCATTGACATTAAATGCTTTAATCCATAGTCCTTTTTAATCGATTGTGAAACAAAATCTAAACGACATAATAAAAAGTCAACCGCACCACGGATTCCCAGACAGTCTCCCACACTGGTACTAGCGAGGCCTTAAGCTGTGTAACCTCTGCGATCCAACGAGAGCAGGCACATTCAGCTTAGAATGGCCATTGACATCAATAGCCTTAATCCATAGTCCTATTTAATCTATTGTGAAACAAAATCTAAACAACATAATAAAAAGTCAACCGCACCACGGATTCCCAGACAGTCTCCCACACTGGTACTAGCGAGGCCTTAAGCTGTGTAACTTCTGCGATCTGACGAGAGCAGGCACATTCAGCTTAGAATGGCCATTGACATTAAATGCTTTAATCCATAGTCCTTTTTAATCGATTGTGAAACAAAATCTAAACGACATAATAAAAAGTCAACCGCACCACGTATTCCCAGACAGTCTCCCACACTGGTACTAGCGAGGACTTAAGCTGTGTAACTTCTGCGATCTGACGAGAGCAGGGACATTCAGCTTAGAATGGCCATTGACATTAAATGCTTTAATCCATAGTCCTTTTTAATCGATTGTGAAACAAAATCTAAACGACATAATAAAAATTCAACCGCACCACGGATTCCCAGACAGTCTCCCACACTGGTACTAGCGAGGCCTTAAGCTGTGTAACTTCTGCGATCTGACGAGAGCAGGCACATTCAGCTTAGAATGGCCATTGACATTAAATGCTTTAATCCATAGTCCTTTTTAATCGATTGTGAAACAAAATCTAAACGACATAATAAAAAGTCAACCGCACCACGGATTCCCAGACAGTCTCCCACACTGGTACTAGCGAGGCCTTAAGCTGTGTAACCTCTGCGATCCAACGAGAGCAGGCACATTCAGCTTAGAATGGCCATTGACATCAATAGCCTTAATCCATAGTCCTATTTAATCTATTGTGAAACAAAATCTAAACAACATAATAAAAAGTCAACCGCACCACGGATTCCCAGACAGTCTCCCACACTGGTACTAGCGAGGCCTTAAGCTGTGTAACTTCTGCGATCTGACGAGAGCAGGCACATTCAGCTTAGAATGGCCATTGACATTAAATGCTTTAATCCATAGTCCTTTTTAATCGATTGTGAAACAAAATCTAAACGACATAATAAAAATTCAACCGCTCCACGGATTCCCAGACAGTCTCCCACACTGGTACTAGCGAGGCCTTAAGCTGTGTAACTTCTGCGATCTGACGAGAGCAGGCACATTCAGCTTAGAATGGCCATTGACATTAAATGCTTTAATCCATAGTCCTTTTTAATCGATTGTGAAACAAAATCTAAACGACATAATAAAAATTCAACCGCTCCACGGATTCCCAGACAGTCTCCCACACTGGTACTAGCGAGGCCTTAAGCTGTGTAACTTCTGCGATCTGACGAGAGCAGGCACATTCAGCTTAGAATGGCCATTGACGTTAAATGCTTTAATCCAAAATCCTATTTAATCTATTGTGAAACAAAATCTAAACGACATAATAAAAAGTCAACCACACCCCGGATTCCCAGACAGTCTCCCACACTGGTACTAGCGAGGCGTTAAGCTGTGTAACTTCTGCGATCTAACGAGAGGAGGCACGTTCAGCTTAGAATGGCCATTGTCATTAAAAGATTTAATCCATAGTCCTATTTAATCTATTGCGAAACAAAATCTAAACAACATAATAAAAAGTCAACCGCACCACGGATTCCCAGACAGTCTCCCACACTGGTACTAGCGAGGCCTTAAGCTGTGTAACTTCTGCGATCTGACGAGAGCAGGCACATTCAGCTTAGAATGGTCATTGACATTAAATGCCTTAATCCATAGTCCTATTTAATCTATTGTGAAACAAAATCTAAACAACATAATAAAAAGTCAACCGCACCACGGATTCCCAGACAGTCTCCCACACTGGTACTAGCGAGGCCTTAAGCTGTGTAACTTCTGCGATCTGACGAGAGCAGGGACATTCAGCTTAGAATGGCCATTGACATTAAATGCTTAATCCATAGTCCTTTTTAATCGATTGTGAAACAAAATCTAAACGACATAATAAAAATTCTACCGCACCACGGATTCCCAGACAGTCTCCAACACTGGTACTAGCGAGGCCTTAAGCTGTGTAACTTCTGCGTTCTGACGAGAGCAGGCACATTCAGCTTAGAATGGCCATTGACGTTAAATGCTTTAATCCATCGTCCTATTTAATCTATTGTGAAACAAAATCTAAACGACATAATAAAAAGTCAACCGCACCACGGATTCCCAGACAGTCTCCCACACTGGTACTAGCAAGGCCTTAAGCTGTGTAACTTCTGCGATCTGACGAGAGCAGGCACATTCAGCTTAGAATGGCCATTGACATTAAATGCTTTAATCCATAGTCCTTTTTAATTGATTGTGAAACAAAATCTAAACGACATAATAAAAAGTCAACCGCACCACGGATTCCCAGACAGTCTCCCACACTGGTACTAGCAAGGCCTTAAGCTGTGTAACTTCTGCGATCTGACGAGAGCAGGCACATTCAGCTTAGAATGGCCATTGACAATAAATGCTTTAATACATAGTCCTTTTTAATCGATTGTGAAACAAAATCTAAACGACATAATAAAAAGACAACCGCACCACGGATTCCCAGACAGTCTCCCACACTGGTACTAGCGAGGCCTTAAACTGTGTAACTTCTGCGATCTGACGAGAGCAGGGACATTCAGCTTAGAATGGCCATTGACATTAAATGCTTTAATCCATAGTCCTTTTTAATCGATTGTGAAACAAAATCTAAACGACATAATAAAAATTCAACCGCACCATGGATTCCCAGACAGTCTCCCACACTGGTACTAGCGAGGCCTTAAGCTGTGTAACTTCTGCGATCGGACGAGAGCAAGCACATTCAGATTAGAATGGCCATTGACGTTAAATGCTTTAATCCATAGTGCTATTTAATCTATTGTGAAACTAAATCTTAACGACATAATAAAAAGTCAACCACACCACGGATTCCCAGACAGTCTCCCACACTGGTACTAGTGAGGCGTTAAGCTGTGTAACTTCTGCGATCTAACGAGAGCAGGCACATTCAGCTTAGAATTGCCATTAACATTAAACGCTTTAATCCATAGTCCTTTTTAATCGATTGTGAAACAAAATCTAAACGACATAATAAAAAGTCAACCGCACCACGGATTCCCAGACAGTCTCCCACACTGGTACTAGCGAGGCCTTAAGCTGTGTAACTTCTGCGGTCTGACGAGAGCAGGCACATTCAGCTTAGAATGGCCATTGAGGTTAAATGCTTTAATCCATAGTCCTATTTAATCAATTGTGAAACAAAATGTAAACGACATAATAAAAAGTCAACCGCACCACGGATTCCCAGACAGTCTCCCACACTGTTACTAGCGAGGCCTTAAGCTGTGTAACTTCTGCGATCTGACGAGAGCAGGCACATTCAGCTTAGAATGGCCATTGACATTAAAAGTCTTAATCCATAGTCCTATTTAATCTATTGTGAAACAAAATCTAAACAACATAATAAAAAGTCAACCGCACCACGGATTCCCAGACAGTCTCACACACTGGTACTAGCGAGGCCTTAAGCTGTGTAACTTCTGCGATCTGACGAGAGCAGGGACATTCCGCTTAGAATGGCCATTGACATTAAATGCTTTAATCCATAGTCCTTTTTAATCGATTGTGAAACAAAATCTAAACGACATAATAAAAAGTCAACCACACCACGGATTCCCAGACAGTCTCCCACACTGGTACTAGCGAGGCCTTAAGCTGTGTAACTTCTGCGTTCTGACGAGAGCAGGAACATACAGCTTAGAATGGCCATTGACGTTAAATGCTTTAATCCATAGTCCTATTTAATCTATTGTGAAACAAAATCTAAACGACATAATAAAAAGTCAACCGCACCACGGATTCCCAGACTGGTACTAGCGAGGCGTTAAGCTGTGTAACTTCTGCGATCTAACGAGAGCAGGCACATTCAGTTTAGAAAGGCCATTGACATTAAATGCTTTAATCCATAGTTCTTTTTAATCGATTGTGAAACAAAATCTAAACGACATAATAAAAAGTCAACCACACCACGGATTCCCAGACAGTCTCCCACACTGGTAATAGCGAGGCCTTAAGCTGTGTAACTTCTGCGATCTGACGAGAGCAGGCACATTCAGCTTAGAATGGCCATTGACATTAAATGCTTTAATCCATAGTCCTTTTTAATCGATTGTGAAACAAAATCTAAACGACATAATAAAAAGGCAACCGCACCACGGATTCCCAGACAGTCTCCCACACTGGTACTAGCGAGGCCTTAAGCTGTGTATCTTCTGTGATCTGACGAGAGCAGGCACATTCAGCTTATAATCGCCATTGACATTAAATGCTTTAATCCATAGTCCTTTTTAATCGATTGTGAAACAAAATCTAAACGACATAATAAAAAGGCAACTGCACCACGGATTCCCAGACAGTCTCCCACACTGGTACTAGCGAGACCTTAAGCTGTGTAACTTCTGCAATCTGACGAGAGCAGGCACATTCAGCTTAGAATGGCCATTGACATTAAATGCTTTAATCCATAGTCCTTTTTAATCGATTGTGAAACAAAATCTAAACGACATAATAAAAAGTCAACCGCACCACGGATTCCCAGACAGTCTCCCACACTGGTACTAGCGAGGCCTTAAGCTGTGTAACTTCAGCGATCTGACGAAAGCAGGCACATTCAGCTTAGAATGGCCATTGACATTAAATGCTTTAATCCATAGTCCTTTTTAATCGATTGTGAAACAAAACCTAAACGACACAATAAAAAGTCAACCGCACCACGGATTCCCAGACAGTCTCCCACACCGGTACTAACGAGGCCTTAAGCTGTGTAACTTCTGCAATCTGACGAGAACAGGGACATTCAGCTTAGTATGGCCATTGACATTAAATGCTTTAATCCATAGTCCTTTTTAATCGATTGTGAAACAAAATCTAAACGACATAATAAAAAGTCAACCGCACCACGGATTCCGAGACAGTCTCCCACGCTGGTACTAGCGAGGCCTTAAGCTGTGTAACTTCTGCGATCTGACGAGAGCAGGCACATTCAGCTTAGAATGGCCATTGACGTTAAATGCTTTAATCCATAGTCCTTTTTAATCGATTGGGAAAAAAAATCTAAGCGACATAATAAAAAGTCAACCGCACCACGGATTCCCAGACAGTCTCCCACACTGGTACTAGCGAGGCCTTAAGCTGTGTAACTTCTGCGATCTGACGAGAGCAGGCACATTCAGCTTAGAATGGCCATTGACTTTAAAAGCCTTAATCCATAGTCCTATTTAATCTATTGTGAAACAAAATCTAAACAACATAATAAAAAGTCAACCGCACCACAGAATCCCAGACAGTCTCACACACTGGTACTAGCGAGGTCTTAAGCTGTGTAACTTCTGCGATCTGACGAGAGCAGAGACATTCAGCTTAGAATGGCCATTGACATAAAATGCTTTAATCCATAGTCCTTTTTAATCGATTGTGAAACAAAATCTAAACGACATAATAAAAATTCAACCGCACCACGGATTTCCAGAAAGTCTCCCACACTGGTACTAGCGAGGCCTTAAGCTGTGTAACTTCTGCGTTCTGACGAGAGCAGGCACATTCAGCTTAGAATGGCCATTGACGTTAAATTCTTTAATCCATAGTCCTATTTAATCTATTGTGAAACAAAATCTAAACAACATAATAAAAAGTCAACCGCACCACGGATTCCCAGACAGTCTCCCACACTGGTACTAGCGAGGCCTTAAGCTGTGTAACTTCTGCGATCTGACGAGAGCAGGTACATTCAGCTTAGAATGGCCATTGACATTAAATGCTTTAATCCATAGTCCTTTTTAATCGATTGTGAAACAAAATCAAAACGACATAATAAAAAGTCAACCGCACCACGGATTCCCAGACAGTCTCCCACACTGGTACTAGCGAGGCCTTAAGCTGTGTAATTTCTGCGATCTGACGAGAGCAGGCACATTCAGCTTAGAATGGCCATTGACATTAAATGCTTTAATCCATAGTCCTTTTTAATCGATTGTGAAACAAAATCTAAACGACATAATAAAAAGTCAACCACACCACGGATTCCCAGACAGTCTCCCACACTGGTACTAGCGAGGCCTTAAGCTGTGTAACTTCTGCGATCTAACGAGAGCAGGCACATTCAGCTTTGAATGGCCATTAAAATTAAAAGCCTTAAGCCTTAATCCATAGTCCTATTTAATCTATTGTGAAACAAAATCTAAACAACATAATAAAAAGTCAACCGCACCACGGATTCCCAGACAGTCTCCCACACTGGTACTAGCGAGGTGTTAAGCTGTGTAACTTCTGCGATCTAACGAGAGCAGGCACATTCAGCTTTGAATGGCCATTAAAATTAAAAGCCTTAAGCCTTAATCCATAGTCCTATTTAATCTATTGTGAAACAAAATCTAAACAACATAATAAAAAGTCAACCGCACCACGGATTCCCAGACAGTCTCCCACACTGATACTAGCGAGGCCTTAAGCTGTGTAACTTCTGCGATCTGACGAGAGCAGGGACATTCAGCTTAGAATGGCCATTGACATTAAATGCTTTAATCCATAGTCCTTTTTTATCGATTGTGAAATAAAATCTAAACGACATAATAAAAATTCAACCGCACCACGGATTCCCAGACAGTCTCCCACACTGTTACTAGCGAGGGCTTAAGCTGTGTAACTTCTGCATTCTGACGAGAGCAGGCACATTCAGCTTAGAATGGCCATTGACGTTAAATGTTTTAATCCATAGTCCTTTTTAATCGATTGTGAAACAAAATCTAAACGACATAATAAAAAGTCAAGCGCACCACGGATTCCCAGACAGTCTCCCACACTGGTACTAGCGAGGCCTTAAGCTGTATAACTTCTGCGATCTGACGAGAGCAGGCACATTCAGCTTAGAATGGCCATTGACATTAAAAGCCTTAATCCATAGTCCTATTTAATCTATTGTGAAACAAAATCTAAACAACATAATAAAAGGTCAACCGCACCACGGATTCCCAGACAGTCTCCCACACTGGTACTAGCGAGGCCTTAAGCTGTGTAACTTCTGCGATCTGACGAGAGCAGAAACATTCAGCTTAGAATGGCCATTGACATTAAATGCTTTAATCCATAGTCCTTTTTAATCGATTGTGAAACAAAATCTAAACGACATAATAAAAAGTCAACCGCACCACGGATTCCCAGACAGTCTCCCACACTGGTACTAGCGAGGCCTTAAGCTGTGTAACTTCTGCGATCTGACGAGAGCAGGGACATTCAGCTTAGAATGGCCATTGACATTAAATGCTTTAATCCATAGTCCTTTTTAATCGATTGTGAAACAAAATCTAAACGACATAATAAAAATTCAACCGCACCACGGATTCCCAGACAGTCTCCCACACTGGTACTAGCGAGGCCTTAAGCTGTATAACTTCTGCGATCTGACGAGAGCAGGAACATTCAGCTTAGAATGGCCATTGACATTAAAAGCCTTAATTCATAGTCCTATTTAATCTATTGTGAAACAAAATCTAAACAACATAATAAAAAGTCAACCGCACCATGGATTCGCAGACAGTCTCCCACACTGGTACTAGCGAGGCCTTAAGCTGTGTAACTTCTGCGATCTGACGAGAGCAGGGACATTCAGCTTAGAATGGCCATTGACATTAAATGCTTTAATCCATAGTCCTTTTTAATCGATTGTGAAACAAAATCTAAACGACATAATAAAAATTCAACCGCACCACGGATTCCCAGACAGTCTCCCACACTGGTACTAGCGAGGCCTTAAGCTGTGTAACTTCTGCGTTCTGACGAGAGAAGGCACATTCAGCTTAGAATGGCCATTGTCGTTAAATGCTTTAATCCATAGTCCTATTTAATCTATTGTGAAACAAAATCTAAACGACATAATAAAAAGTCAACCGCACCACGGATTCCCAGACAGTCTCCCACACTGGTACTAGCGAGGCCTTAAGCTGTGTAACTTCTGCGATCTGACGAGAGCAGGCACATTCAGCTTAGAATGGCCATTGACATTAAATGCTTTAATCCATAGTCCTTTTTAATCGATTGTGAAACAAAATCTAAACGACATAATAATAAGTCAACCGCACCACGGATTCCCAGACAGTCTCCCACACTGGTACTAGCGAGGCCTTAAGCTGTGTAACTTCTGCGATCTGACGAGAGCAGGCACATTCAGCTTAGAATGGCCATTGACATTAAATGCTTTAATCCATAGTCCTTTTTAATCGATTGTGAAACAAAATCTAAACGACATAATAAAAAGTCAACCGCACCACGGATTCCCAGACAATCTCCCACACTGGTACTAGCGAGGCCTTAAGCTGTGTAACTTCTGCGATCTGACGAGAGCAGGGACATTCAGCTTAGAATGGCCATTGACATTAAATTCTTTAATCCATAGTCCTTTTTAATCGATTGTGAAACAAAATCTAAACGACATAATAAAAAGTCAACCGCACCACGGATTCCCAGACAGTCTCCCACACTGGTACTAGCGAGGCCTTAAGCTGTGTAACTTCTGCGATCTGACGAGAGCAGGCACATTCAGCTTAGAATGGCCATTGACATTAAAAGCCTTAATCCATAGTCCTATTTAATCTATTGTGAAACAAAATCTAAACAACATAATAAAAAGTCAACCACACCACGGATTCCCAGACAGTCTCCCACACTGGTACTAGCAAGGACTTAAGCTGTGTAACTTCTGCGATCTGACGAGAGCAGGCACATTCAGCTTAGAATTGCCATTGACATTAAATGCTTTAATCCATAGTCCTTTTTAATCGATTGTGAAACAAAATCTAAACGACATAATAAAAATTCAACAGCACCACGGATTCCCAGACAGTCTCCCACACTGGTACTAACGAGGCTTTAAGCTGTCTAACTTCTGCGATCTGACGAGAGCAGGCACATTCAGCTTAGAATGGCCATTGACATTAAATGTTTTAATTCATAGTCCTTTTTAATCGATTGTGAAACAAAATCTAAACGACATAATAAAAAGTCAACCGCACCACGGATTCCCAGACAGTCTCCCACGCTGGTACTAGCGAGGCGTTAAGCTGTGTAACTTCTGCGATCTAACGAGAGCAGGCACATTCAGCTTAGAATGGCCATTGACATTAAATGCTTTAATCCATAGTCCTTTTTAATCGATTGTGAAACAAAATCTAAACGACATAATAAAAAGTCAACCGCACCACGAATTCCCAGACAGTCTCCCACACTGGTACTAGCGAGGCCTTAAGCTGTGTAACTTCTGCGATCTGATGAGAGCAGGGACATTCAGCTTAGAATGGCCATTGACATTAAATGCTTTAATCCATAGTCCTCTTTAATCGATTGTGAAACAAAATCTAAACGACATAATAAAAAGTCAACCGCACCACGGATTCCCAGACAGTCTCCCACACTGGTACTAGCGAGGCCTTAAGCTGTGTAACTTCTGTGATCTGACGAGAGCAGGGACATTCAGCTTAGAATGGCCATTGACATTAAATGCTTTAATCCATAGTCCTTTTTAATCGATTGTGAAACAAAATCTAAACGACATAATAAAAATTCAACCGCTCCACGGATTCCCAGACAGTCTCCCACACTGGTACTAGCGAGGCCTTAAGCTGTGTAACTTCTGCGATCTGACGAGAGCAGGCACATTCAGCTTAGAATGGCCATTGACGTTAAATGCTTTAATCCAAAATCCTATTTAATCTATTGTGAAACAAAATCTAAACGACATAATAAAAAGTCAACCACACCCCGGATTCCCAGACAGTCTCCCACACTGGTACTAGCGAGGCGTTAAGCTGTGTAACTTCTGCGATCTGACGAGAGCAGGCACATTCAGCTTAGAATGGCCATTGACATTAAATGCTTTAATCCATAGTCCTTTTTAATTGATTGTGAAACAAAATCTAAACGACATAATAAAAAGTCAACCGCACCACGGATTCCCAGACAGTCTCCCACACTGGTACTAGCAAGGCCTTAAGCTGTGTAACTTCTGCGATCTGACGAGAGCAGGCACATTCAGCTTAGAATGGCCATTGACAATAAATGCTTTAATACATAGTCCTTTTTAATCGATTGTGAAACAAAATCTAAACGACATAATAAAAAGACAACCGCACCACGGATTCCCAGACAGTCTCCCACACTGGTACTAGCGAGGCCTTAAACTGTGTAACTTCTGCGATCTGACGAGAGCAGGGACATTCAGCTTAGAATGGCCATTGACATTAAATGCTTTAATCCATAGTCCTTTTTAATCGATTGTGAAACAAAATCTAAACGACATAATAAAAATTCAACCGCACCATGGATTCCCAGACAGTCTCCCACACTGGTACTAGCGAGAACTTAAGCTGTGTAACTTCTGCGATCTGACGAGAGCAAGCACATTCAGATTAGAATGGCCATTGACGTTAAATGCTTTAATCCATAGTGCTATTTAATCTATTGTGAAACTAAATCTTAACGACATAATAAAAAGTCAACCACACCACGGATTCCCAGACAGTCTCCCACACTGGTACTAGTGAGGCGTTAAGCTGTGTAACTTCTGCGATCTAACGAGAGCAGGCACATTCAGCTTAGAATTGCCATTAACATTAAACGCTTTAATCCATAGTCCTTTTTAATCGATTGTGAAACAAAATCTAAACGACATAATAAAAAGTCAACCGCACCACGGATTCCCAGACAGTCTCCCACACTGGTACTAGCGAGGCCTTAAGCTGTGTAACTTCTGCGGTCTGACGAGAGCAGGCACATTCAGCTTAGAATGGCCATTGAGGTTAAATGCTTTAATCCATAGTCCTATTTAATCTATTGTGAAACAAAATGTAAACGACATAATAAAAAGTCAACCGCACCACGGATTCCCAGACAGTCTCCCACACTGTTACTAGCGAGGCCTTAAGCTGTGTAACTTCTGCGATCTGACGAGAGCAGGCGCATTCAGCTTAGAATGGCCATTGACATTAAAAGTCTTAATCCATAGTCCTATTTAATCTATTGTGAAACAAAATCTAAACAACATAATAAAAAGTCAACCGCACCACGGATTCCCAGACAGTCTCACACACTGGTACTAGCGAAGCCTTAAGCTGTGTAACTTCTGCGATCTGACGAGAGCAGGGACATTCCGCTTAGAATGGCCATTGACATTAAATGCTTTAATCCATAGTCCTTTTTAATCGATTGTGAAACAAAATCTAAACGACATAATAAAAAGTCAACCACACCACGGATTCCCAGACAGTCTCCCACACTGGTACTAGCGAGGCCTTAAGCTGTGTAACTTCTGCGTTCTGACGAGAGCAGGAACATACAGCTTAGAATGGCCATTGACGTTAAATGCTTTAATCCATAGTCCTATTTAATCTATTGTGAAACAAAATCTAAACGACATAATAAAAAGTCAACAGCACCACGGATTCCCAGACAGTCTCCCACACTGGTACTAGCGAGGCCTTAAGCTGTGTAACTTCTGCGATCTGACGAGAGCAGGTACATTCAGCTTACAATGGCCATTGACATTAAATGCTTTAATCCATAGTCCTTTTTAATCGATTGTGAAACAAAATCTAAACGACATAATAGAAAGTCAACCGCACCACGGATTCCCAGACAGTCTACCACACTGGTACTAGCGAGGCCTTAAGCTGTGTAACTTCTGCGATCTGACGAGAGCAGGCACATTCAGCTTAGAATGGCCATTGACATTAAATGCTTTAATCCATAGTCCTTTTTAATCGATTGTGAAACAAAATCTAAACGACATAATAAAAAGTTAACCGCACCACGGATTCCCAGACAGTCTCCCACACTGGTACTAGCGAGGCCTTAAGCTGGGTAACTTCTGCGATCTGACGAGAGCAGGCACATTCAGCTTAGAATGGCCATTGACGTTAAATGCTTTAATCCATAGTCCTATTTAATCTATTGTGAAACAAAATCGAAACGACATAATAAAAATGCAACCGCACCACGGATTCCCAGACAGTCTCCCACACTGGTACTAGCGAGGCGTTAAGCTTTGTAACTTCTGCGATCTGACGAGAGCAGGGACATTCAGCTTAGAATGGCCATTGATATTAAATGCTTTAATCCATAGTCCTTTTTAATCGATTGTGAAACAAAATCTAAACGACATAATAAAAAGTCAACCGCACCATGGATTCCCAGACAGTCTCCCACACTGGTACTAGCGAGGCCTTAAGCTGTGTAACTTCTGCGATCTGACGAGAGCAGGCACATTCAGCTTAGAATGGCCATTGACGTTAAATGCTTTAATCCATAGTCCTTTTTAATCGATTGTGAAACAAAATCTAAACGACATAATAAAAAGTCAACAGCACCACGGATTCCCTGACAGTCTCCCACAATGGTATTAGCGAGGCCTTAAGCTGTGTAACTTCTGCGATCTGACGAGAGCAGGGACATTCAGCTTAGAATGGCCATTGACATTAAATGCTTTATCCATAGTCCTTTTTAATCGATTGTGAAACAAAATCTAAACGACATAATAAAATGTCAACCGCACCACGGATTCCCAGACAGTCTCCCACACTGGTACTAGCGAGGCCTTAAGCTGTGTAACTTCTGCGATCTGACGAGAGCAGGTACATTCAGCTTAGAATGGCCATTGACATTAAAAGCCTTAATCCATAGTCCTATTTAATCTATTGTGAAACAAAATCTAAACGACATAATAAAAAGTCAACCGCACCACGGATTCCCAGACAGTCTCCCACACTGGTACTAGCGAGGCGTTAAGCTGTGTAACTTCTGCGATCTGACGAGGGCAGGCACATTCAGCTTAGAATGGCCATTGACATTAAATGCTTTAATCCATAGTCCTTTTTAATCGATTGTGAAACAAAATCTAAACGACATAATAAAAAGTCAACCGCACCACGGATTCTCAGACAGTCTCCCACACTGGTACTAGCGAGGCCTTAAGCTGTGTAACTTCTGCGATCTGTCGAGAGCAGGCACATTCAGCTTAGAATGGCCATTGACATTAAAAGCCTTAATCCATAGTCCTATTTAATCTATTGTGAAACAAAATCTAAACGACATAATAAAAAGTCAACCGCACCACGGATTCCCAGACAGTCTCCCACACTGGTACTAGCGAGGCCTTAAGCTGTGTAACTTCTGCGTTCTGACGAGAGCAGGCACATTCAGCTTAGAATGGCCATTGACGTTAAATGCTTTAATCCATAGTCCTATTTAATCTATTGTGAAACAAAATCTAAACGACATAATAAAAAGTCAACCGCACCACGGATTCCCAGACAGCCTCCCACACTGGTACTAGCGAGGCCTTAAGCTGTGTAACTTCTGCGATCTGACGAGGGCAGGCACATTCAGCTTAGAATGGCCATTGACATTAAATGCTTTAATCCATAGTCCTTTTTAATCGATTGTGAAACAAAATCTAAACGACATAATAAAAAGGCAACCGCACCACGGATTCCCAGACAGTCTCCCACACTGGTGCTAGCGAGGCCTTAAGCTGTGTAACTTCTGTGATCTGACGAGAGCAGGAACATACAGCTTAGAATGGCCATTGACATTAAATGCTTTAATCCATAGTCCTTTTTAATCGATTGTGAAACAAAATCTAAACGACATAATAAAAAGTCAACCGCACCACGGATTCCCAGACAGTCTCCCACACTGGTGCTAGCGAGGCCTTAAGCTGTGTAACTTCTGTGATCTGACGAGAGCAGGAACATTCAGCTTAGAAAGGCCATTGACATTAAATGCTTTAATCCATAGTCCTTTTTAATCGATTGTGAAACAAAATCTAAACGACATAATAAAAAGTCAACCGCACCACGGATTCCCTGACAGTCTCCCACACTGGTATTAGCGAGGCCTTAAGCTGTGTAACTTCTGCGATCTGACGAGAGCAGGGACATTCAGCTTAGAATGGCCATTGACATTAAATGCTTTAATCCATAGTCCTTTTTAATCGATTGTGAAACAAAATCTAAACGACATAATAAAAATTCAACCGCACCACGGATTCCCAGACAGTCTCCCACACTGGTACTAGCGAGGTGTTAAGCTGTGTAACTTCTGCGATCTAACGAGAGCAGGCACATTCAGCTTAGAATGGCCATTGACATTAAATGCTTTAATCCATAGTCCTTTTTTATCGATTGTGAAATAAAATCTAAACAACATAATAAAAATTCAACCGCACCACGGATTCCCAGACAGTCTCCCACACTGTTACTAGCGAGGCCTTAAGCTGTGTAACTTCTGCGTTCTGACGAGAGCAGGCACATTCAGCTTAGAATGGCCATTGACGTTAAATGCTTTAATCCATAGTCCTATTTAATCTATTGTGAAACAAAATCTAACCAACATAATAAATAGTCAACCGCACCACGGATTCCCAGACAGTCTCCCACACTGGTACTAGCGAGGCCTTAAGCTGTGTAACTTCTGCGATCTGACGAGAGCAGGGACATTCAGCTTAGAATGGCCATTGACATTAAATGCTTTAATCCATAGTGCTTTTTAATCGATTGTGAAACAAAATCTAAACGACATAATAAAAATTCAACCGCACCACGAATTCCCAGACAGTCTCCCTCAATGGTACTAGCGAGGCCTTAAGCTGTGTATCTTCTGCGATCTGACGAGAGCAGGCACATTCAGCTTAGAATGGCCATTGACGTTAAATGCTTTAATCCATAGTCCTATTTAATCTATTGTGAAACAAAATCTAAACGACATAATAAAAAGTCAACCGCACCACGGATTCCCAGACAGTCTCCCACACTGGTACTAGCGAGGCGTTAAGCTGTGTAACTTCTGCGATCTAACGAGAGCAGGCACATTCAGTTTAGAATGGCCATTGACATTAAATGCTTTAATCCATAGTCCTTTTTAATCGATTGTGAAACAAAATCTAAACGACATAATAAAAAGTCAACCGCACCACGGATTCCCAGACAGTCTCCCACACTGGTACTAGCGAGGCCTTAAGCTGTGTAACTTCTGCGATCTGACGAGAGCAGGGACATTCAGCTTAGAATGGCCATTGACATTAAATGCTTTAATCCATAGTCCTTTTTAATCGATTGTGAAACAAAATCTAAACGACATAATAAAAAGTCAACCGCACCACGGATTCCCAGACAGTCTCCCACACTGGTACTAGCGAGGCGTTAAGCTGTGTAACTTCTGCGATCTAACGAGAGCAGGCACATTCAGCTTAGAATGGCCATTGACATTAAATGCTTTAATCCATAGTCCTTTTTAATCGATTGTGAAACAAAATCTAAACGACATAATAAAAAGTCAACCGCACCACGGATTCCCAGACAGTCTCCCACACTGGTACTAGCGAGGCCTTAAGCTGTGTAACTTCTGCGATCTGACGAGAGCAGGCACATTCTGCTTAGAATGGCCATTGACATTAAATGTGTTAATCCATAGTCCTTTTTAATCGATTGTGAAACAAAATCTAAACGACATAATAAAAATTCAACCGCACCACGGATTCCCATACAGTCTCCCACACTGGTACTAGCGAGGCCTTAAGCTGTGTAACTTCTGCGATCTGACGAGAGCAGGCAAATTCAGCTTAGAATGGCCATTGAGGTTAAATGCTTTAATCCATAGTCCTATTTAATCTATTGTGAAACAAAATCTAAACGACATAATAAAAAGTCAACCGCACCACGGATTCCCATACAGTCTCCCACACTGGTACTAGCGAGGCCTTAAGCTGTGTAACTTCTGCGATCTGACGAGAGCAGGCAAATTCAGCTAAGAATGGCCATTGAGGTTAAATGCTTTAATCCATAGTCCTATTTAATCTATTGTGAAACAAAATCTAAACGACATAATAAAAAGTCAACCGCACCACGGATTCCCAGACAGTCTCCCACACTGGTACTAGCGAGGCCTTAAGCTGTGTAACTTCTGCGATCTGACGAGAGCAGGGACATTCAGCTTAGAATGGCCATTGACATTAAATGCTTTAATCCATAGTCCTTTTTAATCGATTGTGAAACAAAATCTAAACGACATAATAAAAAGTCAACCGCACCACGGATTCCCAGACAGTCTCCCACACTGGTACTAGCGAGGCGTTAAGCTGTGTAACTTCTGCGATCTAACGAGAGCAGGCACATTCAGCTTAGAATGGCCATTGACATTAAAAGCCTTAATCCATAGTCCTATTTAATCTATTGTGAAACAAAATCTAAACAACATAATAAAAAGTCAACCGCACCACGGATTACCAGACAGTCTCCCACACTGGTACTAGCGAGGCCTTAAGCTGTGTAACTTCTGCGTTCTGACGAGAGCAGGCACATTCTGCTTAGAATGGCCATTGACGTTAAATGCTTTAATCCATAGTCCTATTTAATCTATTGTGAAACAAAATCTAAACGACATAATAAAAAGTCCACCGCACCACAGATTCCCAGACAGTCTCCCACACTGGTACTAGCGAGGACTTAAGCTGTGTAACTTCTGCGATCTGACGAGAGCAGGCACATTCAGCTTAGAATGGCCATTGACATTAAATGCTTTAATCCATAGTCCTTTTTAATCGATTGTGAAACAAAATCTAAACGACATAATAAAAATTCAACCGCACCACGGATTCCCAGACAGTCTCCCACACTGGTACTAGCGAGGCCTTAAGCTGTGTAACTTCTGCGATATGACGAGAGCAGGCACATTCAGCTTAGAATGGCCATTGACATTAAATGCTTTAATCCATAGTCCTTTTTAATCGATTGTGAAACAAAATCTAAACGACATAATAAAAAGTCAAGCACACCACGGATTCCCAGACAGTCTCCCACACTGGTACTAGCGAGGCCTTAAGCTGTGTAACTTCTGCGATCTGACGAGAGCAGGGACATTCAGCCTAGAATGGCCATTGACATTAAAGGCTTTAATCCATAGTCCTTTTTAATCGATTGTGAAACAAAATCTAAACGACATAATAAAAATTCAACCACACCACGGATTCCCAGACAGTCTCCCACACTGGTACTAGTGAGGCCTTAAGCTGTGTAACTTCTGCGTTCTGATGAGAGCAGGCACATTCAGCTTAGAATGGCTATTGACGTTAAATGCTTTAATCCATAGTCCTATTTAATCTATTGTGAAACAAAATCTAAACGACATAATAAAAAGTCAACCGCACCACGGATTCCCAGACAGTCTCCCACACTGGTACTAGCGAGGCCTTAAGCTGTGTAACTTCTGCGTTCTGACGAGAGCAGGTACATTCAGCTTAGAATGGCCATTGTCGATAAATGCTTTAATCCATAGTCCTATTTAATCTATTGTGAAACTAAATCTAAACGACATAATAAAAAGTCAGCCGCACCACGGATTCCCAGACAGTCTCCCACACTGGTACTAGCGAGGCCTTAAAGGAACAGTGTCATGGCAAATAATTTTTTTTATATGTTAAAGATGTTAGTGCTTTAATAAAAACGTTTTTATTCATTTGTGTGTTTGTGTTTTACTTTTTATTATTTTTACACTTTTTCTTCCCTATGGGGGCTGCCATTTTTTGTTCCATTTCTGTGTGTGTCGATTAACGACACACACAGACATGGAGTACGGCAGCCACAGTCCCATAGGGACTGTGAACGGCTCCCGTCCCATTCACGTCCGTGTACGGCGTCTGTGTGGGAACTGCGCATGCGCCGCTCCCACACAGTCCTATTCGAAATTGGCGCCGTCCGGCGCCATTTTCCTGTGGACCGGAAGTCGCGGCCGGACTGTAATATTACTACTTCCGGTCGCGGCTTCCGGACTTGTGCACATGGAACAGCGGCAGCAAAGGGAGCGGACGGGCCGGAGGGAGCCGCGGCGGCAGGAGCAGGTAAGACATTTCAATGTATGTTAGTGTTTGTGTGTGTTTACTACTGTATGTAAACCTACTACACTGTGGGTTACCTCAAAAAATGGCGACACACAGTGTAGGAGGTTAAACCTTTCAAACCCCTCGTTTATCCCGGCACTAGCCAGGATAAAGGAGGGGGGGATGCTGAGAGCTCACTAGAGCGAGGGCTTTTAACCCAATGTTGCAATGCTGCAATTTTGGGAACTAGCTCCATCTAGTGACCAAAAATGGGTAGTATTATAAATTAGAATTAATTTATAATATTTCCTGACTATTTCCTGACTCGTGAAAAAAATAAAAAAAATTTGAACCATGTTTAATCACCCACACACTAAATGTTTAATTTTTTTAAAAAAAACATGTTTTTCTGCGAACACCATGCCTTTAAGCTGTGTAACTTCTGCGATCTGACGAGAGCGGGGACATTCAGCTTAGAATGGCCATTGACATTAAATGCTTTAATCCATAGTCCTTTTTAATCGATTGTGAAACAAAATCTAAACGACATAATAAAAATTCAACCGCACCACGGATTCCCAGACAGTCTCCGAAACACGTGTACTAGCGAGGCCTTAAGCTGTGTAACTTCTGCGATCTGACGAGAGCAGGCACATTCAGCTTAGAATGGCCATTGACATTAAAAGCCTTAATCCATAGTCCTATTTAATCGATTGTGAAACAAAATCTAAACGACATAATAAAAAGTCAACCGCACCACGGATTCCCAGACAGTCTCCCACACTGGTACTAGCGAGGCCTTAAGCTGTGTAACTTCTGCGATCTGACGAGAGCAGGCACATTCAGCTTAGAATGGCCAATGACATTAAATGCTTTAATCCATAGTCCTTTTTAATCGATTGTGAAACAAAATCTAAACGACATAATAAAAAGTCAACCGCACCACGGATTCCCAGACAGTCTCCCACACTGGTACTAGCGAGACCTTAAGCTGTGTAACTTCTGCGATCTGACGAGAGCAGGGACATTCAGCTTAGAATGGCCATTGACATTAAATGCTTTAATCCATAGTCCTTTTTAATCGATTGTGAAACAAAATCTAAACGACATAATAAAAAGTCAACCACACCACGGATTCCCAGACAGTCTCCCACACTGGTACTAGCGAGGCCTTAAGCTGTGTAACTTCTGCGATCTGACGAGAGCAGGGACATTCAGCCTAGAATGGCCATTGACATTAAATGCTTTAATCCATAGTCCTTTTTAATCGATTGTGAAACAAAATCTAAACGACATAATAAAAATTCAACCACACCACGGATTCCCAGACAGTCTCCCACACTGGTACTAGCGAGGCCTTAAGCTGTGTAACTTCTGCGTTCTGACGAGAGCAGGTACATTCAGCTTAGAATGGCCATTGTCGTTAAATGCTTTAATCCATAGTCCTATTTAATCTATTGTGAAACAAAATCTAAACGACATAATAAAAAGTCAACCGCACCACGGATTCCCAGACAGTCTCCCACACTGGTACTAGCGAGGCCTTAAGCAGTGTAACTTCTGCGATCTGACGAGAGCGGGGACATTCAGCTTAGAATGGCCATTGACATTAAATGCTTTAATCCATAGTCCTTTATAATCGATTGTGAAACAAAATCTAAACGACATAATAAAAATTCAACCGCACCACGGATTCCCAGACAGTCTCCCACACTGGTACTAGCGAGGCTTTAAGCTGTGTAACTTCTGCGATCTGACGAGAGCAGGCACATTCAGCTTAGAATGGCCATTGACATTAAAAGCCTTAATCCATAGTCCTATTTAATCTATTGTGAAACAAAATCTAAACAACATAATAAAAAGTCAACCGCACCACGGATTCCCAGACAGTCTCCCACACTGGTACTAGCGAGGCCTTAAGCTGTGTAACTTCTGTGATCTGACGAGAGCAGGGACATTCAGCTTAGAATGGCCATTGACATTAAATGCTTTAATCCATAGTCCTTTTTAATCGATTGTGAAACAAAATCTAAACAACATAATAAAAATTCAACCGCACCACGGATTCCCAGACAGTCTCCCACACTGGTACTAGTGAGGCCTTAAGCTGTGTAACTTCTGCGTTCTGACGAGAGCAGGCTCATTCAGCTTAGAATGGCCATTGACGTTAAATGCTTTAATCCATAGTCCTATTTAATCTATTGTGAAACAAAATCTAAACGACATAATAAAAAGTCAACCGCACCACGGATTCCCAGACAGTCTCCCACACTGGTACTAGTGAGGCCTTAAGCTGTGTAACTTCTGCGATCTGACGAGAGCAGGCACATTCAGCTTAGAATGGCCATTGACATTAAATGCTTTAATCCGTAGTCCTTTTTAATCGATTGTGAAACAAAATCTAAACGACATAATAAAAAGTCAACCGCACCACAGATTCCCAGACATTCTCCCACACTGGTACTAGCGAGGCCTTAAGCTGTGTAACTTCTGCGATCTGACGAGAGCAGGGACATTCAGCTTAGAATGGCCATTGACATTAAATGCTTTAATCCATAGTCCTTTTTAATCGATTGTGAAACAAAATCTAAACGACATATTAAAAATTCAACCGCACCACGGATTCCCATACAGTCTACCACACTGGTACTAGCGAGGCCTTAAGCTGTGTAACTTCTTCGATCTGACGAGAGAAGGCACGTTCAGCTTAGAATGGCCATTGACGTTAAATGCTTTAATCCATAGTCCTATTTAATCTATTGTGAAACAAAATCTAAACGACATAATAAAAAGTCAACCGCACCACGGATTCCCAGACAGTCTCCCACACTGGTACTAGCGAGGCATTAAGCTGTGTAACTTCTGCAATCTAACGAGAGCAGGCACATTCAGCTTAGAATGGCCATTGACATTAAATGCTTTAATCCATAGTCCTTTTTAATCGATTGTGAAACAAAATCTAAACGACATAATAAAAGTTAACTGCACCACGGATTCCCAGACAGTCTCCCACACTGGTACTAGCGAGGCCTTAAGCTGTGTAACTTCTGCGATCTGACGAGAGCGGGGACATTCAGCTTAGAATGGCCATTGACATTAAATGCTTTAATCCATAGTCCTTTTTAATCGATTGTGAAACAAAATCTAAACGACATGATAAAAATTCAACCGCACCACGGATTCCCAGACAGTCTCCCACACTGGTACTAGCGAGGCCTTAAGCTGTGTAACTTCTGCGATCTGACGAGAGCAGCACATTCAGCTTAGAATGGCCATTGACATTAAAAGCCTTAATCCATAGTCCTATTTAATCTATTGTGAAACAAAATCTAAACAACATAATAAGAAGTCAACCGCACCACGGATTCCCAGACAGTCTCCCACACTGGTACTAGCGAGGCCTTAAGCTGTGTAACTTCTGCGATCTGACGAGAGCAGGGACATTCAGCTTAGAATGGCCATTGACATTACATGTTTTAATCCATAGTCCTTTTTAATCGATTGTGAAACAAAATCTAAACAACATAATAAAAATTCAACCGCACCACGGATTCCCAGACAGTCTCCCACACTGGTACTAGTGAGGCCTTAAGCTGTGTAACTTCTGCGTTCTGACGAGAGCAGGCACATTCAGCTTAGAATGGCCATTGACGTTAAATGCTTTAATCCATAGTCCTATTTAATCTATTGTGAAACAAAATCTAAACGACATAATAAAAAGTCAACTGCACCACGGATTCCCAGACAGTCTCCCACACTGGTACTAGTGAGGCCTTAAGCTGTGTAACTTCTGCGATCTGACGAGAGCAGGCACATTCAGCTTAGAATGGCCATTGACATTAAATGCTTTAATCCATAGTCCTTTTTAATCGATTGTGAAACAAAATCTAAACGACATAATAAAAAGTCAACCGCACCACGGATTCCCAGACAGTCTCCCACACTGGTACTAGCGAGGCCTTAAGCTGTGTAACTTCTGCGATCTGACGAGAGCAGGGACATTCAGCTTAGAATGGCCATTGACATTAAATGCTTTAATCCATAGTCCTTTTTAATCGATTGTGAAACAAAATCTAAACGACATATTAAAAATTCAACCGCACCACGGAGTCCCAGACAGTCTACCACACTGGTACTAGCGAGGCCTTAAGCTGTGTAACTTCTGCGATCTGACGAGAGCAGGCACGTTTAGCTTAGAATGGCCATTGACGCTAAATGCTTTAATCCATAGTCCTATTTAATCTATTTTGAAACAAAATCTAAACGACATAATAAAAAGTCAACCGCACCACGGATTCCCAGACAGTCTCCCACACTGGTACTAGCGAGGCATTAAGCCGTGTAACTTCTGCAATCTAACGAGAGCAGGCACATTCAGCTTAGAATGGCCATTGACATTAAATGCTTTAATCCATAGTCCTTTTTAATCGATTGTGAAACAAAATCTAAACGACATAATAAAAAGTCAACCGCACCACGGATTCCCAGACAGTCTCACACACTGGTACTAGCGAGGCCTTAAGCTGTGTAATTTCTGCGATCTGACGAGAGCAGGGACATTCAGCTTAGAATGGCCATTGACATTAAATGCTTTAATCCATAGTCCTTTTTAATCGATTGTGAAACAAAATCTAAACGACATAATAAAAAGTCAACCGCACCACGGATTCCCAGACAGTCTCACACACTGGTACTAGCGAGGCCTTAAGCTGTGTAATTTCTGCGATCTGACGAGAGCAGGGACATTCAGCTTAGAATGGCCATTGACATTAAATGCTTTAATCCATAGTCCTTTTTAATCGATTGTGAAACAAAATCTAAACGACATAATAAAAATTCAACCGCACCACGGATTCCCAGACAGTCTCCCACACTGGTACTAGCGAGGCCTTAAGCTGTGTAACTTCTGCGATCTGACGAGAGCAGGCACATTCAGCTTAGAATGGCCATTGACGTAATGTGCTTTAATCCATAGTCCTATTTAATCTATTGTGAAACAAAATCTAAACGACATAATAAAAAGTCAACTGCACCACGGATTCCCAGACAGTCTCCCACACTGGTACTAGCGAGGCCTTAAGCTGTGTAACTTCTGCGATCTGACGAGAGCAGGCACATTCAGCTTAGAATGGCCATTGACATTAAATGCTTTAATCCATAGTCCTTTTTAATCGATTGTGAAACACAATCTAAACGACATATTAAAAATTCAACCGCACCACGGAGTCCCAGACAGTCTCACACACTGGTACTAGCGAGGCCTTAAGCTGTGTAATTTCTGCGATCTGACGAGAGCAGGGACATTCAGCTTAGAATGGCCATTGACATTAAATGCTTTAATCCATAGTCCTTTTTAATCGATTGTGAAACAAAATCTAAACGACATAATAAAAATTCAACCGCACCACGGATTCCCAGACAGTCTCCCACACTGGTACTAGCGAGGCCTTAAGCTGTGTAACTTCTGCGATCTGACGAGAGCAGGCACATTCAGCTTAGAATGGCCATTGACGTAATGTGCTTTAATCCATAGTCCTATTTAATCTATTGTGAAACAAAATCTAAACGACATAATAAAAAGTCAACCGCACCACGGATTCCCAGACAGTCTCCCACACTGGTACTAGCGAGGCCTTAAGCTGTGTAACTTCTGCGATCTGACGAGAGCAGGCACATTCAGCTTAGAATGGCCATTGACATTAAATGCTTTAATCCATAGTCCTTTTTAATCGATTGTGAAACACAATCTAAACGACATATTAAAAATTCAACCGCACCACGGAGTCCCAGACAGTCTACCACACTGATACTAGCGAGGCCTTAAGCTGTGTAACTTCTGCGATCTGACGAAAGCAGGCACGTTCAGCTTAGAATGGCCATTGACGTTAAATGCTTTAATCCATAGTCCTATTTAATCTATTGTGAAACAAAATCTAAACGACATAATAAAAAGTCAACCGCACCACGGATTCCCAGACAGTCTCCCACACTGGTACTAGCGAGGCCTTAAGCTGTGTAACTTCTGCGATCTGACGAGAGCAGGCACATTCAGCTTAGAATGGCCATTGACATTAAATGCTTTAATCCATAGTCCTTTTTAATCGATTGTGAAACACAATCTAAACGACATATTAAAAATTAAACCGCACCACGGAGTCCCAGACAGTCTACCACACTGGTACTAGCGAGGCCTTGAGCTGTGTAACTTCTGCGATCTGACGAGAGCAGGGACGTTCAGCTTAGAATGGCCATTGACGTTAAATGCTTTAATCCATAGTCCTATTTAATCTATTGTGAAACAAAATCTAAACGACATAATAAAAAGTCAACCGCACCACGGATTCCCAGACAGTCTCCCACACTGGTACTAGTGAGGCATTAAGCTGTGTAACTTCTGCAATCTAACGAGAGCAGGCACATTCAGCTTAGAATGGCCATTGACATTAAATGCTTTAATCCATAGTCCTTTTTAATCGATTGTGAAACAAAATCTAAACGACATAATAAAAAGTCAACTGCACCACGGATTCCCAGACAGTCTCCCACACTGGTACTAGCGAGGCCTTAAGCTGTGTAACTTCTGCGATCTGACGAGAGCAGGCACATTCAGCTTAGAATGGCCATTGACTTTAAAAGCCTTAATCCATAGTCCTATTTAATCTATTGTGAAACAAAATCTAAACAACATAATAAAAAGTCAACCGCACCACGGATTCCCAGACAGTCTCCCACACTGGTACTAGCGAGGCCTTAAGCTGTGTAACTTCTGCGATCTGACGAGAGCAGGGACATTCAGCTTAGAATGGCCATTGACATTAAATGCTTTAATCCATAGTCCTTTTTAATCGATTGTGAAACAAAATCTAAACAACATAATAAAAATTCAACCGCACCACGGATTCCCAGACAGTCTCCCACACTGGTACTAGTGAGGCCTTAAGCTGTGTAACTTCTGCGTTCTGACGAGAGCAGGCACATTCAGCTTAGAATGGCCATTGACGTTAAATGCTTTAATCCATAGTCCTATTTAATCTATTGTGAAACAAAATCTAAACGACATAATAAAAAGTCAACCGCACCACGGATTCCCAGACAGTCTCCCACACTGGTACTAGCGAGGCCTTAAGCTGTGTAACTTCTGCGATCTGACGAGAGCAGGCACATTCAGCTTAGAATGGCCATTGACGCTAAATGCTTTAATCCATAGTCCTATTTAATCTATTGAGAAACAAAATCTAAACGACATAATAAAAAGTCAACCGCACCACGGATTCCCAGACAGTCTCCCGCACTAGTACTAGCGAGGCGTTAAGCTGTGTAACTTCTGCGATCTAACGAGAGCAGGCACATTCAGCTTAGAATGGCCATTGGCATTAAATGCTTTAATCCATAGTCCTTTTTAATCGATTGTGAAACAAAATCTAAACGACATAATAAAAAGTCAAACGCACCACGGATTCCCAGACAGTCTCCCACACTGGTACTAGCGAGGTCTTAAGCTGTGTAACTTCTGCGATCTGACGAGAGCAGGCACATTCAGCTTAGAATGGCCATTGACATCAAAAGCCTTAATCCATAGTCCTATTTAATCTATTGTGAAATAAAATCTAAACAACATAATAAAAAGTCAACCGCACCACGGATTCCCAGACAGTCTCCCACACTGGTACTAGCGAGGCCTTAAGCTGTGTAACTTCTGCGATCTGACGAGAGCAAGCACATTCAGCTTTGAATGGCCATTAACATTAAATGCTTTAATCCATAGTCCTTTTTAATCGATTGTGAAACAAAATCTAAACGACATAATAAAAAGTCAACCGCACCACGGATTCCCAGACAGTCTCCCACACTGGTACTAGCGAGGCCTTAGGCTGTGTAATTTCTGCGATCTGACGAGAGCAGGGACATTCAGCTTAGAATGGCCATTGACATTAAATGCTTTAATCCATAGTCCTTTTTAATCGATTGTGAAACAAAATCTAAACGACATAATAAAAATTCAACCGCACCACGGATTCCCAGACAGTCTCCCACACTGGTACTAGCGAGGCCTTAAGCTGTGTAACTTCTGCGATCTGACGAGAGCAGGCACATTCAGCTTAGAATGGCCATTGACGTTATGTGCTTTAATCCATAGTCCTATTTAATCTATTGTGAAACAAAATCTAAACGACATAATAAAAAGTCAACCGCACCACGGATTCCCATACAGTCTCCCACACTGGTACTAGCGAGGCCTTAAGCTGTGTAACTTCTGCGATCTGACGAGAGCAGGCACATTCAGCTTAGAATGGCCATTGACATTAAAAGCCTTAATCCATAGTCCTATTTAATCTATTGTGAAACAAAATCTAAACAACATAATAAAAAGTCAACCGCACCACAGATTCCCAGACAGTCTCCCACACTGGTACTAGGGAGGCCTTAAGCTGTGTAACTTCTGCGATCTGACGAGAGCAGGGACATTCAGCTTAGAATGGCCATTGACATTAAAGGCTTTAATCCATAGTCCTTTTTAATCGATTGTGAAACAAATTCTAAACGACATAATAAAAAGTCAACCGCACCACGGATTCCCAGACAGTCTCCCACACTGGTACTAGCGAGGCCTTAAGCTGTGTAATTTCTGCGATCTGACGAGAGCAGGGACATTCAGCTTAGAATGGCCATTGACATTAAATGCTTTAATCTATAGTCCTTTTTAATCGATTGTGAAACAAAATCTAAACGACATAATAAAAATTCAACCGCACCACGTATTCCCAGACAGTCTCCCACACTGGAACTAGCGAGGCCTTAAGCTGTGTAACTTCTGCGATCTGACGAGAGCAGGCACATTCAGCTTAGAATGGCCATTGACGTTATATGCTTTAATCCATAGTCCTATTTAATCTATTGTGAAACAAAATCTAAACGACATAATAAAAAGTCAACCGCACCACGGATTCCCAGACAGTCTCCCACACTGGTACTAGCGAGGCGTTAAGCTGTGTAACTTCTGCGATCTAACGAGACCAGGCACATTCAGCTTAGAATGGCCATTGACATTAAATGCTTTAATCCATAGTCCTTTTTAATCGATTGTGAAACAAAATCTAAACGACATAATAAAAAGTCAACCGCACCACGGATTTCCAGACAGTCTCCCACACTGGTACTAGCGAGGCCTTAAGCTGTGTAACTTTTGTGATCTGACGAGAGCAGGCACATTCAGCTTAGAATGGCCATTGACATTAAAAGCCTTAATCCATAGTCCTATTTAATCTATTGTGAAACAAAATCTAAACAACATAATAAAAAGTCAACCGCACCACGGATTCCCTGACAGTCTCCCACACTGGTACTAAGAAGGCCTTAAGCTGTGTAACTTCTGCGATCTGACGAGAGCAGGGACATTCAGCTTAGAATGGCCATTGACATTAAAGGCTTTAATCCATAGTCCTTTTTAATCGATTGTGAAACAAAATCTAAACGACATAATAAAAAGTCAACCGCACCACGGATTCCCAGACAGTCTCCCACACTGGTACTAGCGAGGCCTTAAGCTGTGTAACTGCTGCGATCTGACGAGAGCAGGTACATTCAGCTTAGAATGGCCATTGACATTAAATGCTTTAATCCATAGTACTTTTTATTCGATTGTGAAACAAAATCTAAACGACATAATAAAAAGTCAACCGCACCACGGATTCCCAGACAGTCTCCCACACTGGTACTAGCGAGGCCTTAAGCTGTGTAACTTCTGCGATCTGACGAGAGCAGGCACATTCAGCTTAGAATGGCCATTGACATTAAAAGCCTTAATCCATAGTCCTATTTAATCTATTGTGAAACAAAATCTAAACAACATAATAAAAAGTCAACCGCACCACGGATTCCCAGACAGTCTCCCACACTGGTACTAGCGAGGCCTTAAGCTGTGTAACTTCTGCGATCTGACGAGAGCAGGCACATTCAGCTTAGAATGGCCATTGACATTAAATGCTTTAATCCATAGTACTTTTTAATCGATTGTGAAACAAAATCTAAACGACATAATAAAAAGTCAACCGCACCACGGATTCCCAGGCAGTCTCCCACACTGGTACTAGCGAGGCCTTAAGCTGTGTAACTTCTGCGATCTGACGAGAGCAGGCACATTCAGCTTAGAATGGCCACTGACATTAAATGCTTTAATCCATAGTACTTTTTAATCGATTGTGAAACAAAATCTAAACGACATAATAAAAACTCAACCGCACCACGGATTCCCAGACAGTCTCCCACACTGGTACTAGCGAGGCCTTAAGCTGTGTAACTTCTGCGATCTGACGAGAGCAGGCACATTCAGCTTAGAATGGCCATTGACGTTAAATCCTTTAATCCATAGTCCTATTTAATCTATTGTGAAACAAAATCTAAACGACATAATAAAAAGTCAACCGCACCACGGATTCCCAGACAGTCTCCCACACTGGCACTAGCGAGGCGTTAAGCTGTGTAACTTCTGCGAGCTAACGAGAGCAGGCACATTCATCTTAGAATGGCCATTGACATCAAATGCGTTAATCCATAGTCCTATTTAATCTATTGTGAAACAAAATCTAAACAACATAATAAAAAGTCAACCGCACCACGGATTCCCAGACAGTCTCCCACACTGGTACTAGCGAGGCCTTAAGCTGTGTAACTTCTGTGATCTGACGAGAGCAGGGACATTCAGCTTAGAATGGCCATTGACATTAAATGATTTAATCCATAGTCCTTTTTAATCGATTGTGAAACAAAATCTAAACGACATAATAAAAATTCAACCGCACCACGGATTCCCAGACAGTCTCCCACACTGGTACTAGCGAGGTGTTAAGCTGTGTAACTTCAGCGATATAACGAGACCAGGCACATTCAGCTTAGAATGGCCATTGACATTAAATGCTTTAATCCATAGTCCTTTTTAATCGATTGTGAAACAAAATCTAAACGACATAATAAAAAGTCAACCGCACCATGGATTTCCAGACAGTCTCCCACACTGGTACTAGCGAGGCCTTAAGCTGTGTAACTTTTGTGATCTGACGAGAGCAGGCACATTCAGCTTAGAATGGCCATTGACATTAAAAGCCTTAATCCATAGTCCTATTTAATCTATTGTGAAACAAAATCTAAACAACATAATAAAAAGTCAACCGCACCACGGATTCCCAGACAGTCTCCCACACTGGTACTAGCGAGGCCTTAAGCTGTGTAACTGCTGCGATCTGACGAGAGCAGGTACATTCAGCTTAGAATGGCCATTGACATTAAATGCTTTAATCCATAGTACTTTTTATTCGATTGTGAAACAAAATCTAAACGACATAATAAAAAGTCAACCGCACCACGGATTCCCAGACAGTCTCCCACACTGGTACTAGCGAGGCCTTAAGCTGTGTAACTTCTGCGATCTGACGAGAGCAGGCACATTCAGCTTAGAATGGCCATTGACATTAAAAGCCTTAATCCATAGTCCTATTTAATCTATTGTGAAACAAAATCTAAACAACATAATAAAAAGTCAACCGCACCACGGATTCCCAGACAGTCTCCCACACTGGTACTAGCGAGGCCTTAAGCTGTGTAACTTCTGCGATCTGACGAGAGCAGGCACATTCAGCTTAGAATGGCCATTGACATTAAATGCTTTAATCCATAGTACTTTTTAATCGATTGTGAAACAAAATCTAAACGACATAATAAAAAGTCAACCGCACCACGGATTCCCAGGCAGTCTCCCACACTGGTACTAGCGAGGCCTTAAGCTGTGTAACTTCTGCGATCTGACGAGAGCAGGCACATTCAGCTTAGAATGGCCACTGACATTAAATGCTTTAATCCATAGTACTTTTTAATCGATTGTGAAACAAAATCTAAACGACATAATAAAAACTCAACCGCACCACGGATTCCCAGACAGTCTCCCACACTGGTACTAGCGAGGCCTTAAGCTGTGTAACTTCTGCGATCTGACGAGAGCAGGCACATTCAGCTTAGAATGGCCATTGACGTTAAATCCTTTAATCCATAGTCCTATTTAATCTATTGTGAAACAAAATCTAAACGACATAATAAAAAGTCAACCGCACCACGGATTCCCAGACAGTCTCCCACACTGGCACTAGCGAGGCGTTAAGCTGTGTAACTTCTGCGAGCTAACGAGAGCAGGCACATTCATCTTAGAATGGCCATTGACATCAAATGCGTTAATCCATAGTCCTATTTAATCTATTGTGAAACAAAATCTAAACAACATAATAAAAAGTCAACCGCACCACGGATTCCCAGACAGTCTCCCACACTGGTACTAGCGAGGCCTTAAGCTGTGTAACTTCTGTGATCTGACGAGAGCAGGGACATTCAGCTTAGAATGGCCATTGACATTAAATGATTTAATCCATAGTCCTTTTTAATCGATTGTGAAACAAAATCTAAACGACATAATAAAAATTCAACCGCACCACGGATTCCCAGACAGTCTCCCACACTGGTACTAGCGAGGTGTTAAGCTGTGTAACTTCAGCGATATAACGAGAGCAGGCACATTCAGCTTAGAATGGCCATTGACATTAAATGCTTTAATCCATAGTCCTTTTTAATCGATTGTGAAACAAAATCTAAACGACATAATAAAAAGTCAACCACACCATGGATTCCCAGACAGTCTCCCACACTGGTACTAGCAAGGCCATAAGCTGTGTAACTTCTGCGATCTGACGATAGCAGGCACATTCAGCTTAGAATGGCCATTGACATTAAAAGCCTTAATCCATAGTCCTATTTAATCTATTGTGAAACAAAATCTAAACAACATAATAAAAAGTCAACCGCACCACGGATTCCCAGACAGTCTCCCACACTGGTACTAGCGAGGCCTTAAGCTGTGTAACTTCTGAGATCTGACGAGAGCAGGGACATTCAGCTTAGAATGGCCATTGACATTAAATTCTATAATCCATAGTCCTTTTTAATCGATTGTGAAACAAAATCTAAACGACATAATAAAAATTTAACCGCACCACGGATTCCCAGACAGTCTCCCACACTGGTACTAGCGAGGCCCTAAGCTGTGTAACTTCTGCGTTCTGACGAGAGCAGGCACATTCAGCTTAGAATGGCTATTGACGTTAAATGCTTTAATTTATAGTCCTATTTAATCTATTGTGAAACAAAATCTAAACGACATAATAAAAAGTCAACCGCACCCCGGATTCCCAGACAGTCTCCCACAGTGGTACTAGCGAGGCCTTAAGCTGTGTAACTTCTGCGATCTGACGAGAGCAGGTACATGCAGCTTAGAATGGCCATTGACATTAAATGCTTTAATCCATAGTCCTTTTTAATCGATTGTGAAACAAAATCTAAACGACATAATAAAAAGTCAACCGCACCACGGATTCCCAGACAGTCTCCCACACTAGTACTACCGAGGTCTTAAGCAGTGTAACTTCTGCGATCTGAAGAGAGCAGGCACATTCAGCTTAGAATGGCCATTGACATTAAATGCTTTAATCCATAGTCCTTTTTAATCGATTGTGAAACAAAATCTAAACAACATAATAAAAAGTCAACCTCACCACGGATTCCCAGACAGTCTCCCACACTGGTACTAGCGAGGCCTTAAGCTGTGTAACTTCTGCGATCTGACGAGAGAAGGCACATTCAGCTTAGAATGGCCATTGACGTTAAATGCTTTAATCCATAGTCCTATTTAATCTATTGTGAAACAAAATCTAAACAACATAATAAAAAGTCAACCTCACCACGGATTCCCAGACAGTCTCCCACACTGGTACTAGCGAGGCGTTAAGCCGTGTAACTTCTGCGATCTAACGAGAGCAGGCACATTCAGCTTAGAATGGCCATTGACATTAAATGCTTTAATCCATAGTCCTTTTTAATCGATTGTGAAACAAAATCTAAACGACATAATAAAAAGTCAACCGCACCACGGATTCCCAGACAGTCTCCCACACTGGTACTAGCGAGCCTTAAGCTGTGTAACTTCTGCGATCTGACGAGAGAAGGGACATTCAGCTTAGAATGGCCATTGACATTAAATGCTTTAATCCATAGTCCTTTTTAATCGATTGTAAAACAAAATCTAAACGACATAATAAAAATTCAACCGCACCACGGATTCCCAGACAGTCTCCCACACTGGTACTAGCGAGGCCTTAAGCTGTGTAACTTCTGCGATCTGACGAGAGCAAAGACATTCAGCTTAGAATGGCCATTGACATTAAATGCTTCAATCCATAGTCCTTTTTAATCGATTGTGAAACAAAATCTAAACGACATAATAAAAATTCAACCGCACCATGGATTCCCAGACAGTCTCCCACACTGGTACTAGCGAGGCCTTAAGCTGTGTAACTACTGCGATCTGACGAGAGAAGGCACATTCAGCTTAGAATGGCCATTGACATTAAAAGCCTTAATCCATAGTCCTATATAATCTATTGTGAAACAAAATCTAAACAACATAATAAAAAGTCAACCGCACCACGGATTCCCAGACAGTTTCCCACACTGGTACTAGCGAGGCCTTAAGCTGTGTAACTTCTGCAAACTGACGAGAGCAAGGACATTCAGCTTAGAATGGCCATTGACATTAAATGCTTTAATCCATAGTCCTTTTTAATCGATTGTGAAACAAAATCTAAACGACATAATAAAAATTCAACCGCACCACGGATTCCCAGACAGTCTCCCACACTGGTACTAGCGAGGCCTTAAGCTGTGTAACTTCTGCGATCTGACGAGGGCAGGCACATTCAGCTTAGAATGGCCATTGACGTTAAATGCTTTAATCCATAGTCCTATTTAATCTATTGTGAAACAAAATCTAAACGACATAATAAAAAGTCAACCGCACCACGGATTCCCAGACAGTCTCCCACACTGGTACTAGCGAGGCCTTAAGCTGTGTAACTTCTGCGATCTGGCGAGAGCAGGCACATTCAGCTTAGAATGGCCATTGACATTAAAAGCCTTAATCCATAGTCCTATTTAATCTATTGTGAAACAAAATCTAAACAACATAATAAAAAGTCAACCGCACCACGGATTCCCAGACAGTCTCCCACACTGGTACTAGCGAGGCCTTAAGCTGTGTAACTTCTGCGATCTGACGAGAGCAGGGACATTCAGCGTAGAATGGCCATTGACATTAAATGCTTTAATCCATAGTCCTATTTAATCTATTGTGAAACAAAATCTAAACGACATAATAAAAAGTCAACCGCACCACGGATTCCCGGACAGTCTCCCACACTGGTACTAGCGAGGCCTTAAGCTGTGTAACTTCTGCGATCTGACGAGTGCAGGCACATTCAGCTTAGAATGGCCATTGACATTAAAAGCCTTAATCCATAGTCCTATTTAATCGATTGTGAAACAAAATCTAAACGACATAATAAAAAGTCAACCGCACCACGGATTCCCAGACAGTCTCCCACACTGGTACTAGCGAGGCTTAAGCTGTGTAACTTCTGCAATCTGACGAGAGCAGGCACATTCAGCTTAGAATGGCCATTGACATTAAATGCTTTAATCCATAGTCCTTTTTAATCGATTGTGAAACAAAATCTAAACGACATAATAAAAAGGCAACTGCACCACGGATTCCCAGACAGTCTCCCACACTGGTACTAGCGAGGCCTTAAGCTGTGTAACTTCTGCGATCTGACGAGAGCAGGGACATTCAGCTTAGAACGGCCATTGACATAAAATGCTTTAATCCATAGTCCTTTTTAATCGATTGTGAAACAAAATCTAAACGAAATAATAAAAAGTCAACCGCACCACGGATTTCCAGACAGTCTCCCACACTGGTACTAGCGAGGCCTTAAGCTGTGTAACTTCTGCGATCTGACGAGAGCAGGCACATTCAGCTTAGAATGGCCATTGACATTAAACGCTTTAATCCATAGTCCTTTTTAATCGATTGTGAAACAAAATCTAAACAACATAATAAAAAGTCAACCGCACCACGGATTCCCAGACAGTCTCCCACACTGGTACTAGCGAGGCGTTAAGCTGTGTAACTTCTGCGATCTGACGAGAGCAGGCACATTCAGCTTAGAATGGCCATTGACATTAAATGCTTTAATCCATAGTTCTTTTTAATCGATTGTGAAACAAAATCTAAACGACATAATAAAAAGTCAACCGCACCACGGATTCCCAGACAGTCTCCCACACTGGTACTAGCGAGGCCTTAAGCTGTGTAACTTCTGCGCTTTGACGAGAGCAGGCACATTCAGCTTAGAATGGCCATTGACATTAAATGCTTTAATCCATAGTCTTTTTTTAATCGATTGTGAAACAAAATCTAAACGACATAATAAAAAGTCAACCGCACCACGGCTTCCCAGACAGTCTCCAACACTGGTACTAGTGAGGCCTTAAGCTGTGTAACTTCTGCGATCTGACGAGAGCAGGGACATTCAGCTTAGAATGGCCATTGACATTAAATGCTTTAATCCATAGTCCTTTTTAATCGATTGTGAAACAAAATCTAAACGACATAATAAAAATTCAACCACACCACGGATTCCCAGACAGTCTCCCACACTGGTACTAGCGAGGCCTTAAGCTGTGTAACTTCTGCGATCTGACGAGAGCAGGGACATTCAGCTTAGAATGGCCATTGCCATTAAATGCTTTAATCCATAGTCCTTTTTAATCGATTGTGAAACAAAATCTAAACGACATAATAAAAATTCAACCGCACCACGGATTCCCAGACAGTCTCCCACACTGGTACAAGCGAGGCCTTAAGCTGTGTAACTTCTGCGATCTGACGAGAGCAGGCACATTCAGCTTAGAATGGCCATTGACGTTAAATGCTTTAATCCATAGTCCTATTTAATCTATTGTGAAACAAAATCTAAACGACATAATAAAAAGTCAACCGCACCACGGATTCCCAGGCAGTCTCCCACACTGGTACTAGCGAGGCCTTAAGCTGTGTAACTTCTGAGATCTGACGAGAGCAGGCACATTCAGCTTAGAATGGCCATTGACATTAAATGCTTTAATCCATAGTCCTTTTTAATCGAATGTGAAACAAAATCTAAACGACATAATAAAAAGTCAACCGCACCACGGATTCCCAGACAGTCTCCCACACTGGTACTAGCGAGGCCTTAAGCTGTGTAACTTCTGCGATCTGACGAGAGCAGGCACATTCAGCTTAGAATGGCCATTGACATTAAATTCTTTAATCCATAGTCCTTTTTAATCGATTGTGAAAGAAAATCTAAACGACATAATAAAAAGTCAACCGCACCACGGATTCCCAGACAGTCTCCCACACTGGTACTAGCGAGGCCTTAAGCTGTGTAACTTCTGCGATCTGACGAGAGCAGGGACATTCAGCTTAGAATGGCCATTGACATTAAATGCTTTAATCCATAGTCCTTTTTAATCGATTGTGAAACAAAATCTAAACGACATAATAAAAATTCAACCGCACCACGGATTCCCAGACAGTCTCCCACACTGGTACTAGCGAGGCGTTAAGCTGTGTAACTTCTGCGATCTAACGAGAGCAGGCACATTCAGCTTAGAATGGGCATTGACATTAAACGCTTTAATCCATAGTCCTTTTTAATCGATTGTGAAACAAAATCTAAACGACATAATAAAAATTCAACCGCACCACGGATTCCCAGAGAGTCTCCCACACTGGTACTAGCGAGGCCTTAAGCTGTGTAACTTCTGCGATCTAACGAGAGCAGGCACATTCAGCTTAGAATGGCCATTGACATTAAACGCTTTAATCCATAGTCCTTTTTAATCGATTGTGAAACAAAATCTAAACGACATAATAAATAGTCAACCGCACCAAGGATTCCCAGACAGTCTCCCACACTGGTACTAGCAAGGCCTTAAGCTTTGTAAGTTCTGCGATCTGACGAGAGCAGGCACATTCAGCTTAGAATGGCTATTGACATTAAAAGCCTTAATCCATAGTCCTATTTAATCTATTGTGAAACAAAATCCAAACAACATAATAAAAAGTCAACCGCACCACAGATTCCCAGACAGTCTCCCACACTGGTACTAGCGAGGCCTTAAGCTGTGTAACTTCTGCGATCTGACAAGAGCAGGGACGTTCAGCTTAGAATGGCCATTGACATTAAATGCTTTAATCCATAGTCCTTTTTTATCGATTGTGAAACAAAATCTAAACGACATAATAAAAATTCAACCGCACCACGGATTCCCAGAGAGTCTCCCACACTGGTACTAGCGAAGCCTTAAGCTGTGTAACTTCTGCGATCTGACGAGAGGAGGCACATTCAGCTTAGAATGGCCATTGACGATAAATGCTTTAATCCATAGTCCTATTTAATCTATTGTGAAACAAAATCTAAACGACATAATAAAAAGTCAACCGCACCCCGGATTCCCAGACAGTCTCCCACACTGGTACTAGCGAGGCGTTAAGCTGTGTAACTTCTGCGATCTAACGAGAGCAGGCACATTCAGCTTCGAATGGCCATTGACATTAAATGCTTTAATCCATAGTCCTTTTTAATCGATTGTGAAACAAAATCTAAACGACATAATAAAAAGTCAACCGCACCACGGATTCCCAGACAGTCTCCCACACTGGTACTAGCGAGGCCTTAAGCTGTGTAACTTCTGCGATCTGACGAGAGCAGGCACATTCAGCTTAGAATGGCCATTGACATTAAAAGCCTTAATCCATAGTCCTATTTAATCTATTGTGAAACAAAATCTAAACAACATAATAAAAAGTTAACCGCACCACGGATTCCCAGACAGTCTCCCACACTGGTACTAGCGAGGCGTTAAGCTGTGTAACTTCTGCGATCTAACGAGAGCAGGCACATTCAGCTTAGAATGGCCATTGACATTAAATGCTTTAATCCATAGTCCTTTTTAATCGATTGTGAAACAAAATCTAAACGACATAATAAAAAGACAGTCTCCCACACTGGTACTAGCGAGGCCTTAAGCTGTGTATCTTCTGTGATCTGACGAGAGCAGGCACATTCAGCTTAGAATGGCCATTGACGTTAAATGCTTTAATCCATAGTCCTATTTAATCTATTGTGAAACAAAATCTAAACGACATAATAAAACGTCAACCGCACCACGGATTCCCAGACAGTCTCACACACTGGTACTAGCGAGGCGTTAAGCTGTGTAACTTCTGCGATCTGACGAGAGCAGGGACATTCAGCTTAGAATGGCCATTGACATTAAATGCTTTAATCCATAGTCCTTTTTAATCGATTGTGAAACAAAATCTAAACGACATAATAAAAAGTCAACCGCACCACGGATTCCCAGACAGTCTCCCACACTGGTACTAGCGAGGCCTTAAGCTGTGTAACTTCTGCAATCTGACGAGAGCAGGGACATTCAGATTAGAATGGCCATTGACATTAAATGCTTTAATCCATAGTCCTTTTTAATCGATTGTGAAACAAAATCTAAACGACATAATAAAAATTCAACCGCACCACGGATTCCCAGACAGTCTCCCACACTGGTACTAGCGAGGCCTTAAGCTGTGTAACTTCTGCGATCTGACGAGAGCAGGCACATTCATCTTAGAATGGCCATTGACGTCAAATGCTTTAATCCATAGTCCTATTTAATCTATTGTGAAACAAAATGCAAACGACATAATAAAAAGTCAACCGCACCACGGATTCCCAGACAGTCTCCCACACTGGTACTAGCGAGGCCTTAAGCTGTGTAACTTCTGCGATCTGACGAGAGCAGGCACATTCAGCTTAGAATGGCCATTGACATTAAAAGCCTTAATCCATAGTCCTATTTAATCTATTGTGAAACAAAATCTAAACAACATTATAAAAAGTCAACCGCACCACGGATTCCCAGACAGTCTCACACACTGGTACTAGCGAGGCCTTAAGCTGTGTAACTTCTGCGATCTGACGAGAGCAGGGACATTCAGCTTAGAATGGCCATTGACATTAAATGCTTTAATCCATAGTCCTTTTTAATCGATTGTGAAACAAAATCTAAACGACATAATAAAAATTCAACCACACCACGGATTCCCAGACAGTCTCCCACACTGGTACTAGCGAGGCCTTAAGCTGTGTAACTTCTGCGTTCTGACGAGAGCAGGCACATTCAGCTTAGAATGGCCATTGACGTTAAATGCTTTAATCCATAGTCCTATTTAATCTATTGTGAAACAAAATCTAAACGACAATAAAAAGTCAACCGCACCACGGATTCCCAGACAGTCTCCCACGCTGGTACTAGCGAGGCCTTAAGCTGTGTAACTACTGCGATCTGACGAGAGCAGGGACATTCAGCTTAGAATGGCCATTGACATTAAATGCTTTAATCCATAGTCCTTTTTAATCGATTGTGAAACAAAATCTAAACGACATAATAAAAATTCAACCGCACCACGGATTCCCAGACAGTCTCCCACACTGGTACTAGCGAGGCCTTAAGCTGTGTAACTTCTGCGATCTGACGAGAGAAGGCACATTCAGCTTAGAATGGCCATTGACATTAAATGCTTTAATCCATAGTCCTTTTTAATCGATTGTGAAACAAAATCTAAACGACATAATAAAAAGTCAACCGCACCACGGATTCCCAGACAGTCTCCCACACTGGTACTAGCGGGGCCTTAAGCTGTGTAACTTCTGCGATCTGACGAGAGCAGGGACATTCAGCTTAGAATGGCCATTGACATTAAATGCTTTAATCCATAGTCCTTTTTAATCGATTGTGAAACAAAATCTAAACGACATAATAAAAAGTCAACCGCACCACGGATTCCCAGACAGTCTCCCACACTGGTACTAGCGAGGCCTTAAGCTGCGTAACTTCTGCGATCTGACGAGAGCAGGCACATTCAGCTTAGAATGGCCATTGACATTAAAAGCCTTAATCCATAGTCCTATTTAATCTATTGTGAAACAAAATCTAAACAACATAATAAAAAGTCAACCGCACCACGGATTCCCAGACAGTCTCACACACTGGTACTAGCGAGGCCTTAAGCTGTGTAACTTCTGCGATCTGACGAGAGCAGGGACATTCAGTTTAGAATGGCCATTGACATTAAATGCTTTAATCCATAGTCCTTTTTAATCGATTGTGAAACAAAATCTAAACGACATAATAAAAATTCAACCACACCACGAATTCCCAGACAGTCTCCCACACTGGTACTAGCGAGGCCTTAAGCTGTGTAACTTCTGCGTTCTGACGAGAGCAGGCACATTCAGCTTAGAATGGCCATTGACGTTAAATGCTTTAATCCATAGTCCTATTTAATCTATTGTGAAACAAAATCTAAACGACAATAAAAAGTCAACCGCACCACGGATTCCCAGACAGTCTCCCATGCTGGTACTAGCGAGGCCTTAAGCTGTGTAACTTCTGCGATCTGACGAGAGCAAGGACATTCAGCTTAGAATGGCCATTGACATTAAATGCTTAAATGCTTTAATCCATAGTCCTTTTTAATCGATTGTGAAACAAAATCTAAACGACATAATAAAAATTCAACCGCACCACGGATTCCCAGACAGTCTCCCACACTGGTACTAGCGAGGCCTTAAGCTGTGTAACTTCTGCGATATGACGAGAGCAGGCACATTCAGCTTAGAATGGCCATAGACATTAAATGCTTTAATCCATAGTCCTTTTTAATCTATTGTGAAACAAAATCTAAACGACAATAAAAAGTCAACCGCACCACGGATTCCCAGACAGTCTCCCATGCTGGTACTAGCGAGGCCTTAAGCTGTGTAACTTCTGCGATCTGACGAGAGCAGGGACATTCAGCTTAGAATGGCCATTGACATTAAATGCTTTAATCCATAGTCCTTTTTAATCGATTGTGAAACAAAATCTAAACGACATAATAAAAATTCAACCGCACCACGGATTCCCAGACAGTCTCCCACACTGGTACTAGCGAGGCCTTAAGCTGTGTAACTTCTGCGATATGACGAGAGCAGGCACATTCAGCTTAGAATGGCCATAGACATTAAATGCTTTAATCCATAGTCCTTTTTAATCGATTGTGAAACAAAATCTAAACGACATAATAAAAAGTCAACCGCACCATGGATTCCCAGACAGTCTCCCACACTGGTACTAGCGGGGCCTTAAGCTGTGTAACTTCTGCGATCTGACGAGAGCAGGGACATTCAGCTTAGAATGGCCATTGACATTAAATGCTTTAATCCATAGTCCTTTTTAATCGATTGTGAAACAAAATCTAAACGACATAATAAAAATTCAACCGCACCACGGATTCCCAGACAGTCTCCCACACTGGTACTAGCGAGGCCTTAAGCTGTGTAACTTCTGCGATCTGACGAGAGCAGGCACATTCAGCTTAGAATGGCCATTGACGTTAAATGCTTTAATCCATAGTCCTATTTAATCTATTGTGAAACAAAATGTAAACGACATAATAAAAATTCAACCCACCACGGATTCCCAGACAGTCTCCCACACTGGTACTAGCGAGGACTTAAGCTGTGTAACTTCTGCGATCTGACGAGAGCAGGGACATTCAGCTTAGAATGGCCATTGACATTAAATGCTTTAATCCATAGTCCTTTTTAATCGATTGTGAAACAAAATCTAAACGACATAATAAAAATTCAACCACACCACGGATTCCCAGACAGTCTCCCACACTGGTACTAGCGAGGCCTTAAGCTGTGTAACTTCTGCGTTCTGACGAGAGCAGGCACATTCAGCTTAGAATGGCCATTGACGTTAAATGCTTTAATCCATAGTCCTATTTAATCTATTGTGAAACAAAATCTAAACGACAATAAAAAGTCAACCGCACCACGGATTCCCAGACAGTCTCCCACGCTGGTACTAGCGAGGCCTTAAGCTGTGTAACTTCTGCGATCTGACGAGAGCAGGGACATTCAGCTTAGAATGGCCATTGACATTAAATGCTTTAATCCATAGTCCTTTTTAATCGATTGTGAAACAAAATCTAAACGACATAATAAAAATTCAACCGCACCACGGATTCCCAGACAGTCTCCCACACTGGTACTAGTGAGGCCTTAAGCTGTGTAACTTCTGCGATCTGACGAGAGCAGGGACATTCAGTTTAGAATGGCCATTGACATTAAATGCTTTAATCCATAGTCCTTTTTAATCGATTGTGAAACAAAATCTAAAAGACATAATAAAAATTCAACCACACCACGAATTCCCAGACAGTCTCCCACACTGGTACTAGTGAGGCCTTAAACTGTGTAACTTCTGCGTTCTGACGAGAGCAGGCACATTCAGCTTAGAATGGCCATTGACGTTAAATGCTTTAATCCATAGTCCTATTTAATCTATTGTGAAACAAAATCTAAACGACAATAAAAAGTCAACCGCACCACGGATTCCCAGACAGTCTCCCATGCTGGTACTAGCGAGGCCTTAAGCTGTGTAACTTCTGTGATCTAACGAGAGCAGGCACATTCAGTTTAGAATGGCCATTGACATTAAATGCTTTAATCCATAGTCCTTTTTAATCGATTGTGAAACAAAATCTAAACGACATAATAAAAAGACAACCGCACCACGGATTCCCAGACAGTCTCCCACACTGGTACTAGCGAGGCCTTAAGCTGTGTAACTTCTGCGATCTGACGAGAACAGGCACATTCAGCTTAGAATGGCCATTGACATTAAAAGCCTTAATCCATAGTCCTATTTAATCTATTGTGAAACAAAATCTAAACAACATAATAAAAAGTCAACCACACCACGGATTCCCAGACAGTCTCCCACACTAGTACTAGCAAGGCCTTAAGCTGTGTAACTTCTGCGATCTGACGAGAGCAGGCACATTCAGCTTAGAATGGCCATTGACATTAAATGCTTTAATCCATAGTCCTTTTTAATCGATTGTGAAACAAAATCTAAGCGACATAATAAAAAGTCAACCGCACCACGAATTCCCAGACAGTCTCCCACACAGGTACTAGCGAGGCCTTAAGCTGTGTAACTTCTGCGATCTGACGAGAGCAGGCACATTCAGCTTAGAATGGCCATTGACATTAAAAGCCTTAATCCATAGTCCTATTTAATCTATTGTGAAACAAAATCTAAACAACATAATAAAAAGAAAACCACACCACGGATTCCCAGACAGTCTCCCACACTGGTACTAGCGAGGCCTTAAGCTGTGTAACTTCTGCGATCTGACGAGAGCAGGCACATTCAGCTTAGAATGGCCATTGACGTTAAATGCTTTAATCCATAGTCCTATTTAATCTATTGTGAAACAAAATCTAAACGACATAATAAAAAGTCAACCACACCCCGGATTCCCAGACAGTCTCCCACACTGGTACTAGCGAGGCGTTAAGCTGTGTAACTTCTGCAATCTAACGAGAGCAGGCACATTCAGCTTAGAATGGCCATTGCCATTAAAAGCCTTAATCCATAGTCCTATTTAATCTATTGTGAAACAAAATCTAAACAACATAATAAAAAGTCAACCGCACCACGGATTCCCAGACAGTCTCCCACACTGGTACTAGCGAGGCCTTAAGCTGTGTAACTTCTGCGATCTGACGAGAGCAGGCACATTCAGCTTAGAATGGCCATTGACATTAAATGCCTTAATCCATAGTCCTATTTAATCTATTGTGAAACAAAATCTAAACAACATAATAAAAAGTCAACCACACCACGGATTCCCAGACAGTCTCCCACACTGGTACTAGCGAGGCCTTAAGCTGTGTAACTTCTGCGATCTGACGAGAGCAGGGACATTCAGCTTAGAATGGCCATTGACATTAAATGCTTAATCCATAGTCCTTTTTAATCGATTGTGAAACAAAATCTAAACGACATAATAAAAATTCTACCGCACCACGGATTCCCAGACAGTCTCCAACACTGGTACTAGCGAGGCCTTAAGCTGTGTAACTTCTGCGTTCTGACGAGAGAAGGCACATTCAGCTTAGAATGGCCATTGACGTTAAATGTTTTAATCCATAGTCCTATTTAATCTATTGTGAAACAAAATCTAAACGACATAATAAAAAGTCAACCGCACCACGGATTCCCAGACAGTCTCCCACAATGGTACTAGCAAGGCCTTAAGCTGTGTACCTTCTGCGAACTGACGAGAGCAGGCACATTCAGCTTAGAATGGCCATTGACATTAAATGCTTTAATCCATAGTCCTTTTTAATTGATTGTGAAACAAAATCTAAACGACATAATAAAAAGTCAACCGCACCACGGATTCCCAGACAGTCTCCCACACTGGTACTAGCAAGGCCTTAAGCTGTGTAACTTCTGCGATCTGACGAGAGCAGGCACATTCAGCTTAGAATGGCCATTGACAATAAATGCTTTAATCCATAGTCCTTTTTAATCGATTGTGAAACAAAATCTAAACGACATAATAAAAAGTCAACCGCACCACGGATTCCCAGACAGTCTCCCACACTGGTACTAGCGAGGCCTTAAGCTGTGTAACTTCTGCGATCTGACGAGAGCAGGGACATTCAGCTTAGAATGGCCATTGACATTAAATGCTTTAATCCATAGTCCTTTTTAATCGATTGTGAAACAAAATATAAACGACATAATAAAAATTCAACCGCACCATGGATTCCCAGACAGTCTCCCACACTGGTACTAGCGAGGCCTTAAGCTGTGTAACTTCTGCGATCGGACGAGAGCAGGAACATTCAGATTAGAATGGCCATTGACGTTAAATGGTTTAATCCATAGTCCTATTTAATCTATTGTGAAACTAAATCTTAACGACATAATAAAAAGTCAACCACACCACGGATTCCCAGACAGTCTCCCACACTGGTACTAGTGAGGCGTTAAGCTGTGTAACTTCTGCGATCTAACGAGAGCAGGCACATTCAGCTTAGAATTGCCATTAACATTAAATGCTTTAATCCATAGTCCTTTTTAATCGATTGTGAAACAAAATCTAAACGACATAATAAAAAGTCAACCGCACCACGGATTCCCAGACAGTCTCCCACACTGGTACTAGCGAGGCCTTAAGCTGTGTAACTTCTGCGATCTGACGAGAGCAGGTACATTCAGCTTAGAATGGCCATTGACATCAAAAACCTTAATCCATAGTCCTATTTAATCTATTGTGAAACAAAATCTAAACGACATAATTAAAAGTCAGCCGCACCACGGATTCCCAGACAGTCTCCCACACTGGTACTAGCGAGGCCTTAAGCTGTGTAACTTCTGCGATCTGACAAGAGCAGGCACATTCAGCTTAGAATGGCCATTGACAATAAATGCTTTAATCCATAGTCCTTTTTAATCGATTGTGAAACAAAATCTAAACGACATAATAAAAAGTCAACCGCACCACGGATTCCCAGACAGTCTCCCACACTGGTACTAGCGAGGCCTTAAGCTGTGTAACTTCTGCGATTTGACGATAGCAGGCACATTCAGCTTAGAATAGCCATTGACATTAAAGGCTTTAATCCATAGTCCTTTTTAATCGATTGTGAAACAAAATCTAAACGACATAATAAAAATTCAACCACACCACGGATTCCCAGACAGTCTCCCACACTGGTACTAGCGAGGCCTTAAGCTGTGTAACTTCTGCGTTCTGACGAGAGCAGGCACATTCAGCTTAGAATGGCTATTGACGTTAAATGCTTTAATCCATAGTCCTATTTAATCTATTGTGAAACATAATCTAAACGACATAATAAAAAGTCAACCGCACCACGGATTCCCAGACAGTCTCCCACACTGGTACTAGCGAGGCCTTAAGCTGTGTAACTTCTGCAATCTGACGAAAGCAGGCACATTCAGCTTAGAATTGCCATTGACATTCAATGCTTTAATCCATAGTCCTTTTTAATCGATTGTGAAACAAAATCTAAACGACATAATAAAAAGTCAACCGCAACACGGATTCCCAGACAGTCTCCCACACTGGTACTAGCCAGGCCTTAAGCCGTGTAACTTCTGCGATCTGATGATAGCAGGTACATTCGGCTTAGAATGGCCATTGACATCAAAAACCTTAATCCATAGTCCTATTTAATCTATTGTGAAATAAAATCTAAACGACATAATAAAAAGTCAGCCGCACCACGGATTCCCAGACAGTCTCCCACACTGGTAGTAGTGAGGCCATAAACTGTGTAACTTCTGCGATCTGACGAGAGCAGGGACATTCAGCTTAGAATGGCCATTGACATTAAATGCTTTAATCCATAGTCCTTTTTAATCGATTGTGAAACAAAATCTAAACGACATAATAAAAATTCAACCGCACCACGGATTCCCAGACAGTCTCCCACACTGGTACTAGCGAGGCCTTAAGCTGTGTAACTTCTGCGATCTGACGAGAGCAGGCACATTCAGCTTAGAATGGCCATTGACGTTAAATGCTTTAATCCATAGTCCTATTTAATCTATTGTGAAACAAAATCTAAATGACATAATAAAAAGTCAACCGCACCACGGATTCCCAGACAGCCTCCCACACTGGTACTAGCGAGGACTTAAGCTGTGTAACTTCTGCGATCTGACGAGAGCAGGCACATTCAGCTTAGAATGGCCATAGACATTAAATGCTTTAATCCATAGTACTTTTTAATCGATTGTGAAACAAAATCTAAACGACATAATAAAAAGTCAACCGCACCACGGATTCCCAGACAGTCTCCCACACTGGTACTAGCGAGGCCTTAAGCTGTGTAACTTCTGCGATCTGACGAGAGCAGGCACATTCAGCTTAGAATGGCCATTGACGTTAAATGCTTTAATCCATAGTCCTATTTAATCTATTGTGAAACAAAATCTAAACGACATAATAAAAAGTCAACCGCACCACGGATTCCCAGACAGTCTCCCACACTGGTACTAGCAAGGCCTTAAGCTGTGTAACTTCTGCGATCTGACGAGAGCAGGCACATTCAGCTTAGAATGGCCATTGACAATAAATGCATTAATCCATACTCCTATTTAATCTATTGTGAAACATAATCTAAACGACATAATAAAAAGTCAACCGCACCACGGATTCCCAGACAGTCTCCCACACTGGTACTAGCGAGGCCTTAAGCTGTGTAACTTCTGCAATCTGACGAGAGCAGGCACATTCAGCTTAGAATTGCCATTGACATTCAATGCTTTAATCCATAGTCCTTTTTAATCGATTGTGAAACAAAATCTAAACGACATAATAAAAAGTCAACCGCAACACGGATTCCCAGACAGTCTCCCACACTGGTACTAGCCAGGCCTTAAGCTGTGTAACTTCTGCGATCTGACGATAGCAGGTACATTCGGCTTAGAATGGCCATTGACATCAAAAACCTTAATCCATAGTCCTATTTAATCTATTGTGAAACAAAATCGAAACGACATAATAAAAAGTCAGCCGCACCACGGATTCCCAGACAGTCTCCCACACTGGTAGTAGTGAGGCCTTAAGCTGTGTAACTTCTGCGATCTGACGAGAGCAGGGACATTCAGCTTAGAGTGGCCATTGACATTAAATGCTTTAATCCATAGTCCTTTTTAATCGATTGTGAAACAAAATCTAAACGACATAATAAAAATTCAACCGCACCACGGATTCCCAGACAGTCTCCCACACTGGTATTAGCGAGGCCTTAAGCTGTGTAACTTCTGCGATCTGACGAGAGCAGGCACATTCAGCTTAGAATGGCCATTGACTTTAAATGCTTTAATCCATAGTCCTATTTAATCTATTGTGAAACAAAATCTAAACGACATAATAAAAATTCAACCGCACCATGGATTCCCAGACAGTCTCCCACACTGGTACTAGCGAGGCCTTAAGCTGTGTAACTTCTGCGTTCTGACCAGAGCAGGCACATTCAGCTTAGAATGGCCATTGACGTTAAATGCTTTAATCCATAGTCCTATTTAATCTATTGTGAAACAAAATCTAAACGACATAATAAAAAGTCAACCGCACCACGGATTCCCAGACAGTCTCCCACACTGGTACTAGCGAGGCCTTACGCTGTGTAACTTCTGCGATCTGACGAGAGCAGGCACATTCAGCTTAGAATGGCCATTGACATTAAATGCTTTAATCCATAGTACTTTTTAATCGATTGTGAAACAAAATCTAAACGACATAATAAAAAGTCAACCGCACCACGGATTCCCAGACAGTCTCCCACACTGGTACTAGCGAGGCCTTAAGCTGTGTAACTTCTGCGATCTGACGAGAGCAGGGACATTCAGCTTAGAATAGCCATTGACATTAAATGCTTTAATCCATAGTCCTTTTTAATCGATTGTGAAACAAAATCTAAACGACATAATAAAAAGTCAACCGCACCACGGATTCCCAGACAGTCTCCCACACTGGTACTAGCGAGGCCTTAAGCTGTGTAACTTCTGCGATCTGACGAGAGCAGGCACATTCAGCTTAGAATGGCCATTGACGTTAAATGCTTTAATCCATAGTCCTATTTAATCTATTGTGAAACAAAATCTAAACGACATAATAAAAAGTCAACCGCACCACGGATTCCCAGACAGTCTCCCACACTGGTACTAGCGAGGCCTTAAGCTGTGTAACTTCTGCGATCTGACGAGAGCAGGCACATTCAGCTTAGAATGGCCATTGACATTAAATGCTTTAATCCATAGTACTTTTTAATCGATTGTGAAACAAAATCTAAACGACATAATAAAAAGTCAACCGCACCACGGATTCCCAGACAGTCTCCCACACTGGTACTAGCGAGGCCTTAAGCTGTGTAACTTCTGCGATCTGACGAGAGCAGGGACATTCAGCTTAGAATAGCCATTGACATTAAATGCTTTAATCCATAGTCCTTTTTAATCGATTGTGAAACAAAATCTAAACGACATAATAAAAAGTCAACCGCACCACGGATTCCCAGACAGTCTCCCACACTGGTACTAGCGAGGCCTTAAGCTGTGTAACTTCTGCGATCTGACGAGAGCAGGCACATTTAGCTTAGAATGGCCATTGACGTTAAATGCTTTAATCCATAGTCCTATTTAATCTATTGTGAAACAAAATCTAAACGACATAATAAAAAGTCAACCGCACCACGGATTCCCAGACAATCTCCCACACTGGTACTAGCGAGGCCTTAAGCTGTATAACTTCTGCAATCTGACGAGAGCAGGCACATTCAGCTTAGAATGGCCATTGACATTAAATGCTTTAATCCATAGTCCTTTTTAATCGATTGTGAAACAAAATCTAAACGACATAATAAAAAGTCAACCGCACCATGGATTCCCAGACAGTCTCCCACACTGGTACTAGCGAGGCCTTAAGCTGTGTAACTTCTGCTATCTGACGAGAGCAGGGACATTCAGCTTAGAATGGCCATTGACATTAAATGCTTTAATCCACAGTCCTTTTTAATCGATTGTGAAACAAAATCTAAACGACATAATAAAAATGCAACCGCACCACGGATTCCCAGACAGTCTCCCACACTGGTACTAGCGAGGATTTAAGCTGTGTAACTTCTGCTATCTGACGAGAGCAGGCACATTCAGCTTAGAATAGCCATTGACATTAAAGGCTTTAATCCATAGTCCTTTTTAATCGATTGTGAAACAAAATCTGAACGACATAATAAAAATTCAACCACACCACGGATTCCCAGACAGTCTCCCACACTGGTACTAGCGAGGCCTTAAGCTGTGTAACTTCTGCGATCTGACGAGAGCAGGCACATTCAGCTTAGAATGGCCATTGACGTTAAATGCTTTAATCCATAGTCCTATTTAATCTATTGTGAAACAAAATCTAAACGACATAATAAAAAGTCAACCGCACCACGGATTCCCAGACAGTCTCCCACACTGGTACTAGCAAGGCCTTAAGCTGTGTAACTTCTGCGATCTGACGAGAGCAGGCACATTCAGCTTAGAATGGCCATTGACAATAAATGCATTAATCCATACTCCTATTTAATCTATTGTGAAACATAATCTAAACGACATAATAAAAAGTCAACCGCACCACGGATTCCCAGACAGTCTCCCACACTGGTACTAGCGAGGCCTTAAGCTGTGTAACTTCTGCAATCTGACGAGAGCAGGCACATTCAGCTTAGAATTGCCATTGACATTCAATGCTTTAATCCATAGTCCTTTTTAATCGATTGTGAAACAAAATCTAAACGACATAATAAAAAGTCAACCGCAACACGGATTCCCAGACAGTCTCCCACACTGGTACTAGCCAGGCCTTAAGCTGTGTAACTTCTGCGATCTGACGATAGCAGGTACATTCGGCTTAGAATGGCCATTGACATCAAAAACCTTAATCCATAGTCCTATTTAATCTATTGTGAAACAAAATCGAAACGACATAATAAAAAGTCAGCCGCACCACGGATTCCCAGACAGTCTCCCACACTGGTAGTAGTGAGGCCTTAAGCTGTGTAACTTCTGCGATCTGACGAGAGCAGGGACATTCAGCTTAGAATGGCCATTGACATTAAATGCTTTAATCCATAGTCCTTTTTAATCGATTGTGAAACAAAATCTAAACGACATAATAAAAATTCAACCGCACCACGGATTCCCAGACAGTCTCCCACACTGGTACTAGCGAGGCCTTAAGCTGTGTAACTTCTGCGATCTGACGAGAGCAGGCACATTCAGCTTAGAATGGCCATTGACTTTAAATGCTTTTATCCATAGTCCTATTTAATCTATTGTGAAACAAAATCTAAACGACATAATAAAAATTCAACCGCACCATGGATTCCCAGACAGTCTCCCACACTGGTACTAGCGAGGCCTTAAGCTGTGTAACTTCTGCGTTCTGACCAGAGCAGGCACATTCAGCTTAGAATGGCCATTGACGTTAAATGCTTTAATCCATAGTCCTATTTAATCTATTGTGAAACAAAATCTAAACGACATAATAAAAAGTCAACCGCACCACGGATTCCCAGACAGTCTCCCACACTGGTACTAGCGAGGCCTTAAGCTGTGTAACTTCTGCGATCTGACGAGAGCAGGCACATTCAGCTTAGAATGGCCATTGACATTAAATGCTTTAATCCATAGTACTTTTTAATCGATTGTGAAACAAAATCTAAACGACATAATAAAAAGTCAACCGCACCACGGATTCCCAGACAGTCTCCCACACTGGTACTAGCGAGGCCTTAAGCTGTGTAACTTCTGCGATCTGACGAGAGCAGGCACATTCAGCTTAGAATGGCCATTGACGTTAAATGCTTTAATCCATAGTCCTATTTAATCTATTGTGAAACAAAATCTAAACGACATAATAAAAAGTCAACCGCACCACGGATTCCCAGACAGTCTCCCACACTGGTACTAGCGAGGCCTTAAGCTGTGTAACTTCTGCGATCTGAGGAGAGCAGGCACATTCAGCTTAGAATGGCCATTGACATTAAATGCTTTAATCCATAGTACTTTTTAATCGATTGTGAAACAAAATCTAAACGACATAATAAAAAGTCAACCGCACCACGGATTCCCAGACAGTCTCCCACACTGGTACTAGCGAGGCCTTAAGCTGTGTAACTTCTGCGATCTGACGAGAGCAGGGACATTCAGCTTAGAATAGCCATTGACATTAAATGCTTTAATCCATAGTCCTTTTTAATCGATTGTGAAACAAAATCTAAACGACATAATAAAAAGTCAACCGCACCACGGATTCCCAGACAGTCTCCCACACTGGTACTAGCGAGGCCTTAAGCTGTGTAACTTCTGCGATCTGACGAGAGCAGGCACATTTAGCTTAGAATGGCCATTGACGTTAAATGCTTTAATCCATAGTCCTATTTAATCTATTGTGAAACAAAATCTAAACGACATAATAAAAAGTCAACCGCACCACGGATTCCCAGACAGTCTCCCACACTGGTACTAGCGAGGCCTTAAGCTGTATAACTTCTGCAATCTGACGAGAGCAGGCACATTCAGCTTAGAATGGCCATTGACATTAAATGCTTTAATCCATAGTCCTTTTTAATCGATTGTGAAACAAAATCTAAACGACATAATAAAAAGTCAACCGCACCATGGATTCCCAGACAGTCTCCCACACTGGTACTAGCGAGGCCTTAAGCTGTGTAACTTCTGCTATCTGACGAGAGCAGGGACATTCAGCTTAGAATGGCCATTGACATTAAATGCTTTAATCCACAGTCCTTTTTAATCGATTGTGAAACAAAATCTAAACGACATAATAAAAATGCAACCGCACCACGGATTCCCAGACAGTCTCCCACACTGGTACTAGCGAGGATTTAAGCTGTGTAACTTCTGCTATCTGACGAGAGCAGGCACATTCAGCTTAGAATAGCCATTGACATTAAAGGCTTTAATCCATAGTCCTTTTTAATCGATTGTGAAACAAAATCTGAACGACATAATAAAAATTCAACCACACCACGGATTCCCAGACAGTCTCCCACACTGGTACTAGCGAGGCCTTAAGCTGTGTAACTTCTGCGATCTGACGAGAGCAGGCACATTCAGCTTAGAATGGCCATTGACTTTAAATGCTTTAATCCATAGTCCTATTTAATCTATTGTGAAACAAAATCTAAACGACATAATAAAAAGGCAACCGCACCACGGATTCCCAGACAGTCTCCCACACTGGTACTAGCGAGGCCTTAAGCTGTGTAACTTCTGCGTTCTGACCAGAGCAGGCACATTCAGCTTAGAATGGCCATTGACGTTAAATGCTTTAATCCATAGTCCTATTTAATCTATTGTGAAACAAAATCTAAACGACATAATAAAAAGTCAACCGCACCACGGATTCCCAGACAGTCTCCCACACTGGTACTAGCGAGGCCTTAAGCTGTGTAACTTCTGCGATCTGACGAGAGCAGGCACATTCAGCTTAGAATGGCCATTGACATTAAATGCTTTAATCCATAGTACTTTTTAATCGATTGTGAAACAAAATCTAAACGACATAATAAAAAGTCAACCGCACCACGGATTCCCAGACAGTCTCCCACACTGGTACTAGCGAGGCCTTAAGCTGTGTAACTTCTGCGATCTGACGAGAGCAGGGACATTCAGCTTAGAATGGCCATTGACATTAAATGCTTTAATCCATAGTCCTTTTTAATCGATTGTGAAACAAAATCTAAACGACATAATAAAAAGTCAACCGCACCACGGATTCCCAGACAGTCTCCCACACTGGTACTAGCGAGGCCTTAAGCTGTGTAACTTCTGCGATCTGACGAGAACAGGCACATTCAGCTTAGAATGGCCATTGACATTAAATGCTTTAATCCATAGTCCTATTTAATCTATTGTGAAACAAAATCTAAACGACATAATAAAAAGTCAACCGCACCACGGATTCCCAGACAGTCTCCCACACTGGTACTAGCGAGGCCTTAAGCTGTGTAACTTCTGCAATCTGACGAGAGCAGGCACATTCAGCTTAGAATGGCCATTGACATTAAATGCTTTAATCCATAGTCCTTTTTAATCGATTGTGAAACAAAATCTAAACGACATAATAAAAAGTCAACCGCACCATGGATTCCCAGACAGTCTCCCACACTGGTACTAGCGAGGCCTTAAGCTGTGTAACTTCTGCTATCTGACGAGAGCAGGGACATTCAGCTTAGAATGGCCATTGACATTAAATGCTTTAATCCACAGTCCTTTTTAATCGATTGTGAAACAAAATCTAAACGACATAATAAAAATGCAACCGCACCACGGATTCCCAGACAGTCTCCCACACTGGTACTAGCGAGGCCTTAAGCTGTGTAACTACTGCGATCTGACGAGAGCAGGGACATTCAGCTTAGAATGGCCATTGACATTAAATGCTTTAATCCATAGTCCTTTTTAATCGATTGTGAAACAAAATCTAAACGACATAATAAAAATTCAACCGCACCACGGATTCCCAGACAGTCTCCCACACTGGTACTAGCGAGGCCTTAAGCTGTGTAACTTCTGCGATCTGACGAGAGAAGGCACATTCAGCTTAGAATGGCCATTGACATTAAATGCTTTAATCCATAGTCCTTTTTAATCGATTGTGAAACAAAATCTAAACTACATAATAAAAAGTCAACCGCACCACGGATTCCCAGACAGTCTCCCACACTGGTACTAGCGGGGCCTTAAGCTGTGTAACTTCTGCGATCTGACGAGAGCAGGGACATTCAACTTAGAATGGCCATTGACATTAAATGCCTTAATCCATAGTCCTTTTTAATCGATTGTGAAACAAAATCTAAACGACATAATAAAAAGTCAACCGCACCACGGATTCCCAGACAGTCTCCCACACTGGTACTAGCGAGGCCTTAAGCTGCGTAACTTCTGCGATCTGACGAGAGCAGGCACATTCAGCTTAGAATGGCCATTGACATTAAAAGCCTTAATCCATAGTCCTATTTAATCTATTGTGAAACAAAATCTAAACAACATAATAAAAAGTCAACCGCACCACGGATTCCCAGACAGTCTCACACACTGGTACTAGCGAGGCCTTAAGCTGTGTAACTTCTGCGATCTGACGAGAGCAGGGACATTCAGTTTAGAATGGCCATTGACATTAAATGCTTTAATCCATAGTCCTTTTTAATCGATTGTGAAACAAAATCTAAACGACATAATAAAAATTCAACCACACCACGAATTCCCAGACAGTCTCCCACACTGGTACTAGCGAGGCCTTAAGCTGTGTAACTTCTGCGTTCTGACAAGAGCAGGCACATTCAGCTTAGAATGGCCATTGACGTTAAATGCTTTAATCCATAGTCCTATTTAATCTATTGTGAAACAAAATCTAAACGACAATAAAAAGTCAACCGCACCACGGATTCCCAGACAGTCTCCCATGCTGGTACTAGCGAGGCCTTAAGCTGTGTAACTTCTGCGATCTGACGAGAGCAGGGACATTCAGCTTAGAATGGCCATTGACATTAAATGCTTTAATCCATAGTCCTTTTTAATCGATTGTGAAACAAAATCTAAACGACATAATAAAAATTCAACCGCACCACGGATTCCCAGACAGTCTCCCACACTGGTACTAGCGAGGCCTTAAGCTGTGTAACTTCTGCGATCTGACGAGAGAAGGCACATTCAGCTTAGAATGGCCATTGACATTAAATGCGTTAATCCATAGTCCTTTTTAATCGATTGTGAAACAAAATCTAAACTACATAATAAAAAGTCAACCGCACCACGGATTCCCAGACAGTCTCCCACACTGGTACTAGCGGGGCCTTAAGCTGTGTAACTTCTGCGATCTGACGAGAGCAGGGACATTCAGCTTAGAATGGCCACTGACATTAAATGCCTTAATCCATAGTCCTTTTTAATCGATTGTGAAACAAAATCTAAACGACATAATAAAAAGTCAACCGCACCACGGATTCCCAGACAGTCTCCCACACTGGTACTAGCGAGGCCTTAAGCTGCGTAACTTCTGCGATCTGACGAGAGCAGGCACATTCAGCTTAGAATGGCCATTGACATTAAAAGCCTTAATCCATAGTCCTATTTAATCTATTGTGAAACAAAATCTAAACAACATAATAAAAAGTCAACCGCACCACGGATTCCCAGACAGCCTCACACACTGGTACTAGCGAGGCCTTAAGCTGTGTAACTTCTGCGATCTGACGAGAGCAGGGACATTCAGTTTAGAATGGCCATTGACATTAAATGCTTTAATCCATAGTCCTTTTTAATCGATTGTGAAACAAAATCTAAACGACATAATAAAAATTCAACCACACCACGAATTCCCAGACAGTCTCCCACACTGGTACTGGCGAGGCCTTAAGCTGTGTAACTTCTGCGTTCTGACGAGAGCAGGCACATTCAGCTTAGAATGGCCATTGACGTTAAATGCTTTAATCCATAGTCCTATTTAATCTATTGTGAAACAAAATCTAAACGACAATAAAAAGTCAACCGCACCACGGATTCCCAGACAGTCTCCCATGCTGGTACTAGCGAGGCCTTAAGCTGTGTAACTTCTGCGATCTGACGAGAGCAGGGACATTCAGCTTAGAATGGCCATTGACATTAAATGCTTTAATCCATAGTCCTTTTTAATCGATTGTGAAACAAAATCTAAACGACATAATAAAAATTCAACCGCACCACGGATTCCCAGACAGTCTCCCACACTGGTACTAGCGAGGCCTTAAGCTGTGTAACTTCTGCGATATGACGAGAGCAGGCACATTCAGCTTAGAATGGCCATAGACATTAAATGCTTTAATCCATAGTCCTTTTTAATCGATTGTGAAACAAAATCTAAACGACATAATAAAAATTCAACCGCACCACGGATTCCCAGACAGTCTCCCACACTGGTACTAGCGAGGCCTTAAGCTGTGTAACTTCTGCAATCTGACGAGAGCAGGCACATTCAGCTTAGAATGGCCATTGACATTAAATGCTTTAATCCATAGTCCTTTTTAATCGATTGTGAAACAAAATCTAAACGACATAATAAAAATTCAACCACACCACGGATTCCCAGACAGTCTCCAACGCTGGTACTAGCGGGGCCTTAAGCTGTGTAACTTCTGCGTTCTGACGAGAGCAGGCACATTCAGCTTAGAATGGCCATTGACGTTAAATGCTTTAATCCATAGTCCTATTTAAACTGTTGTGAAACAAAATCTAAACGACATAATAAAAAGTAAACCGCACCACGGATTCCCAGACAGTCTCCCACACTGGCACTAGCGAGGCCTTAAGCTGTGTAACTTCTGCGATCTGACGAGAGCAGGCACACTCAGCTTAGAATGGCCATTGACATTAAATGCTTTAATCCATAGTCCTTTTTAATCGATTGTGAAACAAAATCTAAACGACATAATAAAAAGTCAACCGCTCCACGGATTCCCAGACAGTCTCCCACACTGGTACTAGCGAGGCCTTAAGCTGTGTAATTTCTGCGTTCTGACGAGAGCAGGCACATTGAGCTTAGAATGGCCATTGACTTTAAATGCTTTAATCCATAGTCCTATTTAATCTATTGTGAAACAAAATTTAAATGATATAATAAAAAGTCAACCGCACCACGGATTCCCAGACAGTCTCCCACACTGGTACTAGCGAGGCCTTAAGCTGTGTAACTTCTGCGATTTGACGAGAGCAGGCACATTCAGCTTAGAATGGCCATTGACATTAAATGCTTTAATCCATAGTCCTTTTTAATCTATTGTGAAACAAAATCTAAACGACATAATAAAAAGTCAACCGCACCACGGATTCCCAGACAGTCTCCCACACTGGTACTAGCGAGGCGTTAAGCTGTGTAACTTCTGTGATCTAACGAGAGCAGGCACATTCAGCTTAGAATGGCCATTGACATTAAGTGCTTTAATCCATAGTCCTTTTTAATCGATTGTGAAACAAAATCTAAACGCCATAATAAAAAGTCAACCGCACCACGGATTCCCAGACAGTCTCCCACACTGGTACTAGCGAGGCCTTAAGCTGTGTAACTTCTGCGATCTGACGAGAGCAGGCACATTCAGCTTAGAATGGCCATTGACATTAAATGCTTTAATTCATAGTCCTTTTTAATCGAATGTGAAACAAAATCTAAACGACATAATAAAAATTCAACCGCACCACGGATTCCCAGACAGTCTCCCACACTGGTACTAGCGAGGCATTAAGCTGTGTAACTTCTGCGATCTAACGAGAGCAGGCACATTCAGCTTAGAATGGCCATTGACATTAAATGCTTTAATCCATAGTCCTTTTTAATCGATTTTGAAACAAAATCTAAACGACATAATAAAAAGTCAACCGCACCACGAATTCCCAGACAGTCTCCCACACTGGTACTAGCGAGGCCTTAAGCTGTGTAACCTCTGCGATCTGACGAGAGCAGGCACATTCAGCTTAGAATGGCCATTGACATTAAATGCTTTAATCCACAGTCCTATTTAATCTATTGTGAAACAAAATCTAAACAACATAATAAAAAGTCAACCGCACCACGGATTCCCAGACAGTCTCCCACACTGGTACTAGCGAGGCCTTAAGCTGTGTAACTTCTGCGATCTGACGAGAGCAGGGACATTCAGCTTAGAATGGCCATTGACATTAAATGCTTTAATCCATAGTCCTTTTTAATCGATTCTGAAACAAAATCTAAACGACATAATAAAAATTCAACCGCACCACGGATTCCCAGACAGTCTCCAACGCTGGTACTAGCTAGGCCTTAAGCTGTGTAACTTCTGCGTTCTGACGAGAGCAGGCACATTCAGCTTAGAATGGCCATTGACGTTAAATGCTTTAATCGATAGTCCTATTTAATCTATTGTGAAACAAAATCTAAACAACATAATAAAAAGTCAACCGCACCACGGATTCCCAGACAGTCTCCCACACTGGTACTAGCGAGGCCTTAAGCTGTGTAACTTCTGCGATCTGACGAGAGCAGGCACATTCAGCTTAGAATGGCCATTGACATTAAAAGCCTTAATCCATAGTCCTAATTAATCTATTGTGAAACAAAATCTAAACAACATAATAAAAAGTCAACCGCACCACGGATTCCCAGACAGTCTCACACACTGGTACTAGCGAGGCCTTAAGCTGTGTAACTTCTGCGATCTGACGAGTGCAGGGACATTCAGCTTAGAATGGCCATTGACATTAAATGCTTTAATCCATAGTCCTTTTTAATCGATTGTGAAACAAAATCTAAACGACATAATAAAAATTCAACCACACCACGGATTCCCAGACAGTCTCCCACACTGGTACTAGCGAGGCCTTAAGCTGTGTAACTTCTGCGATCTGACGAGAGCAGGCACATTCAGCTTAGAATGGCCATTGAGATTAAATGCTTTAATCCATAGTCCTCTTTAATCGATTGTGAAACAAAATCTAAACGACATAATAAAAAGTCAACCGCACCACGGATTCCCAGAGAGTCTCCCACACCGGTACTAACGAGGCCTTAAGCTGTGTAACTTCTGCGATCTGACGAGAGCAGGCACATTCAGCTTAGAATGGCCATTGCCATTAAAAGCCTTAATCCATAGTCCTATTTAATCTATTGTGAAACAAAATCTAAACAACATAATAAAAAGTCAACCGCACCACGGATTCCCAGACAGTCTCCCACACTGGTACTAGCGAGGCCTTAAGCTGTGTAACTTCTGCGATCTGACGAGAGCAGGCACATTCAGATTAGAATGGCCATTGACATTAAAAGCCTTAATCCATAGTCCTATTTAATCTATTGTGAAACAAAATCTAAACAACATAATAAAAAGTCAACCGCACCACTGATTCCCAGACAGTCTCCCACACTGGTACTAGCGAGGCCTTAAGCTGTGTAACTTCTGCGATCTGACGAGAGCAGGGATATTCAGCTTAGAATGGCCATTGACATTAAATGCTTAATCCATAGTCCTTTTTAATCGATTGTGAAACAAAATCTAAACGACATAATAAAAATTCTACCGCTCCACGGATTCCCAGACAGTCTCCAACACTGGTACTAGCGAGGCCTTAAGCTGTGTAACTTCTGCGTTCTGACGAGAGCAGGCACATTCAGCTTAGAATGGCCATTGACATTAAATGCTTTAATCCATAGTCCTATTTAATCTATTGTGAAACAAAATCTAAACGGCATAATAAAAAGTCAACCGCACCACGGATTCCCAGACAGTCTCCCACACTGGTACTAGCGAGGCCTTAAGCTGTGTAACTTCTGCGATCTGACGAGAGCAGGGACATTCAGCTTAGAATGGCCATTGACATTAAATGCTTTAATCCATAGTCCTTTTTAATCGATTGTGAAACAAAATCTAAACGACATAATAAAAAGTCAACCGCACCACGGATTCCCAGACAGTCTCTCACACTGGTACTAGCGAGGCCTTAAGCTGTGTAACTTCTGCGATCTGACGAGAGCAGGCACATTCAGCTTAGAATGGACATTGACATTTAAAGCCTTAATAAATAGTCCTATTTAATCTATTGTGAAACAAAATCTAAACAACATAATAAAAAGTCAACCGCACCACGGATTCCCAGACAGTCTCCCACACTGGTACTAGCGAGGCCTTAAAGTGTTATATATCTGCGATTTGACGAGAAAAGGCACATTTAAGCTTAGAATAGCTATTAACTTTTAAAGCTTTAGTTTATTATTATTTTTAATCGATTGTGAAACAAATTCTAAACGACATAATAAAAAGTCAACCGCACCATGGATTCCCAGACAGTCTCCCACACGGTACTAGCAAGGCCTTAAGCTGTGTAACTTCTGCGAACTCACGAGAGCAGGCACATTCAGCTTAGAATGGCCATTGACAATAAATGCTTTAATCCATAGTCCATTTTAATCGATTGTGAAACAAATCTAAACGACATAATAAAAAGTCAACTGCACCACGGATTACCAGACAGTCTCCCACACTGGTACTAGCGAGGCCTTAAGCTGTGTAACTACTGCAATCTGACGAGAGAAGGGACATTCAGCTTAGAATGGCCATTGACATTAAATGCTTTAATCCATAGTCCTTTTTAATTGACTGTGAAACAAAATCTAAACGACATAAAAAAAATTTAAACCGCACCACGGATTCCCAGACAGTTTCCCACACTGGTACTAGTGAGGCCTTAAGCTGTGTAACTTCTGCGATCTGACGAGAGCAGGCACATTCAGCTTAGAATGGCCATTGACAATAACTGCTTTAATCCATAGTCCTATTTAATCTATTGTGAAACAAAATCTAAATGACATAATAAAAAGGCAACCGCACCACGGATTCCCAGACAGTCTCCCACACTGGTACTAGCGAGGCCTTAAGCTGTGTAACTTCTGCGATCTGACGAGAGCAGGCACATTCAGTTTAGAATGGCCATTGACATTAAAAGCCTTAATCCATAGTCCTATTTAATCTATTGTGAAACAAAATCTAAACAACATAATAAAAAGTCAACCGCACCACGGATTCCCAGACAGTCTCCCACACTGGTACTAGCGAGACCTTAAGCTGTGTAACTTCTGCGATCTGACGAGAGCATGCACATTCAGGTTAGAATGGCCATTGACGTTAAATGCTTTAATCCATAGTCCTATTTAATCGATTGTGAAACAAAATCTAAACAACATAATAAAAAGTCAACCGCACCACGGATTCCCAGACAGTCTCCCACACTGGTACTAGCGAGGCCTTAAGCTGTGTAACTTCTGCGATCTGACGAGAGAAGGGACATTCAGCTTAGAATGGCCATTGACATTAAATGCTTTAATCCATAGTCCTTTTTAATCGATTGTGAAACAAAATCTAAACGACATAAAAAAAATTTAAACCGCACCACGGATTCCCAGACAGTTTCCCACACTGGTACTAGTGAGGCCTTAAGCTGTGTAACTTCTGCGATCTGACGAGAGCAGGCACATTCAGCTTAGAATGGCCATTGACAATAACTGCTTTAATCCATAGTCCTATTTAATCTATTGTGAAACAAAATCTAAACAACATAATAAAAAGTCAACCGCACCACGGATTCCCAGACAGTCTCCCACACTGGTACTAGCGAGGCCTTAAGCTGTGTAACTTCTGCGATCTGACGAGTGCAGGGACATTCAGCTTAGAATGGCCATTGACATTAAATGCTTTAATCCATAGTCCTTTTTAATCGATTGTGAAACAAAATCTAAACGACATAATAAAAATTCAACCACACCACGGATTCCCAGACAGTCTCCAACGCTGGTACTAGCGAGGCCTTAAGCTGTGTAACTTCTGCGTTCTGACGAGAGCAGGCACATTCAGCTTAGAATGGCCATTGACGTTAAAAGTTTTAATCCATAGTCCTATTTAATCTATTGTGAAACAAAATCTAAACGACATAATAAAAAGTCAACCGCACCACGGATTCCCAGACAGTCTCCCACACTGGTACTAGCGAGGCCTTAAGCTGTGTAACTTCTGCGATCTGACGAGAGCAGGCACATTCAGCTTTGAATGGCCATTGACATTAAATGCTTTAATCCATAGTCCTCTTTAATCGATTGTGAAACAAAATCTAAACGACATAATAAAAAGTCAACCGCACCACAGATTCCCAGACAGTCTCCCACACTGGTACTAACGAGGCCTTAAGCTGTGTAACTTCTGCGATCTGACGAGAGCAGGCACATTCAGCTTAGAATGGCCATTGCCATTAAAAGCCTTAATCCATAGTCCTATTTAATCTATTGTGAAACAAAATCTAAACAACATAATAAAAAGTCAACCGCACCACTGATTCCCAGACAGTCTCCCACACTGGTACTAGCGAGGCCTTAAGCTGTGTAACTTCTGCGATCTGACGAGAGCAGGGATATTCAGCTTAGAATGGCCATTGACATTAAATGCTTAATCCATAGTCCTTTTTAATCGATTGTGAAACAAAATCTAAACGACATAATAAAAATTCTACCGCTCCACGGATTCCCAGACAGTCTCCAACACTGGTACTAGCGAGGCCTTAAGCTGTGTAACTTCTGCGTTCTGACGAGAGCAGGCACATTCAGCTTAGAATGGCCATTGACGTTAAATGCTTTAATCCATAGTCCTATTTAATCGATTGTGAAACAAAATCTAAACGACATAATAAAAAGTCAACCGCACCACGGATTCCCAGACAGTCTCCCACACTGGTACTAGCGAGGCGTTAAGCTGTGTAACTTCTGTGATCTAACGAGAGCAGGCACATTCAGTTTAGAATGGCCATTGACATTAAATGTTTTAATCCATAGTCCTTTTTAATCGATTGTGAAACAAAATCTAAACGACATTATAAAAAGACATCCGCACCACGGATTCCCAGACAGTCTCCCACACTGGTACTAGCGAGGCCTTAAGCTGTGTAACTTCTGCGATCTGACGAGAACAGGCACATTCAGCTTAGAATGGCCATTGACATTAAAAGCCTTAATCCATAGTCCTATTTAATCTATTGTGAAACAAAATCTAAACAACATAATAAAAAGTCAACCACACCACGGATTCCCAGACAGTCTCCCACACTGGTACTAGCAAGGCCTTAAGCTGTGTAACTTCTGCGATCTGACGAGAGCAGGGACATTCAGCTTAGAATGGCCATTGACATTAAACGCTTTAATCCATAGTCCTTTTTAATCGATTGTGAAACAAAATCTAAACGACATAATAAAAATTCAACAGCACCACGGATTCCCAGACAGTCTCCCACACTGGTACTAGCGAGGCCTTAAGCTGTGTAACCTCTGCGATCTGACGAGAGCAGGCACATTCAGCTTAGAATGGCCATTGACATTAAATGCGTTAATCCATAGTCCTTTTTAATCGATTGTGAAACAAAATCTAAACGACATAATAAAAAGTCAACCGCACCACGGATTCCCTGACAGTCTCCCACACTGGTACTAGCGAGGCGTTAAGCTGTGTAACTTCTGCGATCTAACGAGAGCAGGCACATTCAGCTTAGAATGGCCATTGACATTAAATGATTTAATCCATAGTCCTTTTTAATCGATTGTGAAACAAAATCTAAACGACATAATAAAAAGTCAACCGCACCACGAATTCCCAGACAGTCTCCCACACTGGTACTAGCGAGGCCTTAAGCTGTGTAACTTCTGCGATCTGACGAGAGCAGGCACATTCAGCTTAGAATAGCCATTGACATTTAAAGCCTTAATCCATAGTCCTATTTAATCTATTGTGAAACAAAATCTAAACAACATAATAAAAAGTCAACCACACCACGGATTCCCAGACAGTCTCCCACACTGGTACTAGCGAGGCCTTAAGCTGTGTAACTTCTGCGATCTGACGAGAGCAGGGACATTCAGCTTAGAATGGCCATTGACATTAAATGCTTTAATCCATAGTCCTTTTTAATCGATTGTGAAACAAAATCTAAACGACATAATAAAAATTCAACCGCACCACGGATTCCCAGACAGTCTCCAACGCTGGTACTAGAGAGGCCTTAAGCTGTGTAACTTCTGCGTTCTGACGAGAGCAGGCACATTCAGCTTAGAATGGCCATTGACGTTAAATGCTTTAATCCATAGTCCTATTTAATCTATTGTGAAACAAAATCTAAACAACATAATAAAAAGTCAACCGCACCACGGATTCCCAGACAGTCTCCCACACTGGTACTAGCGAGGCCTTAAGCTGTGTAACTTCTGCGATTTGACGAGAGCAGGAACATTCAGCTTAGAATGGCCATTGACATTAAATGCTTTAATCCATAGTCCTTTTTAATCGATTGTGAAACAAAATCTAAACGACATAATAAAAATTCAACCACACCACGGATTCCCAGACAGTCTCCAACGCTGGTACTAGCGAGGCCTTAAGCTGTGTAACTTCTGCGTTCTGACGAGAGCAGGCACATTCAGCTTAGAATGGCCATTGACGTTAAACGCTTTAATCCATAGTCCTATTTAATCTATTGTGAAACAAAATCTAAACGACATAATAAAAAGTCAACCGCACCACAGATTCCCAGACAGTCTCCCTCACTGGTACTAGCGAGGCCTTAAGCTGTGTAACTTCTGCGATCTGACGAGAGCAGGCACATTCAGCTTAGAATGGCCATTGACATTAAATGCTTTAATCCATAGTCCTCTTTAATCGATTGTGAAACAAAATCTAAACGACATAATAAAAAGTCAACCGCACCACGGATTCCCAGACAGTCTCCCACACTGGTACTAGCGAGGCCTTAAGTTGTGTAACTTCTGCGATCTGACGAGAGCAGGTACATTCAGCTTAGAATGGCCATTGACATTAAATGCTTTAATCCATAGTCCTTTTTAATCGATTGTGAAACAAAATCTAAACGACATAATAAAAATTCAACCGCACCATGGATTCCCAGACAGTCTCCCACACTGGTACTAGCGAGGCCTTAAGCTGTGCAACTTCTGCGATCGGACGAGAGCAGGAACATTCAGATTAGAATGGCCATTGACGTTAAATGCTTTAATCCATAGTCCTATTTAATCTATTGTGAAACTAAATCTTAACGACATAATAAAAAGTCAACCACACCACGGAATCCCAGACAGTCTCCCACACTGGTAGTAGTGAGGCCTTAAGCTGTGTAACTTCTGCGATCTGACGAGAGCAGGGACATTCAGCTTAGAATGGCCATTGACATTAAATGCTTTAATCCATAGTCCTTTTTAATCGATTGTGAAACAAAATCTAAACGACATAATAAAAATTCAACCGCACCACGGATTCCCAGACAGTCTCCCACACTGGTACTAGCGAGGCCTTAAGCTGTGTAACTTCTGCGATCTGACGAGAGCAGGCACATTCAGCTTAGAATGGCCATTGACTTTAAATGCTTTAATCCATAGTCCTATTTAATCTATTGTGAAACAAAATCTAAACGACATAATAAAAATTCAACCGCACCACGGATTCCCAGACAGTCTCCCACACTGGTACTAGCGAGGCCTTAAGCTGTGTAACTTCTGCGTTCTGACCAGAGCAGGCACATTCAGCTTAGAATGGCCATTGACGTTAAATGCTTTAATCCATAGTCCTATTTAATCTATTGTGAAACAAAATCTAAACGACATAATAAAAAGTCAACCGCACCACAGATTCCCAGACAGTCTCCCACACTGGTACTAGCGAGGCCTTAAGCTGTGTAACTTCTGCGAGCTGACGAGAGCAGGCACATTCAGCTTAGAATGGCCATTGACATTAAATGCTTTAATCCATAGTCCTCTTTAATCGATTGTGAAACAAAATCTAAACGACATAATAAAAAGTCAACCGCACCACGGATTCCCAGACAGTCTCCCACACTGGTACTAGCGAGGCCTTAAGCTGTGTAACTTCTGCGATCTGACGAGAGCAGGGACATTCAGCTTAGAATGGCCATTGACATTAAATGCTTTAATCCATAGTCCTTTCTAATCGATTGTGAAACAAAATCTAAACGACATAATAAAAATTCAACCGCACCACGGATTCCCAGACAGTCTCCCACACTGGTACTAGCGAGGCCTTAAGCTGTGTAACTTCTGCGATCTGACGAGAGCAGGCACATTCAGCTTAGAATGGCCATTGACAATAAATGCTTTAATCCATAGTCCTTTTTAATCGATTGTGAAACAAAATCTAAACGACATAATAAAAAGTCAACCGCACCACGGATTCCCAGACAGTCTCCCACACTGGTACTAGCGAGGCCTTAAGCTGTGTAACTTCTGCGATCTGACGAGAGCATGCACATTCAGCTTAGAATGGCAATTGACATTAAATGCTTTAATCCATAGTCCTTTTTAATCGATTGTGAAACAAAATCTAAACGACATAATAAAAATTCAACCGCACCACGGATTCCCAGACAGTCTCCCACACTGGTACTAGCGAGGCCTTAAGCTGTGTAACTTCTGCGATCTGACGAGAGCAGGCACATTCAGCTTAGAATGGCCATTGACTTTAAATGCTTTAATCCATAGTCCTATTTAATCGATTGTGAAACAAAATCTAAACAACATAATAAAAATTCAACCGCACCAAGGATTCCCAGACAGTCTCCCACACTGGTACTAGCGAGGCCTTAAGCTGTGTAACTTCTGCGTTCTGACGAGAGCAGGCACATTCAGCTTAGAATGGCTATTGACGTTAAATGCTTTAATCCATAGTCCTATTTAATCTATTGTGAAACATAATCTAAACGACATAATAAAAAGTCAACCGCACCACGGATTCCCAGACAGTCTCCCACACTGGTACTAGTGAGGCCTTAAGCTGTGTAACTTCTGCGATCTGACGAGAGCAGGCACATTCAGCTTAGAATGGCCATTGACATTAAATGCTTTAATCCACAGTCCTTTTTAATCTATTGTGAAACAAAATCTAAACGACATAATAAAAAGGCAACCGCACCACGGATTCCCAGACAGTCTCCCACACTGGTACTAGCGAGGCCTTAAGCTGTGTAACTTCGGCGATCTAACGAGAGCAAGAACATTCAGCTTAGAATGGCCATTGACATTAAATGCTTTAATCCATAGTCTTTTTAATCGATTGTGAAACAAAATCTAAACGACATAATAAAAATTCAACCGCACCACGGATTCCCAGACAGTCTCCCACACTGGTACTAGTGAGGCCTTAAGCTGTGTAACTTCTGCGTTCTGACGAGAGCAGGCACATTCAGCTTAGAATGGCCATTGACGTTAAATGCTTTAATCCATAGTCCTATTTAATCTATTGTGAAAAAAAATCTAAACGACATAATAAAAAGTCAACCGCACCACGGATTCCCAGACAGTCTCCCACACTGGTACTAGCGAGGCGTTAAGCTGTGTAACTTCTGCGATCTAACGAGAGCAGGCACATTCAGCTTAGAATGGCCATTGACATTAAATGCTGTAATCCATAGTCCTTTTTAATCGATTGTGAAACAAAATCTAAACGACATAATAAAAATTCAACCGCACCACGGATTCCCAGACAGTCTCCCACACTGGTACTAGCGAGGCCTTAAGCTGTGTAACTTCTGCGTTTTGACGAGAGTAGGCACATTCAGCTTAGAATGGCCATTGACGTTAAATGCTTTAATCCATAGTCCTATTTAATCTATTGTGAAACAAAATCGAAACGACATAATAAAAAGTCAACCGCACCACGGATTCCCAGACAGTCTCCCACACTGGTACTAGCGAGGCCTTAAGCTGTGTAACTTCTGCGATCTGACGAGAGCAGGCACATTCAGCTTAGAATGGCCATTGCAGTTAAATGCTTTAATCCATAGTCCTATTTAATCTATTGTGAAACAAAATCTAAACGACATAATAAAAAGTCAACCGCACCACGGATTCCCAGACAGTCTCCCACACTGGTACTAGCGAGGCCTTAAGCTGTGTAACTTCTGCGATCTGACGAGAGCAGGCACATTCAGCTTAGAATGGCCATTGACATTAAAAGCCTTAATCCATAGTCCTATTTAATCTATTGTGAAACAAAATCTAAACAACATAATAAAAAGTCAACCGCACCACGGATTCCCAGACAGTCTCCCACACTGGTACTAGCGAGGCCTTAAGCTGTGTAACTTCTGCGATCTGACGAGAGCAGGCACATTCAGCTTAGAATGGCCATTGACATTAAATGCTTTAATCCATAGTCCTTTTTAATCGATTGTGAAACTAAATCTAAACGACATAATAAAAAGTCAACCGCACCACGGATTCCCAGACAGTCTCCCACACTGGTACTAGCGAGGCCTTAAGCTGTGTAACTTCTGCGATCTGACGAGAGCAGGGACATTCAGCTTAGAATGGCCATTGACATTAAATGCTTTAATCCATAGTCCTTTTTAATCGATTGTGAAACAAAATCTAAACGACATAATAAAAAGTCAACCACACCACGGATTCCCAGACAGTCTCCCACACTGGTACTAGCGAGGCCTTAAGCTGTGTAACTTCTGCGATCTGACGAGAGCAGGCACATTCGGCTTAGAATGGCCATTGACGTTAAATGCTTTAATCCATAGTCCTTTTTAATCGATTGTGAAACAAAATCTAAACGACATAATAAAAAGTCAACCGCACCACGGATTGCCAGACAGTCTCCCACACTGGTACTAGCGAGGCCTTAAGCTGTGTAACTTCTGCGATCTGACGAGATCAGGCACATTCAGCTTAGAATGGCCATTGACGTTAAATGCTCTAATCCATAGTCCTATTTAATCTATTGTGAAACAAAATCTAAACAACATAATAAAAAGTCAACCACACCACGGATTCCCAGACAGTCTCCCACACTGGTACTAGCGAGGCCTTAAGCTGTGTAACTTCTGCGATCTGACGAGAGCAGGCACATTCGGCTTAGAATGGCCATTGACGTTAAATGCTTTAATCCATAGTCCTTTTTAATCGATTGTGAAACAAAATCTAAACGACATAATAAAAAGTCAACCACACCACGGATTCCCAGACAGTCTCCCACACTGGTACTAGCGAGGCCTTAAGCTGTGTAACTTCTGCGATCTGACGAGAGCAGGCACATTCGGCTTAGAATGGCCATTGACGTTAAATGCTTTAATCCATAGTCCTTTTTAATCGATTGTGAAACAAAATCTAAACGACATAATAAAAAGTCAACCGCACCACGGATTCCCAGACAGTCTCCCACACTGGTACTAGCGAGGCCTTAAGCTGTGTAACTTCTGCGATCTGACGAGAGCAAGCACATTCAGCTTAGAATGGCCATTGACGTTAAATGCTCTAATCCATAGTCCTATTTAATCTATTGTGAAACAAAATCTAAACGACATAATAAAAAGTCAACCACACCACGGATTCCCAGACAGTCTCCCACACTGGTACTAGCGAGGCCTTAAGCTGTGTAACTTCTGCGATCTGACGAGAGCAGGCACATTCGGCTTAGAATGGCCATTGACGTTAAATGCTTTAATCCATAGTCCTTTTTAATCGATTATGAAACAAAATCTAAACGACATAATAAAAAGGCAACCGCACCACGGATTCCCAGACAGTCTCCCACACTGGTACTAGCGAGGCGTTAAGCTGTGTAACTTATGCAATCTAACGAGAGCAGGCACATTCAGCTTAGAATGGCCATTGACATTAAATGCTTTAATCCATAGTCCTTTTTAATCGATTGTGAAACAAAATCTAAACGACATAATAAAAAGCCAACCGCACCACGGATTCCCAGACAGTCTCCCACACTGGTACTAGCGAGGCCTTAAGCTGTGTAACTTCTGCGATCTGACGAGAGCAGGCACATTCAGCTTAGAATGGCCATTGACATTAAAAGCCTTAATCCATAGTCCTATTTAATCTATTGTGAAACAAAATCTAAACAACATAATAAAAAGGCAACCACACCACGGATTCCCAGACAGTCTCCCACACTGGTACTAGTGAAGCCTTAAGCTGTGTAACTTCTGCGTTCTGACGAGAGCAGGCACATTCAGCTTAGAATGGCGATTGACGTTAAATGCTTTAATCCATAGTCCTATTTAATCTATTGTGAAAAAAAATCTAAACGACATAATAAAAAGTCAACCGCACCACGGATTCACAGACAGTCTCCCACACTGGTACTAGCGAGGCCTTAAGCTGTGTAACTTCTGCGATCTGACGAGAGCAGGCACATTCAGCTTAGAATGGCCATTGACATTAAATGCTTTAATCCATAGTCCTTTTTAATCGATTGTGAAACAAAATCTAAACGACATAATAAAAAGTCAACCGCACCACGGATTCCCAGTCAGTCTCCCACACTGGTACTAGCGAGGCCTTAAGCTGTGTAACTTCTGCGATCTAACGAGAGCAGGCACATTCAGCTTAGAATGGCCATTCACATTAAATGCTTTAATCCGTAGTCCTTTTTAATCGATTGTGAAACAAAATCTAAACGACATAATAAAAAGTCAACCGCACCACGGATTCCCAGACAGTCTCCCACACTGGTACTAGCGAGGTCTTAAGCTGTGTAATTTCTGCGATTTGACGAGAGCAGGCACATTCAGCTTAGAATAGCCATTGACATTAAAGGCGTTAATCCATAGTCCTATTTAATCTATTGTGAAAAAAAATCTAAACGACATAATAAAAAGTCAACCGCACCACGGATTCCCAGACAGTCTCCCACACTGGTACTAGCGAGGCGTTAAGCTGTGTAACTTATGAGATCTAACGAGAGCAGGCACATTCAGCTTAGAATGGCCATTGACATTAAATGCTTTAATCCATAGTCCTTTTTAATCGATTGTGAAACAAAATCTAAACGACATAATAAAAAGTCAACCGCACCACGGATTCCCAGACAGTCTCCCACACTGGTACTAGCGAGGCCTTAAGCTGTGTAACTTCTGCGATCTGACGAGAGCAGGCACATTCAGCTTAGAATGGCCATTGACATTAAAAGCCTTAATCCATAGTCCTATTTAATCTATTGTGAAACAAAATCTAAACAACATAATAAAAAGGCAACCACACCACGGATTCCCAGACAGTCTCCCACACTGGTACTAGCGAGGCCTTAAGCTGTGTAACTTCTGCGTTCTGACGAGAGCAGGCACATTCAGCTTAGAATGGCGATTGACGTTAAATGCTTTAATCCATAGTCCTATTTAATCTATTGTGAAACAAAATCTAAACGACATAATAAAAAGGCAACCGCACCACGGATTCACAGACAGTCTCCCACACTGGTACTAGCGAGGCCTTAAGCTGTGTAACTTCTGCGATCTGACGAGAGCAGGCACATTCAGCTTAGAATGGCCATTGACTTTAAATGCTTTAATCCATAGTCCTTTTTAATCGATTGTGAAACAAAATCTAAACGACATAATAAAAATTCAACCGCACCACGGATTCCCAGACAGTCTCCCACACTGGTACTAGCGAGGCCTTAAGCTGTGTAACTTCTGCGTTTTGACGAGAGTAGGCACATTCAGCTTAGAATGGCCATTGACGTTAAATGCTTTAATCCATAGTCCTATTTAATCTATTGTGAAACAAAATCGAAACGACATAATAAAAAGTCAACCGCACCACGGATTCCCAGACAGTCTCCCACACTGGTACTAGCGAGGCCTTAAGCTGTGTAACTTCTGCGATCTGACGAGAGCAGGCACATTCAGCTTAGAATGGCCATTGCAGTTAAATGCTTTAATCCATAGTCCTATTTAATCTATTGTGAAACAAAATCTAAACGACATAATAAAAAGTCAACCGCACCACGGATTCCCAGACAGTCTCCCACACTGGTACTGGCGAGGCGTTAAGCTGTGTAACTTCTGCGATCTAACGAGGGCAGGCACATTCAGCTTAGAATGGCCATTGACACTAAATGCTTTAATCCATAGTCCTTTTTAATCGATTGTGAAACAAAATCTAAACGACATAATAAAAAGTCAACCGCACCACGGATTCCCAGACAGTCTCCCACACTGGTACTAGCGAGGCCTTAAGCTGTGTAACTTCTGCGATCTGACGAGAGCAGGCAAATTCAGCTTAGAATGGCCATTGACATTAAAAGCCTTAATCCATAGTCCTATTTAATCTATTGTGAAACAAAATCTAAACAACATAATAAAAAGTCAACCGCACCACGGATTCCCAGACAGTCTCCCACACTGGTACTAGCGAGGCCTTAAGCTGTGTAACTTCTGCGATCTGACGAGAGCAGGCACATTCAGCTTAGAATGGCCATTGACATTAAATGCTTTAATCCATAGTCCTTTTTAATCGATTGTGAAACTAAATCTAAACGACATAATAAAAAGTCAACCGCACCACGGATTCCCAGACAGTCTCCCACACTGGTACTAGCGAGGCCTTAAGCTGTGTAACTTCTGCGATCTGACGAGAGCAGGGACATTCAGCTTAGAATGGCCATTGACATTAAATGCTTTAATCCATAGTCCTTTTTAATCGATTGTGAAACAAAATCTAAACGACATAATAAAAAGTCAACCACACCACGGATTCCCAGACAGTCTCCCACACTGGTACTAGCGAGGCCTTAAGCTGTGTAACTTCTGCGATCTGACGAGAGCAGGCACATTCGGCTTAGAATGGCCATTGACGTTAAATGCTTTAATCCATAGTCCTTTTTAATCGATTGTGAAACAAAATCTAAACGACATAATAAAAAGTCAACCGCACCACGGATTCCCAGACAGTCTCCCACACTGGTACTAGCGAGGCCTTAAGCTGTGTAACTTCTGCGATCTGACGAGAGCAGGCACATTCAGCTTAGAATGGCCATTGACGTTAAATGCTCTAATCCATAGTCCTATTTAATCTATTGTTAAACAAAATCTAAACAACATAATAAAAAGTCAACCACACCACGGATTCCCAGACAGTCTCCCACACTGGTACTAGCGAGGCCCTAAGCTGTGTAACTTCTGCGATCTGACGAGAGCAGGCACATTCGGCTTAGAATGGCCATTGACGTTAAATGCTTTAATCCATAGTCCTTTTTAATCGATTGTGAAACAAAATCTAAACGACATAATAAAAAGTCAACCACACCACGGATTCCCAGACAGTCTCCCACACTGGTACTAGCGAGGCCTTAAGCTGTGTAACTTCTGCGATCTGACGAGAGCAGGCACATTCGGCTTAGAATGGCCATTGACGTTAAATGCTTTAATCCATAGTCCTTTTTAATCGATTGTGAAACAAAATCTAAACGACATAATAAAAAGTCAACCGCACCACGGATTCCCAGACAGTCTCCCACACTGGTACTAGCGAGGCCTTAAGCTGTGTAACTTCTGCGATCTGACGAGAGCAGGCACATTCAGCTTAGAACGGCCATTGACGTTAAATGCTCTAATCCATAGTCCTATTTAATCTATTGTGAAACAAAATCTAAACGACATAATAAAAAGTCAACCACACCACGGATTCCCAGACAGTCTCCCACACTGGTACTAGCGAGGCCTTAAGCTGTGTAACTTCTGCGATCTGACGAGAGCAGGCACATTCGGCTTAGAATGGCCATTGACGTTAAATGCTTTAATCCATAGTCCTTTTTAATCGATTGTGAAACAAAATCTAAACGACATAATAAAAAGGCAACCGCACCACGGATTCCCAGACAGTCTCCCACACTGGTACTAGCGAGGCGTTAAGCTGTGTAACTTCTGCGATCTAACGAGAGCATGCACATTCAGCTTAGAATGGCCATTGACATTAAATGCTTTAATCCATAGTCCTTTTTAATCGATTGTGAAACAAAATCTAAACGACATAATAAAAAGTCTACCGCACCACAGATTCCCAGACAGTCTCCCACACTGGTACTAGCGAGGCCTTAAGCTGTGTAACTTCTGCGATCTGACGAGAGCAGTCACATTCAGCTTAGAATGGCCATTGACACTAAAAGCCTTAATCCATAGTCCTATTTAATCTATTGTGAAACAAAATCTAACCAACATAATAAAAAGTCAACCGCACCACGGATTCCCAGACAGTCTCCCACACTGGTACTAGCGAGGCCTTAAGCGGTGTAACTTCTGCGATCTGACGAGAGCAGGGACATTCAGCTTAGAATGGCCATTGACATTAAATGCTTTAATCCATAGTCTTTTTTAATCGATTGTGAAACAAAATCTAAACGACATAATAAAAATTCAACCGCACCACGGATTCCCAGACAGTCTCCCACACTGGTACTAGCGAGGCCTTAAGCTGTGTAACTTCTGCGTTCTGACGAGAGCAGGCACATTCAGCTTAGAATGGCCATTGACGTTAAATGCTTTAATCCATAGTCCTATTTAATCTATTGTGAAAAAAAATCTAAACGACATAATAAAAAGTCAACCGCACCACGGATTCCCAGACAGTCTCCCACACTGGTACTAGCGAGGCGTTAAGCTGTGTAACTTATGCAATCTAACGAGAGCAGGCACATTCAGCTTAGAATGGCCATTGACATTAAATGCTTTAATCCATAGTCCTTTTTAATCGATTGTGAAACAAAATCTAAACGACATAATAAAAAGCCAACCGCACCACGGATTCCCAGACAGTCTCCCACACTGGTACTAGCGAGGCCTTAAGCTGTGTAACTTCTGCGATCTGACGAGAGCAGGCACATTCAGCTTAGAATGGCCATTGACATTAAAAGCCTTAATCCATAGTCCTATTTAATCTATTGTGAAACAAAATCTAAACAACATAATAAAAAGGCAATCACACCACGGATTCCCAGACAGTCTCCCACACTGGTACTAGTGAAGCCTTAAGCTGTGTAACTTCTGCGTTCTGACGAGAGCAGGCACATTCAGCTTAGAATGGCGATTGACGTTAAATGCTTTAATCCATAGTCCTATTTAATCTATTGTGAAACAAAATCTAAACGACATAATAAAAAGTCAACCGCACCACGGATTCACAGACAGTCTCCCACACTGGTACTAGCGAGGCCTTAAGCTGTGTAACTTCTGCGATCTGACGAGAGCAGGCACATTCAGCTTAGAATGGCCATTGACATTAAATGCTTTAATCCATAGTCCTTTTTAATCGATTGTGAAACAAAATCTAAACGACATAATAAAAAGTCAACCGCACCACGGATTCCCAGTCAGTCTCCCACACTGGTACTAGCGAGGCCTTAAGCTGTGTAACTTCTGCGATCTAACGAGAGCAGGCACATTCAGCTTAGAATGGCCATTCACATTAAATGCTTTAATCCGTAGTCCTTTTTAATCGATTGTGAAACAAAATCTAAACGACATAATAAAAAGTCAACCGCACCACGGATTCCCAGACAGTCTCCCACACTGGTACTAGCGAGGTCTTAAGCTGTGTAACTTCTGCGATTTGACGAGAGCAGGCACATTCAGCTTAGAATAGCCATTGACATTAAAGGCGTTAATCCATAGTCCTATTTAATCTATTGTGAAAAAAAATCTAAACGACATAATAAAAAGTCAACCGCACCACGGATTCCCAGACAGTCTCCCACACTGGTACTAGCGAGGCGTTAAGCTGTGTAACTTATGAGATCTAACGAGAGCAGGCACATTCAGCTTAGAATGGCCATTGACATTAAATGCTTTAATCCATAGTCCTTTTTAATCGATTGTGAAACAAAATCTAAACGACATAATAAAAAGTCAACCGCACCACGGATTCCCAGACAGTCTCCCACACTGGTACTAGCGAGGCCTTAAGCTGTGTAACTTCTGCGATCTGACGAGAGCAGGCACATTCAGCTTAGAATGGCCATTGACATTAAAAGCCTTAATCCATAGTCCTATTTAATCTATTGTGAAACAAAATCTAAACAACATAATAAAAAGGCAACCACACCACGGATTCCCAGACAGTCTCCCACACTGGTACTAGCGAGGCCTTAAGCTGTGTAACTTCTGCGTTCTGACGAGAGCAGGCACATTCAGCTTAGAATTGCGATTGACGTTAAATGCTTTAATCCATAGTCCTATTTAATCTATTGTGAAACAAAATCTAAACGACATAATAAAAGGGCAACCGCACCACGGATTCACAGACAGTCTCCCACACTGGTACTAGCGAGGCCTTAAGCTGTGTAACTTCTGCGATCTGACGAGAGCAGGCACATTCAGCTTAGAATGGCCATTGACTTTAAATGCTTTAATCCATAGTCCTTTTTAATCGATTGTGAAACAAAATCTAAACGACATAATAAAAAGTCAACCACACCACGGTTTCCCAGACAGTCTCCCACACTGGTACTAGCGAGGCCTTAAGCTGTGTAACTTCTGCGATCTGACGAGAGCAAGGACATTCAGCTTAGAATGGCCATTGACATTAAATGCTTTAATCCATAGTCCTTTTTAATCTATTGTGAAACAAAATCTAAACGACATAATAAAAATTCAACCGCACCACGGATTCCCAGACAGTCTCCCACTCTGGTACTAGCGAGGCCTTATGCTGTGTAACTTCTGCGATCTGACGAGAGCAGGCACAATCAGCTTAGAATGGCCATTGACGTTAAATGCTTTAATCCATAGTCCTATTTAATCTATTGTGAAACAAAATCTAAACGACATAATAAAAAGTCAACCTCACCACGGATTCCCAGACAGTCTCCCACACTGGTACTAGCGAGGCGTTAAGCTGTGTAACTTCTGCGATCTAACGAGAGCAGGCACATTCAGCTTAGAATGGCCATTGACATTAAATGCTTTAATCCATAGTCCTTTTTAATCGATTGTGAAACAAAATCTAAACGACATAATAAAAAGTCAACCGCACCACGGATTCCCAGACAGTCTCCCACACTGGTACTAGCGAGGCCTTAAGCTGTGTAACTTCTGCGATCTGACGAGAGCAGGGACATTCAGCTTAGAATGGCCATTGACATTAAATGCTTTAATCCATAGTCCTTTTTAATCGATTGTGAAACAAAATCTAAACGACATAATAAAAAGACAACCGCACCACGGATTCCCACACTGGTACTAGCAAGGCCTTAAGCTGTGTAACTTCTGCGATCTGACGAGAGCAGGGACATTCAGCTTAGAATGGCCATTCACATTAAATGCTTTAATCCATAGTCCTTTTTAATCGATTGTGAAACAAAATCTAAACAACATAATAAAAATCCAACAGCACCACGGATTCCCAGACAGTCTCCCACACTGGTACTAGCGAGGCCTTAAGCTGTGTAACTTCTGCGATCTGACGAGAGCAAGCACATTCAGCTTAGAATGGCCATTGACATTAAATGCGTTAATCCATAGTCCTTTTTAATCGATTGTGAAACAAAATCTAAACGACATAATAAAAAGTCAACCGCACCACGGATTCCCAGACAGTCTCCCACACTGGTACTAGCGAGGCGTTAAGCCGTGTAACTTCTGCGATCTAACGAGAGCAGGCACATTCAGCTTAGAATGGCCATTGACATTAAATGCTTTAATCCATAGTCCTTTTTAATCGATTGTGAAACAAAATCTAAACGACATAATAAAAGTCAACCGCACCACGAATTCCCAGACAGTCTCCCACACTAGTACTAGCGAGGCCTTAAGATGTGTAACTTCTGCGATCTGACGAGAGCAGGCACATTCAGCTTAGAATGGCCATTGACATTAAAAGCCTTAATCCATAGTCCTATTTAATCTATTGTGAAACAAAATCTAAACAACATAATAAAAAGTCAACCACACCACGGATTCCCAGACAGTCTCCCACACTGGTACTAGCGAGGCCTTAAGCTGTGTAACTTCTGCGATCTGACGAGAGCAGGGACATTCAGCTTAGAATGGCCATTGACATTAAATGCTTTAATCCATAGTCCTCTTTAATCGATTGTGAAACAAAATCTAAACGACATAATAAAAAGGCAACCGCACCACGGATTCCCAGACAGTCTCCCACACTGGTACTAGCGAGGCCTTAAGCTGTGTAACTTCTGCGATCTGACGAGAGCAGGCACATTCAGCTTAGAATGGCCATTGACATTAAATGCTTTAATCCATAGTCCTCTTTAATCGATTGTGAAACAAAATCTAAACGACATAATAAAAAGTCAACCGCACCACGGATTCCCAGACAGTCTCCCACACTGGTACTAGCGAGGCCTTAAGCTGTGTAACTTCTGCGATCTGACGAGAGCAGGAACATTCAGCTTAGAATGGCCAGTGACAATAAATGCTTTAATCCATAGTCCTTTTTAATCGATTGTGAAACAAAATCTAAACGACATAATAAAAATTCAACCGCACCACGGATTCCCAGACAGTCTCCAACGCTGGTACTAGCGAGGCCTTAAGCTGTGTAACTTCTGCGTTCTGACGAGAGCAGGCACATTCAGCTTAGAATGGCCATTGACGTTAAATGCTTTAATCCATAGTCCTATTTAATCTATTGTGAAACAAAATCTAAACGACATAATAAAAAGTCAACCACACCACGGATTCCCAGACAGTCTCCCACACTGGTACTAGCGAGGCCTTAAGCTGTGTAACTTCTGCGATATGACGAGAGCAGGCACATTCAGCTTAGAATGGCCATTGACATTAAATGCTTTAATCCATAGTCCTCTTTAATCGATTGTGAAACAAAATCTAAACGACATAATAAAAAGTCAACCGCACCACGGATTCCCAGACAGTCTCCCACACTGGTACTAGCGAGGCCTTAAGCTGTGTAACTTCTGGGATCTGACGAGAGCAGGCACATTCAGCTTAGAATGGCCAGTGACAATAAATGCTTTAATCCATAGTCCTTTTTAATCGATTGTGAAACAAAATCTAAACGACATAATAAAAAGTCAACGGCACCACGGATTCCCAGACAGTCTCCCACACTGGTACTAGCGAGGCCTTAAGCTGTGTAACTTCTGCGATCTGACGAGAGCAGGGACATTCAGCTTAGAATGGCCATTGACATTAAATGCTTTAATCCATAGTCCTTTTTAATCGATTGTGAAACAAAATCTAAACGACATAATAAAAATTCAACCGCACCACGGATTCCAAGACAGTCTCCCACACTGGTACTAGCGAGGCCTTAAGCTGTGTAACTTCTGCGATCTGACGAGAGCAGGCACATTCAGCTTAGAATGGCCATTGACGTTAAATGCTTTAATCCATAGTCCTATTTAATCTATTGTGAAACAAAATCTAAACGACATAATAAAAAGTCAACCACACCCCGGATTCCCAGACAGTCTCCCACACTGGTACTAGCGAGGCCTTAAGCTGTGTAACTTCTGCGATCTGACGAGAGCAGGCACATTCAGCTTAGAATGGCCATTGACATTAAATGCTTTAATCCATAGTCCTTTTTAATCGATTGTGAAACAAAATCTAAACGACATAATAAAAAGTCAACCGCACCATGGATTCCCAGACAGTCTCCCACACTGGTACTAGCGAGGCCTTAAGCTGTGTAACTTCTGCGATCTGACGAGAGCAGGGACATTCAGCTTAGAATGGCCATTGACATTAAATGCTTTAATCCATAGTCCTTTTTAATCGATTGTGAAACAAAATCTAAACAACATAATAAAAATGCAACCGCACCACGGATTCCCAGACAGTCTCCCACACTGGTACTAGCGAGGACTTAAGCTGTGTAACTTCTGCGATCTGATGAGAGCAGGCACATTCAGCTTAGAATGGCCATTGACATTAAATGCTTTAATCCATAGTCCTTTTTAATCGATTGTGAAACAAAATCTAAACGACATAATAAAAATTCAACCACACCACGGATTCCCAGACAGTCTCCAACGCTGGTACTAGCGGGGCCTTAAGCTGTGTAACTTCTGCGTTCTGACGAGAGCAGGCACATTCAGCTTAGAATTGCCATTGACGTTAAATGCTTTAATCCATAGTCCTATTTAATCTATTGTGAAACAAAATCTAAACGACATAATAAAAAGTCAACCGCACCACGGATTCCCAGACAGTCTCCCACACTGGTACTAGCGAGGCGTTAAGCTGTGTAACTTCTGTGATCTAACGAGAGCAGGCACATTCAGCTTAGAATGGCCATTGACATTAAGTGCTTTAATCCATAGTCCTTTTTAATCGATTGTGAAACAAAATCTAAACGCCATAATAAAAAGTCAACCGCACCACGGATTCCCAGACAGTCTCCCACACTCGTACTAGCGAGGCCTTAAGCTGTGTAACTTCTGCGATCTGACGAGAGCAGGCACATTCAGCTTAGAATGGCCATTGACATTAAAAGCCTTAATCCATAGTCCTATTTAATCTATTGTGAAACAAAATCTAAACAACATAATAAAAAGTCAACCACACCACGGATTCCCAGACATTCTCCCACACTGGTACTAGCAAGGCCTTAAGCTGTGTAACTTCTGCGATCTGACGAGAGCAGGCACATTCAGCTTAGAATGGCCATTGATATTAAATGCTTTAATCCATAGTCCTTTTTAATCGATTGTGAAACAAAATCTAAACGACATAATAAAAATTCAACAGCACCACGGATTCCCAGACAGTCTCCCACACTGGTACTAGCGAGGCCTTAAGCTGTGTAACTTCTGCGATCTGACGAGAGCAGGCACATTCAGCTTAGAATGGCCATTGACATTAAATGCTTTAATTCATAGTCCTTTTTAATCGATTGTGAAACAAAATCTAAACGACATAATAAAAAGTCAACCGCACCACGAATTCCTAGACAGTCTCCCACACTGGTACTAGCGAGGCCTTAAGCTGTGTAACCTCTGCGATCTGACGAGAGTAGGCACATTCAGCTTAGAATGGCCATTGACATTAAAAGCCTTAATCCACAGTCCTATTTAATCTATTGTGAAACAAAATCTAAACAACATAATAAAAAGTCAACCGCACCACGGATTCCCAGACAGTCTCCCACACTGGTACTAGCGAGGCCTTAAGCTGTGTAACTTCTGCGATCTGACGAGAGCAAGGACATTCAGCTTAGAATGGCCATTGACATTAAATGCTTTAATCCATAGTCCTTTTTAATCGATTCTGAAACAAAATCTAAACGACATAATAAAAATTCAACCGCACCACGGATTCCCAGACAGTCTCCAACGCTGGTACTAGCGAGGCCTTAAGCTGTGTAACTTCTGCGTTCTGACGAGAGCAGGCACATTCAGCTTAGAATGGCCATTGACATTAAATGCTTTAATCCATAGTCCTTTTTAATCGATTGTGAAACAAAATCTAAACGACATAATAAAAATTCAACCGCACCATGGATTCCCAGACAGTCTCCCACACTGGTACTAGCGAGGCCTTAAGCTGTGTAACTTCTGCGACCGGACTAGAGCAGGCACATTCAGATTAGAATGGCCATTGACGTTAAATGCTTTAATCCATAGTCCTATTTAATCTATTGTGAAACTAAATCTTAACGACATAATAAAAAGTCAACCACACCACGGATTCCCAGACAGTCTCCCACACTGGTACTAGTGAGGCGTTAAGCTGTGTAACTTCTGCGATCTAACGAGAGCAGGCACATTCAGCTTAGAATTGCCATTGACATTAAATGCTTTAATCCATAGTCCTTTTTAATCGATTGTGAAACAAAATCTAAACGACATAATAAAAAGTCAACCGCACCACGGATTCCCAGACAGTCTCCCACACTGGTACTAGCGAGGCCTTAAGCTGTGTAACTTCTGCGATCTGACGAGAGCAGGTACATTCAGCTTAGAATGGCCATTGACATCAAAAACCTTAATCCATAGTCCTATTTAATCTATTGTGAAACAAAATCTAAACGACATAATAAAAATTCAACCGCACCACGGATTCCCAGACAGTCTCCCACACTGGTACTAGCGAGGCCTTAAGCTGTGTAACTTCTGCGATCTGACGAGAGCAGGCACATTCAGCTTAGAATGGCCATTGACATTAAAAGCCTTAATCCATAGTCCTATTTAATCTATTGTGAAACAAAATCTAAACGACATAATAAAAAGTCAACCACACCACGGATTCCCAGACAGTCTCCCACACTGGTACTAGCGAGGCCTTAAGCTGAGTAACTTCTGCGATCTGACGAGAGCAGGCACATTCAGCTTAGAATGGCCATTGACATTAAATGCTTTAATCCATAGTCCTTTTTAATCGATTGTGAAACAAAATCTAAACGACATAATAAAAAGTCAACCGCACCACGGATTCCCAGTCAGTCTCCCACACTGGTACTAGCGAGGCCTTAAGCTGTGTAACTTCTGCGATCTGACGAGAGCAGGCACATTCAGCTTAGATTGGCCATTGACATTAAATGCTTTAATCCATAGTCCTATTTAATCTATTGTGAAACAAAATCTAAACGACATAATAAAAAGTCAACCGCACCATGGATTCCCAGACAGTCTCCCACACTGGTACTAGCAAGGCGTTAAGCTGTGTAACTTCTGCGATCTAACGAGAGCAGGCACATTCAGCTTAGAATGGCCATTGACATTAAATGCTTTAATCCATAGTCCTTTTTAATCGATTGTGAAACAAAATCTAAACGACATAATAAAAAGTCAACCGCACCACGAATTCCCAGACAGTCTCCCACACTAGTACTAGCGAGGCCTTAAGATGTGTAACTTCTGCGATCTGACGAGAGCAGGCACATTCACCTTAGAATGGCCATTGACATTAAAAGCCTTAATCCATAGTCCTATTTAATCTATTGTGAAACAAAATCTAAACAACATAATAAAAAGTCAACCACACCACGGATTCCCAGACAGTCTCCCACACTGGTACTAGCGAGGCCTTAAGCTGTGTAACTTCTGCGATCTGACGAGAGCAGGGACATTCAGCTTAGAATGGCCATTGACATTAAATGCTTTAATCCATAGTCCTTTTTAATCGATTGTGAAACAAAATCTAAACGACATAATAAAAATTCAACCGCACCACGGATTCCCAGACAGTCTCCAACGCTGGTACTAGCGAGGCCTTAAGCTGTGTAACTTCTGTGTTCTGACGAGAGCAGGCACATTCAGCTTAGAATGGCCATTGACGTTAAATGCTCTAATCCATAGTCCTATTTAATCTATTGTGAAACAAAATCTAAACAACATAATAAAAAGTCAACCGCACCACGGATTCCCAGACAGTCTCCCACACTGGTACTAGCGAGGCCTTAAGCTGTGTAACTTCTGCGATCTGACGAGAGCAGGCACATTCAGCTTAGAATGGCCATTGACATTAAAAGCCTTAATCCATAGTCCTATTTAATCTATTGTGAAACAAAATCTAAACAACATAATAAAAAGTCAACCGCATTACGGATTCCCAGACAGTCTCCCACACTGGTACTAGCGAGGCCTTAAGCTGTGTAACTTCTGCGAACTGACGAGAGCAGGAACATTCAGCTTAGAATGGCTATTGACATTAAATGCTTTAATCCATAGTCCTTTTTAATCGATTGTGAAACAAAATCTAAACGACATAATAAACATTCAACCGCACCACGGATTCCCAGACAGTCTCCAACGCTGGTACTAGCGAGGCCTTAAGCTGTGTAACTTCTGCGTTCTGACGAGAGCAGGCACATTCAGCTTAGAATGGCCATTGACGTTAAGTGCTTTAATCCATAGTCCTATTTAATCTATTGTGAAACAAAATCTAAACGACATAATAAAAAGGCAACCGCACCACGGATTCCCAGACAGTCTCCCACACTGGTACTAGCGAGGCCTTAAGCTGTGTAACTTCTGCGATCTGACGAGAGCAGGCACATTCAGCTTAGAATGGCCATTGACGTTAAATGCTTTAATCCATAGTCCTATTTAATCTATTGTGAAACAAAATCTAAACGACATAATAAAAAGTCAACCGCACCACGGATTCCCAGACAGTCTCCCACACTGGTACTAGCGAGGCCTTAAGCTGTGTAACTTCTGCGATATGACGAGAGCAGGCACATTCAGCTTAGAATGGCCATTGACATTAAATGCTTTAATCCATAGTCCTCTTTAATCGATTGTGAAACAAAATCTAAACGACATAATAAAAAGTCAACCGCACCACGGATTCCCAGACAGTCTCCCACACTGGTACTAGCGAGGCCTTAAGCTGTGTAACTTCTGGGATCTGACGAGAGCAGGCACATTCAGCTTAGAATGGCCAGTGACAATAAATGCTTTAATCCATAGTCCTTTTTAATCGATTGTGAAACAAAATCTAAACGACATAATAAAAAGTCAACGGCACCACGGATTCCCAGACAGTCTCCCACACTGGTACTAGCGAGGCCTTAAGCTGTGTAACTTCTGCGATCTGACGAGAGCAGGGACATTCAGCTTAGAATGGCCATTGACATTAAATGCTTTAATCCATAGTCCTTTTTAATCGATTGTGAAACAAAATCTAAACGACATAATAAAAATTCAACCGCACCACGGATTCCAAGACAGTCTCCCACACTGGTACTAGCGAGGCCTTAAGCTGTGTAACTTCTGCGATCTGACGAGAGCAGGCACATTCAGCTTAGAATGGCCATTGACGTTAAATGCTTTAATCCATAGTCCTATTTAATCTATTGTGAAACAAAATCTAAACGACATAATAAAAAGTCAACCACACCCCGGATTCCCAGACAGTCTCCCACACTGGTACTAGCGAGGCCTTAAGCTGTGTAACTTCTGCGATCTGACGAGAGCAGGCACATTCAGCTTAGAATGGCCATTGACATTAAATGCTTTAATCCATAGTCCTTTTTAATCGATTGTGAAACAAAATCTAAACGACATAATAAAAAGTCAACCGCACCATGGATTCCCAGACAGTCTCCCACACTGGTACTAGCGAGGCCTTAAGCTGTGTAACTTCTGCGATCTGACGAGAGCAGGGACATTCAGCTTAGAATGGCCATTGACATTAAATGCTTTAATCCATAGTCCTTTTTAATCGATTGTGAAACAAAATCTAAACGACATAATAAAAATGCAACCGCACCACGGATTCCCAGACAGTCTCCCACACTGGTACTAGCGAGGACTTAAGCTGTGTAACTTCTGCGATCTGATGAGAGCAGGGACATTCAGCTTAGAATTGCCATTGACATTAAAAGCCTTAATCCATAGTCCTATTTAATCTATTGTGAAACAAAATCTAAACAACATAATAAAAAGTCAACCGCACCACGGATTCCCAGACAGTCTCCCACACTGGTACAAGCGAGGCCTTAAGCTGTGTAACTTCTGCGATCTGACGAGAGCAGGGACATTCAGCTTAGAATGGCCATTGACATTAAATGCTTTAATCCATAGTCCTTTTTAATCGATTGTGAAACAAAATCTAAACGACATAATAAAAAGTCAACCGCACCACGGATTCCCAGACAGTCTCCCACACTGGTACTAGCGAGGCCTTAAACTGTGTAACTTCTGCGATCTAATGAGAGCAGGCACATTCAGCTTAGAATGGCCATTGACATTAAAAGCTTTAATCCATAGTCCTTTTTAATCGATTGTGAAACAAAATCTAAACGACATAATAAAAAGTCAACCTCACCACGGATTCCCAGACAGTCTCCCACACTGGTACTAGCGAGGTCTTAAGCTGTGTAACTTCTGCGATCTGACGAGAGAAGGGACATTCAGCTTAGAATGGCCATTGACATTAAATGCTTTAATCCATAGTCCTTTTTAATCGATTGTGAAACAAAATCTAAACAACATAATAAAAAGTCAACCGCACCACGGATTCCCAGACAGTCTCATACACTGGTACTAGCGAGGCCTTAAGCTGTGTAACTTCTGCGATCTAACGAGAGCAGGCACATTCAGCTTAGAATGGCCATTGCCATTAAATGCTTTAATCCATAGTCCTTTTTAATCGATTGTGAAACAAAATCTAAACGACATAATAAAAAGTCAACCGCACCACGGATTCCCAGACAGTCTCCCACACTGGTACTAGCGAGGCCTTAAGCTGTGTAACTTCTGCGATCTGACGAGTGCAGGCACATTCAGCTTAGAATGGCCATTGACGTTAAATGCTTTAATCCATAGTCCTATTTAATCTATTGTGAAACAAAATCTAAACGACATAATAAAAAGTCAACCGCACCACGGATTCCCAGACAGTCTCCCACATTGGTACTAGCGAGGCGTTAAGCTGTGTAATTTCTGCGATCTAACGAGAGCAGGAACATTCAGCTTAGAATGGCCATTGACATTAAATGCTTTAATCCATAGTCCTTTTTAATCGATTGTGAAACAAAATCTAAACGACATAATAAAAAGTCAACCGCACCACGGATTCACAGACAGTCTCCCACACTGGTACTAGCGAGGCCTTAAGCTGTGTAACTTCTGCGATCTGACGAGAGCAGGCACATTCAGCTTAGAATGGCAATTGACATTAAATGCTTTAATCCATAGTCCTTTTTAATCGATTGTGAAACAAAATCTAAACGACATAATAAAAAGTCAACCGCACCACGGATTCCCAGACAGTCTCCCACAATGGTACTAGTGAGGCCTTAAGCTGTGTAACTTCTGCGATCTGACGAGAGCAGGGACATTCAGCTTAGAATGGCCATTGACATTAAATGCTTTAATCCATAGTCCTTTTTAATCGATTGTGAAACAAAATCTAAACGACATAATAAAAAGTCAACCTCACCACGGATTCCCAGACAGTCTCTCACACTGGTACTAGCAAGGCCTTAAGCTGTGTAACTTCTGCAATCTAACGAGAGCAGGCACATTCAGATTAGAATGGCCATTGACATTAAAAGCCTTAATCCATAGTCCTATTTAATCTATTGTGAAACAAAATCTAAACAACATAATAAAAAGTCAACCGCACCACGGATTCCCAGACAGTCTCCCACACTGGTACTAGCGAGGCCTTAAGCTGTGTAACTTCTGCGATCTGACGAGAGCAGGGACATTCAGCTTAGAATGGCCATTGACATTAAATGCATTAATCCATAGTCCTTTTTAATCGATTGTGAAACAAAATCTAAACGACATAATAAAAATTCAACCGCACCACGGATTCCCAGACAGTCTCCCACCCTGGTACTAGCGAGGCCTTAAGCTGTGTAACTTCTGCGATCTGACAAGAGCAGGCACATTCAGCTTAGAATGGCCATTGACGTTAAATGCTTTAATCCATAGTCCTATTTAATCTATTGTGAAACAAAATCTAAACGACATAATAAAATGTCAACCGCACCACGGATTCCCAGACAGTCTCCCACACTGGTACTAGCGAGGCCTTAAGCTGTGTAACTTCTGCAATCTGACGAGAGCAGCCACATTCAGCTTAGAATGGCCATTGACATTAAAAGCCTTAATCCATAGTCCTATTTAATCTATTGTGAAACAAAATCTAAACAACATAATAAAAAGTCAACCACACCACGGATTCCCAGACAGTCTCCCACACTGGTACTAGCGAGGCCTTAAGCTGTGTAACTTCTGCGATCTGACGAGAGCAGGCACATTCAGCTTAGAATGGCCATTGACATTAAATGCTTTAATCCATAGTCCTTTTTAATCGATTGTGAAACAAAATCTAAACGACATAATAAAAAGTCAACCGCACCACGGATTCCCAGACAGTCTCCCACACTGGTACTAGCGAGGCCTTAAGCTGTGTAATTTCTGCGATCTGAAGAGAGCAGGCACATTTAGCTTAGAATGCCCATTGACATTAAAAGCCTTAATCCATAGTCCTATTTAATCTATTGTGAAACAAAATCTAAACAACATAATAAAAAGTCAACCGCACCACGGATTCCCAGACAGTCTCCCACACTGGTACTAGCGAGGCCTTAAGCTGTGTAAGTACTGCGATCTGACGAGAGCAGGGACATTCAGCTTAGAATGGCCATTGACATTAAATGCTTTAATCCAAAGTCCTTTTTAATCGATTGTGAAACAAAATCTAAACGACATAATAAAAAGTCAACCGCACCATGGATTCCCAGACAGTCTCCCACACTGGTACTAGCGAGGCCTTAAGCTGTGTAACTTCTGCGATCTGACGAGAGCAGGCACATTCTGCTTAGAATGGCCATTGACGTTAAATGCTTTAATCCATAGTCCTATTTAATCTATTGTGAAACAAAATCTAAACGACATAATAAAATGTCAACCGCACCACGGATTCCCAGACAGTCTCCCACACTGGTACTAGCGAGGTATTAAGCTGTGTAACTTCTGCGATCTAACGAGAGCAGGCACATTCAGCTTAAAATGGCCATTGACATTAAATGCTTTAATCCATAGTCCTTTTTAATCGATTGTGAAACAAAATCTAAACGACATAATAAAATGTCAACCGCACCACAGATTCCCAGACAGTCTCCCACACTGGTACTAGCGAGGCCTTAAGCTGTGTAACTTCAGCGATCTGACGAGAGCAGGCACATTCAGCTTAGAATGGCCATTGACATTAAAAGCCTTAATCCATAGTCCTATTTAATCTATTGTGAAACAAAATCGAAACAACATAATAAAAAGTCAACCGCACCACGGATTCCCAGACAGTCTCCCACACTGGTACTAGCGAGGCCTTAAGCTGTGTAACTTCTGGGATCTGACGAGAGCAGGGACATTCAGCTTAGAATGGCCATTGACATGAAATGCTTTAATCCATAGTCCTTTTTAATCGATTGTGAAACAAAATCTAAACGACATAATAAAATTTCAACCGCACCACGGATTCCCAGACAGTCTCCCACACTGGTACTAGCGAGGCCTTAAGCTGTGTAACTTCTGCGTTCTGACGAGAGCAGGCACATTCAGTTTATAATGGCCATTAACATTAAATTCTTTAATCCATAGTCCTTTTTAATCGATTGTGAAACAAAATCTAAACGACATAATAAAAAGTCAACCGCACCACGGATTCCCAGACAGTTTCCCACACTGGTACTAGCGAGGCCTTAAGCTGTGTAACTTCTGCGATCTGACGAGAGCAGGGACATTCAGCTTAGAATGGCCATTGACATTAAATGATTTAATCCATAGTCCTTTTTAATCGATTGTGAAACAAAATCTAAACGACATAATAAAAATTCAACCGCACCACGGATTCCGAGACAGTCTCCCACACTCGTACTAGCGAGGCCTTAACCTGTGTAACTTCTGCGATCTGACGAGAGCAGGCACATTCAGCTTAGAATGGCCATTGACATTAAATGCTTTAATCCATAGTCCTATTTAATCTATTGTGAAACAAAATCTAAACGACATAATAAAAAGTCAACCGCACCACGGATTCCCAGACAGTCTCCCACACTGGTACTAGCGAGGCGTTAAGCTGTGTAACTTCTGCGATCTAACGAGAGCAGGCACATTTAGCTTAGAATGGCCATTCACATTAAATGCTTTAATCCATAGTCCTTTTTAATCGATTGTGAAACAAAATATAAACGACATAATAAAAAGGCAACCGCACCACTGATTCCAAGACAGTCTCCCACACTGGTACTAGCGAGGCCTTAAGCTGTGTAACTTCTGCGATCTGACGAGAGCAGGCACATTCAGCTTAGAATGGCCATTGACATTAAAAGCCTTAATCCATAGTCCTATTTAATCTATTGTGAAACAAAATCTAAACAACATAATAAAAAGTCAACCGCAACACGGATTCCCAGACAGTCTCCCACACTGGTACTAGCGAGGCCTTAAGCTGTGTAACTTCTGCGATCTGACGAGAGCAGGCACATTCAGCTTAGAATGGCCATTGACATTAAATGCTTTAATCCATAGTCCTTTTTAATCGATTGTGAAACAAAATCTAAACGACATAATAAAAAGTCAACCGCACCACGGATTCCCAGACAGTCTCCCACACTAGTACTAGCGAGGCCTTAAGCTGTGTAACTTCTGCGATCTGACGAGAGCAGGCACATTCAGCTTATAATGGCCATTGACATTAAATTCTTTAATCCATAGTCCTTTTTAATCGATTGTGAAACAAAATCTAAACGACATAATAAAAAGTCAACCGCACCACGGATTCCAAGACAGTCTCCCACACTGGTACTAGCGAGGCCTTAAGCTGTGTAACTTCTGCGATCTGACGAGGGCAGGGACATTCAGCTTAGAATGGCCATTGACATTAAATGCTTTAATCCATAGTCCTTTTTAATCGATTGTGAAACAAAATCTAAACAACATAATAAAAATTCAACCGCACCACGGATTCCCAGACAGTCTCCCACACTCGTACTAGCGAGGCCTTAACTTGTGTAACTTCTGCGATCTGACGAGAGCAGGCACATTCAGCTTAGAATGGCCATTGACGTTAAATGCTTTAATCCATAGTCCTATTTAATCTATTGTGAAACAAAATCTAAACGACATAATAAAAAGTCAACCGCACCACGGATTCCCAGACAGTCTCCCACACTGGTACTAGCGAGGCGTTAAGCTGTGTAACTTCTGCGATCTAACGAGAGGAGGCACATTCAGCTTAGAATGGCCATTCACATTAAATGCTTTAATCCATAGTCCTTTTTAATCGATTGTGAAACAAAATATAAACGACATAATAAAAAGGCAACCGCACCACTGATTCCCAGACAGTCTCCCACACTGGTACTAGCGAGGCCTTAAGCTTTGTAACTTCTGCGTTCTGACGAGAGCAGGCACATTCAGCTTAGAATGGCCATTGACGTTAAATGCTTTAATCCATAGTCCTATTTAATCTATTGTGAAACAAAATCTAAACGACATAATAAAAAGGCAACCGCACCACGGATTCCCAGACAGTCTCCCACACTGGTACTAGCGAGGGCTTAAGCTGTGTAACTTCTGCGATCTGACGAGAGAAGGCACATTCAGCTTAGAATGGCCATTGACGTTAAATGCTTTAATCCATAGTCCTATTTAATCTATTGTGAAACAAAATCTAAACGACATAATAAAAAGTCAACCGCACCACAGATTCCCAGACAGTCTCCCACGCTGGTACTAGCGAGGCCTTAAGCTGTATAACTTCTGCGATCTGACAAGAGCAGGCACATTCAGCTTAGAACGGACATTGACATTAAATACTTTAATCCATAGTCCATTTTAATCGATTGTGAAACAAATCTAAACGACATAATAAAAAGTCAACCGCACCTCGGATTCCCAGACAGTCTCTCACACTCGTACTAGCGAGGACTTAAAGTGTTATATATCGGCGATTTGACGAGAAAAGGCACATTTAAGCTTAGAATGGCTATTAACTTTTAAAGCTTTAGTCTATTTTTATTTTTAAACAATTGTGAAAGAAATTCTAAACGACATAATAAAAAGTCAACAGCACCACGGAAGCCCAGGAAGTCTCCCACACTGGTACTAGCGAGGTGTTAAAGTGTTATTGATCTGCGATTTGACGAGAAAAGGCACATTTCACCTAAGAATAGCTATTAACTTTTAAAGCTTTAGTTTATTATTATTTTTAATCGATTGTGAAACAAATTCTAAACGACATAATAAAAAGGCAACCGCACCATGGATTCCCAGACAGTCTCCCACACTGGTACTAGCGAGGCCTTAAGCTGTGTAACTTCTGCGATCTAACGAGAGCAGGCACATTCAGCTTAGAATGGCCAATGACATTAAATGCTTTAATCAATAGTCCTTTTTAATCGCTTGTGAAACAAAATCTAAACGACATAATAAAAAGTCAACCGAACCACGGATTCCCAGACAGTCTCCCATACTGGTACTAGCGAGGCCTTAAGCTGTGTAACTTCTGCGATCTGACGAGAGCAGGCACATTCAGCTTAGAATGGCCATTGACATTAAAAGCCTTAATCCATAGTCCTATTTAATCTATTGTGAAACAAAATCTAAACAACATAATAAAAAGTCAACCGCTCCACGGATTCCCAGACAGTCTCCCACACTGGTACCAGCGAGGCCTTAAGCTGTGTAACTTCTGCGATCTGACAAGAGCAGGGACATTCAGCTTAGAATGGCCATTGACATTAAATGCTTTAATCCATAGTCCTTTTTAATCGATTGTGAAACAAAATCTAAACGACATAATAAAAATTCAACCTCACCACGGATTCCCAGACAGTCTCCCACACTGGTACTAGCGAGGCCTTAAACTGTCTAACTTCTGCGATCTGACGAGAGCAGGCACATTCAGCTTAGAATGGCCATTGACATTAAATGCTTTAATCCATAGTCCTATTTAATCTATTGTGAAACAAAATCTAAACGACATAATAAAAAGTCAACCTCACCACAGATTCCCAGACAGTCTCCCACACTGGTACTAGCGAAGCCTTAAGCTGTGTAACTTCTGCGATCTGACGAGAGCAGGGACATTCAGCTTAGAATGGCCATTGACATTAAATGCTTTAATCCATAGTCCTTTTTAATCGATTGTGAAACAAAATCTAAACGACATAATAAAAATTCAACCGCACCACGGATTCCCAGACAGTCTTCCGACACTGGTACTAGCAAGGCCTTAAGCTGTGTAACTTCTGCGTTCTGACGAGAGCAGGCACATTCAGCTTAGAATGGCCATTGACGTTAAATGCTTTAATCCATAGTCCTATTTAATCTATTGTGAAACAAAATCTAAACGACATAATAAAAAGTCAACCGCACCACGGATTCCCAGACAGTCTCCCACACTGGTACTAGCGAGGTCTTAAGTGTGTAACTTCTGCGATCTGACGAGAGCAGGCACATTCAGCTTAGAATGGCCATTGACATTAAAAGCCTTAATCCATAGTCCTATTTAATCTATTGTGAAACAAAATCTAAACAACATAATAAAAAGTCAACCGCACCACGGATTCCCAGACAGTCTCCCACACTGGTACTAGCGAGGCCTTAAGCTGTGTAACTTCTGCGATCTGACGAGAGAAGGGACATTCAGCTTAGAACGGCCATTGACGTTAAATGCTTTAATCCATAGTCCTTTTTAATCGATTGTGAAACAAAATCTAAACGACATAATAAAAATTCAACCGCACCACGAATTCCCAGACAGTCTCCCACACTGGTACTAGCGAGGCCTTAAGCTGTGTAACTTCTGCGATCTGACGAGAGCAGGCACATTCAGCTTAGAATGGCCATTGACGTTACATGCTTTAATCCATAGTCGTATTTAATCTATTGTGAAACAAAATCTAAACGACATAATAAAAAGGCAACCGCACCACGGATTCCCAGACAGTCTCCCACAATGGTACTAGCGAGGCATTAAGCTGTGTAACTTCTGCGATCTAACGAGAGCAGGCACATTCAGCTTAGAATGGCCATTGACATTAAATGCTTTAATCCATAGTCCTTTTTAATCGATTGTGAAACAAAATCTAAACGACATAATAAAAAGTCAACCGCACCACGGATTCCCAGACAGTCTCCCACACTAGTACAAGCGAGGCCTTAAGCAGTGTAACTTCTGCGATCTGACGAGAGCAGGGACATTCAGCTTAGAATGGCCATTGACATTAAATGCTTTAATCCATAGTCCTTTTTAATCGATTGTGAAACAAAATCTAAACGACATAATAAAAATTCAACAGCACCACGGATTCCCAGACAGTCTCTCACACTGGTACTAGCGAGGCCTTAAGCTGTGTAACTTCTGCGATCTAACGAGAGCAGGCACATTCAGCTTAGAATGGCCATTGACATTAAATGCTTTAATCCATAGTCCTTTTTAATCGATTGTGAAACAAAATCTAAACGATATGATAAAAAGTCAACCGCACCACGGATTCCCAGACAGTCTCCCACACTGGTACTAGCGAGTCCTTAAGCTGTGTAACTTCTGCGATCTGACGAGAGCAGGCACATTCAGCTTAGAATGGCCATTGACATTAAAAGCCTTAATCCATAGTCCTATTTAATCTATTGTGAAACAAAATCTAAACAACATAATAAAAAGTCAACCGCACCACGGATTCCCAGACAGTCTCCCACACTGGTACTAGCGAGGCCTTAAGCTGTGTAACTTCTGCGATCTGACGAGAGCAGGGACATTCAGCTTAGAATGGCCATTGACATTAAATGCTTTAATCCATAGTCCTTTTTAATCGATTGTGAAACAAAATCTAAACGACATAATAAAAAGTCAACCGCACCACGGATTCCCAGACAGTCTCCCACACTGATACTAGCGAGGCCTTAAGCTGTGTAACTTCTGCGATCTGACAAGAGCAGGGACATTCAGCTTAGAATGGCCATTGACATTAAATGCTTTAATCCATAGTCCTTTTTAATCGATTGTGAAACAAAATCTAAACAATATAATAAACAGTCAACCGCACCACGGATTCCCTGACAGTCTCCCACACTGGTACTAGCGAGGCCTTAAGCTGTGTAACTTCTGCGATCTGACGAGAGCAGGCACATTCAGCTTAGAATGGCCATTGACGTTAAATGCTTTTATCCATAGTCCTATTTAATCTATTGTGAAACAAAATCTAAACGACATAATAAAAAGTCAACCGCACCACGGATTCCCAGACAGTCTCCCACACTGGTACTAGCGAGGCCTTAAGCTGTGTAACTTCTGCGATCTAACGAGAGCAGGCACATTCAGCTTAGAATGGCCATTGACATTAAATGCTTTAATCCATAGTCCTTTTTAATCGATTGTGAAACAAAATCTAAACGACATAATAAAAAGTCAACCGCACCACGGATTCCTAGACAGTCTCCCACACTGGTACTAGCGAGGCCTTAAGCTGTGTAACTTCTGCGATCTGACGAGAGCAGGCACATTCATCTTAGAATGGCCATTGACATTAAAAGCCTTAATCCATAGTCCTATTTAATCTATTGTGAAACAAAATCTAAACAACATAATAAAAAGTCAACCGCACCACGGATTCCCAGACATTCTCCCACACTGGTACTAGCGAGGCCTTAAGCTGTGTAACATCTGCGATCTGACGAGAGCAGGGACATTCAGTTTAGATTGGCCATTGACATTAAACGTTTTAATCCATAGTCCTATTTAATCTATTGTGAAACAAAATCTAAACGATATAATAAAAAGTCAACCGCACCACGGATTCCCAGACAGTCTCCCACACTGGTACTAGCGAGGCCTTAAGCTGTGTAACTTCTGCGATCTGACGAGAGCAGGGACATTCAGCTTAGAATGGCCATTGACATTAAATGCTTTAATCCATAGTCCTTTTTAATCGATTGTGAAACAAAATCTAAACGACATAATAAAAATTCAACCGCACCACGGATTCCCAGACAGTCTCCCACACTGGTACTAGCGAGGCCTTAAGCTGTGTAACTTCTGCGTTCTGACGAGAGCAGGCACATTCAGCTTAGAATGGCCATTGACGTTAAATGTTTTAATCCATAGTCCTATTTAATCTATTGTGAAACAAAATCTAAACGACATAATAAAAAGTCAACCGCACCACGGATTCCCAGACAGTCTCCCACACTGGTACTAGCGAGGCCTTAAGCTGTGTAATTTCTGCGATCTGACGAGAGCAAGCACATTCAGCTTAGAATGGCCATTGACCTTAAACGCTTTAATCCATAGTCCTTTTTAAGCGATTGTGAAGCAAAATCTAAACGACATAATAAAAAGTCAACCGCACCACGGATTCCCGGACAGTCTCCCACACTGGTACTAGCGAGGCCTTAAGCTGTGTAACTTCTGCGATCTGACGAGAGCAGGCACTTTCAGCTTAGAATGGCCATTGACATTGAATGCTTTAATCCATAGTCCTTTATAATCGATTGTGAAACAAAATCTAAACGACATAATAACAATTCAACCGCACCACGGATTCCCAGACAGTCTCCCACACTGGTACTAGCGAGGCCTTAAGCTGTGTAACTTCTGCGTTCTGACGAGAGCAGGCACATTCAGCTTAGAATGGCCATTGACCTTAAATGCTTTAATCCATAGTCCTTTTTAATCGATTGTGAAACAAAATCTAAACGACATAATAAAAGTCAACCGCACCACAGATTCCCAGACAGTCTCCCACACTGGTACTAGCGAGGCCTTAAGCTGTGTAACTTCTGCGATCTGACGAGAGCAGGCACATTCAGCTTAGACTGGCCATTGACATTAAATGCTTTAATCCATAGTCCTTTTTAATCGATTGTGAAACAAAATCTAAACGACATAATAAAAAGTCAACCGCACCACGGATTCCCAGAAAGTCTCCCACACTGGTACTAGCGAGGCCTTAAGCTGTGTAACTTCTGCGATCTGACGAGAGCAGGCACATTCAGCTTAGAATGGCCATTGACGTTAAATGCTTTAATCGATAGTCCTATTTAATCTATTGTGAAACAAAATCTAAACGACATAATAAAAAGTCAACCGCACCACGGATTCCCAGACAGTCTCCCACAATGGTACTAGCGAGGCCTTAAGCTGAGTAACTTCTGCGATCTGACGAGAGCAGGGACATTCAGCTTAGAATGGCCGTTGACATTAAATGCTTTAATCCATAGTCCTTTTTAATCGATTGTGAAACAAAATCTAAACGACATAATAAAAATTCAACCGCACCACGGATTCCCAGACAGTCTCCCACACTGGTACTAGCGAGGCCTTAAGCTGTGTAACTTCTGCGATCTGACGAGAGCAGGCACATTCAGCTTAGAATGGCCATTGGCGTTAAATGCTTTAATCGATAGTCCTATTTAATCTATTGTGAAACAAAATCTAAACTACATAATAAAAAGTCAACCGCACCACGGATTCCCAGACAGTCTCCCACAATGGTACTAGCGAGGCCTTAAGCTGAGTAACTTCTGCGATCTGACGAGAGCAGGGACATTCAGCTTAGAATGGCCGTTGACATTAAATGCTTTAATCCATAGTCCTTTTTAATCGATTGTGAAACAAAATCTAAACGACATAATAACAATTCAACCGCACCACGGATTCCCAGACAGTCTCCCACACTGGTACTAGCGAGGCCTTAAGCTGTGTAACTTCTGCGTTCTGACGAGAGCAGGCACATTCAGCTTAGAATGGCCATTGACATTCAGCTTAGAATGGCCATTGACATTAAATGCTTTAACCCCTTAACGCTCCAGGACATACTATTATGTCATGGTAAGTGCATCGTTCGCGCTCCATGACATAATAGTATGTCATGGAGTAAACACGGCGCCGTTCGCGCGGGGCGCGTGCATGAGCTGTGATAGCTGCTGTTTCCGACAGCAGACTATCATTGCTCAATGTGCCGGGACCGATCGCGGTGGTCCCCGCAGATTTAACCCCTCAGAAGCCGCGTTCAATAGCGATAGCGGCTTCTTAGGGGTTAATCCGCCATCGCCGGCCTCCTACACGATAGCGGCCGGCGATGGTGACTATGGCAGCCGGACACCAAACAATGGCGTCCGGCTATGCCATAGACGGAAGCCTAGTGGGTCCTGACAGAGTCAGGACCCACTATGCTTGCTGTCAGTGAGTAGCTGACAATTCTAATACACTGCACTACGCATGTAGTGCAGTGTATTAGAATAGCGATCAGGGCCTCCTGCCCTCAAGTCCCCTAATGGGACAAAGTAAAAAAGTTAAAAAAAAGTAAAAAAAAGTTGTGTAAAAATAAGAAAATAAAAGTTTTAAAAGTAATAAAAGTAAAAATCCCCCTTTTTCCCTTGTCAGTTTTTATTATTAAAATAAATAAATAAACAAATAAACTATACATAATTGGTATCGCCGCGTCCGTAACGGCCTGAACTACAAAATTATTTCGTTATTTATCCCGCGCGGTGAACGTCGTAAAAAAAATAAATAATAAACCGCACCACAATCACAATTGTTTGGTCACTTGACCTCGCAAAAAATGGAATAAAAAGAGATCAAAAAGTCGCATGTACCGAAAAATGGTACTGATCGAAACTACAGTTCGTTACGCAAAAAATAAGTCCTCGCACGGCTTTTTTGAAGGAAAAATAAAAACGTTATGGCTCTTAGAATAAGGCAACACAAAAAGTAAATGATTTATTACAACAAGTATTTTATTGTGCAAACGCCATAAGACATAAAAAAACTATAAACATCTGGTACCGCCGTAATCGTATCGCCCCGCAGAATGAAGTGAATGTGTCATTTATAGCGCACGGTGAACGCTGTGAAAAAAATAGAACAAAAAAACAATAGTAGAATTGCGGTTTTTTAGTCACCGCGCCACCTAAAAATAGAATAAAAACTGATCAAAAAGCCGCATGCATGACATGAAAACTGCAATGGATTCCTCAAGGGGTCTAGTTTCCAAATTCGGGTCACTTTTGGGGGTTTTCCACTGTTTTGGCACCACAAGACCTCTTCAAACCGGACATGTTGCCTAATAAAAAAGAGGGCTCAAAATCCACTAGGTGCTCCTTTGCTTCGGAGGCCGGTGGTTCAGTCCATTACCGTACTAGCGCCACATGTGGGATATTTCTCTAAACTGCAGAATCTGGGAAATACGTATTAAGTTGCGTTTCTCTGATAAATCCTTTTGTGTTATAAAAAAAATGATATAAAGAGGATTTTCTGACAAAAAAAGAAAAGTAAATTTCACCTCTACTTTGCTCTAAATTTCTGTGAAACACCTAAAGGGTTCATAAACTTTCTAAATGCTGTTGTGAATACTTTGAGGGGTCTAGTTTCTAAAATGGGGTGTTGGATAGGGGTTTCTAATATATGGGCCCCTCAAAGCAACTTCAGAACTGAACTGGAACCTAAAAAAATAAATAAATGAGGCAATACTTCGCTTCTTACATTATACTGATAATGAGCCGTGCCCACCCCGAGATGACCCCAGTTTTGACCGTTTGTATAAATGGAGACCCCTATTAGACCGTTTCAGTGACCGGTTTTCCCAAGCATACACCCCCGAGAAGTGTATTTCTATTGATGAGTCCCTGGTACATTTTAAAGGGAGGGTTCAATTCCGCCAGTACCTGCCGGGTAAGAGGTCAAGGTATGACGTGAGGATGTATAAGCTGTGCGAGAGTGCCTCAGGGTATACCTACAGGTTTAGGATATATGAAGGAAAGGCCACCCCCAAACCAGACTGCATCCTGGACTACAATAGGTACATGGGAGGGAAGGACTTGTCAAATAAAGTCCTGAAGCCCTACAGCGCCATGCGGTGTGGTATAAGAAGCTGGCCGGGCACATCATACAGATGACTTTGTACAATGCGTACGTGCTACGTCGATGTGCAGGCCAGAGGGGAACTTTCCTGGAATTTCAAGATCTAATCTTTAGGGATCAGGAAGGGGGGGCACCCAGTACTTCTGGAAGCGAGGCCACACGCATCGTACCAGGGCAACACTTTCCAAGAGAAGTTCCCCAAACCGGTGGAAAGGGAAAGAGTCAAAAGAGGTGCAGAGTCTGCTATAAGAGGGGGATAAGGAAGAACACAATATACCAATGTGACACGTGTCCCGAAAAACCAGGGCTCTGTATAAAAGATTGTTTTAAAATGTATCATACATCCCTTGATTTTTAATTTACCCTGATGCACTCCGCACAGCTTACCCCCCTCATCTTTCCCTTCTGAGCCCTGCCGTATGCCCAGGCAGCTGATAACAGCCACATGTAGGGTATTGCCGTACCCAGGATAACCCACATTACAATTTAAGGGGTGTATATCTCCGGTGGCGCATGCTGGGCACACTATATCGGACACTGGCATGCCATATATATATATATAAAATTGCAAATCTCACTCTGCACCATCTGCTGCGCATTATCTTTTACACAGTACCTGTGGGGTCAAAATGCTCACTACACCTCTAGATGAATGTCTTAAGAGGTGTAGTTTTTAAAATGGGGTCACTTCTCGGGGGTTTCAACTGTACTGGTACCTCAGGGGCTTCTGCATACATGACTTAGCACCAGAAAAGCTCCAGAAGGCCAAATGGTGGTCCTTTCCTTCTGAGCCCTCCCATGGGCCCAAACGGCAGTTTATCACCACAAATGGGGTATTGCCGCACTAAGGACAAATTGGTCAACAAAATGGGGTATGTTGTTCCTTGTGAAAATAAGAAATTTTGATCAAAAATAACATCTTATTGGAAAAAATATCATTTTTTTCATTTCACAGCCCAATTCAAATAGGTGCTGTGAAAAAACTGTGCTGTCAAAATGATAACAAAAACCATAAATGAATTCCTTGTGGGGTGTAGTTTCCAAAATGGGGTCACTTATGGTGGGTTTACATTGCTTTGATACCTCTGGGGCTCTGCAAATGCGACATGGCACCCGAAAACCAATCCAGCAAAAACTGGACTCCAACAAACACATAGCGCTCCTTTCCTTCTGAGCCCTCCCATGGGCCCAAACGGCAGTTTATCACCACAAATGGGGTATTGCCGCACTAAGGACAAATTGGGCAACAAAATTGGGGTATGTTGTTCCCTGTGAAAATAAGAAATTTTGATCAAAAATGACATCTTATTTGAAAAAATATCATTTTTTTCATTTCACAGCCCAATTCAAATAGGTGCTGTGAAAAAATTGTGCGGTCAAAATGATAACAAAAACCATAAATGAATTCCTTGAGGGGTGTAGTTTCCAAAATGGGGTCACTTCTGGTGGGTTTACATTGCTTTGATACCTCTGGGGCTCTGCAAATGCGACATGGCACCCGAAAACCAATCCAGCAAAATCTGGACTCCAACAAACACATAGCGCTCCTTTCCTTCTGAGCCCTCCCATGGGCCCAAACGGCAGTTTATCACCACAAATGGGGAATTGCCGCACTAAGGACAAATTGCGCAACAAAATGGGGTATGTTGTTCCCTGTGAAAATAAGAAATTTTGATCAAAAATGACATCTTATTGGAAAAAATATCATTTTTTTCATTTCACAGCCCAATTCAAATAGGTGCTGTGAAAAAACTGTGCGGTCAAAATGATAACAAAAACCATAAATTAATTCCTTGAGGGGTGTAGTTTCCAAAATGGGGTCACTTCTGGTGGGTTTCCATTGCTTTGATACCTCTGGGGCTCTGCAAATGCGACATGGCACCCGAAAACCAATCCAGCAAAATCTGGACTCCAACAAACACATAGCGCTCCTTTCCTTCTGAGCCCTCCCATGGGCCCAAACGGCAGTTTATCACCACAAATGGGGTATTGCCGCACTAAGGACAAATTGGGCAACAAAATGGGGTATGTTGTTCCCTGTGAAAATAAGAAATTTTGATCAAAAATGACATCTTATTGGAAAAAATATCATTTTTTTCATTTCACAGCCCAATTCAAATAGGTGCTGTGAAAAAACTGTGCTGTCAAAATGATAACAAAAACCATAAATGAATTCCTTGAGGGGTGTAGTTTCCATTGTTTTGATACCTCAACACCTCTTCAAACCTGGCATGCTGCCTAAAATATATTCTAATAAAAAAGAGGCCTTAAAATGCACTAGGTGCTTCTTTGCTTCTAGGGCTTGTGTTTTAGTCCACGAGCGCAATAGAGCCACATGTGGGACATTTCTAAAAACTGCAGAATCTGGACAATACATATTTAGTAGTATTTCTCTGGTAAAACCTTCTGTGTTATAGAAAAAAAATGAATAAATTTGAAATTCAGCAGAAAAAATGAAATTTGCAAATTTCATTTCCACTTTGCTTTAATTCCTGTGAAATGCCTGAAGGGTTAAAAAACTTTCTATATGCTGTTTTGAATACTTTGAGAGGTCTAGTTTTTAAAATGGGGTATTTTATGGGGGTTTCTAATACATAGGCTCCTCAAATCCACTTCAGAACTGAACTGGTACCTTCAAAAAAAGGCTTTTTAAATTTTCTTAAGAATATGAGAAATTGCTGTTTATGTTCTAAGCCTTGCAACGTCCAAGAAAAATAAAATAATGTTCAAAAAACGATGCCAATCTTAAGTAGACATATGGGAAATGTGAACTAGTAACTATTTTGAGTGGTATAACCGTCTGTTTTTCAAGCAGATGCATTTAAATTCTGAAAAATGCTATTTTTTGTAAATTTTCTCTAAATTTTGCAATTTTTCACAAATAAAGATTGAATATATCGACCAAATTTTACCACGAACATGAAGCCTAAAGTGTCACGAGAAAACATTCTCAGAATCGCTTGGATAGGTTTAAGCATTCCGACGTTATTACCACATAAAGTGAAATATGTCAGATTTGAAAAATGGGCTCTGAGCCTTAAGGCCCAAACTAGGCTGCGTCCTTAAGGGGTTAATCCATAGTCCTTTTTAATCAATTGTGAAACAAAATCTAAACGACATAATAAAACGTCAACCGCACCACGGATTACCAGACAGTCTCCCACACTGGTACTAGCGAGGCCTTAAGGTGTGTAACTTCTGCGTTCTGACGAGAGCAGGCACATTCAGCTTAGAATGGCCATTGACGTTAAATGCTTTAATCCATAGTCCTATTTAATCTATTGTGAAACAAAATCTAAACTACATAATAAAAAGTCAACCGCACCATGGATTCCCAGACAGTCTCCCACACTGGTACTAGCGAGGCCTTAAGCTGTGTAACTTCTGCGATCTGACGAGAGCAGGCACATTCAGCTTAGAATGGCCATTGACCTTAAATGCTTTAATCCATAGTCCTTTTTAATCGATTGTGAAACATAATCTAAACGACATAATAAAAAGTCATCCGCACCACGGATTCCCAGACAGTCTCCCACACTGGTACTAGCGAGGCCTTAAGCTGTGTAACTTCTGCAATCTGACGAGAGCAGGCACATTCAGCTTAGAATAGCTATTGACATTAAATGCTTTAATCCATAGTCCTTTTTAATCGATTGTGAAACAAAATCTAAACGACATAATAAAAAGTCAACCGCACCACGGATTCCCAGACAGTCTCCCACACTGGTACTAGCGAGGCCTTAAGCTGTGTAACTTCTGCGATCTGACGAGAGCAGGGACATTCAGCTTAGAATGGCCATTGACATTCAGCTTAGAATGGCCATTGACATTAAATGCTTTAATCCATAGTCCTTTTTAATCGATTGTGAAACAAAATCTAAACGACATAATAAAAATTCAACCGCACCACGGATTCCCAGACAGTCTCCCACACTGGTACTAGCGAGGCCTTAAGCTGTGTAACTTCTGCGATCTGACGAGAGCAGGGACATTCAGCTTAGAATGGCCATTGACATTAAATGCTTTAATCCATAGTCCTTTTTAATCGATTGTGAAACAAAATCTAAACGACATAATAACAATTCAACCGCACCACGGATTCCCAGACAGTCTCCCACACTGGTACTAGCGAGGCCTTAAACTGTGTAACTTCTGCGATCTGACAAGGGCAGGCACATTCAGCTTAGAATGGCCATTGACATTAAATGCTTTAATCCATAGTCCTTTTTAATCGATTGTGAAACAAAATCTAAACGACATAATAAAAAGTCATCCGCACCACAGATTCCCAGACAGTCTCCCACACTGATACTAGCGAGGCCTTAAGCTGAGTAACTTCTGCGATCTGACGAGAGCAGGCACATTCAGCTTAGAATGGCCATTGACATTAAATGCTTTAATACATAGTCCTTTTTAATCTATTGTGAAACAAAATCTAAACAACATAATAAAAAGTCAACCGCACCACGGATTCCCAGACAGTCTCCCACACTGGTACTAGCGAGGCCTTAAGCCGTGTAACTTCTGCGATCTGACGAGAGCAGGGACATTCAGCTTAGAATGGCCATTGACATTCAGCTTAGAATGGCCATTGACATTAAATGCTTTAATCCATAGTCCTTTTTAATCGATTGTGAAACAAAATCTAAACGACATAATAAAAATTCAACCGCACCACGGATTCCCAGACAGTCTCCCACACTGGTACTAGCGAGGCCTTAAGCTGTGTAACTTCAGCTTAGAATGGCCATTGACGTTAAATGCTTTAATCCATAGTCCTATTTAATCTATTGTGAAACAAAATCTAAACGACATAATAAAAAGTCAACCGCACCACGGATTCCCAGACAGTCTCCCACACTGGTACTAGCGAGGCCTTAAGCTGTGTAACTTCTGCGATCTGACGAGAGCAGGCACATTCAGCTTAGAATGGCCATTGACATTAAATGCTTTAATCCATAGTCCTTTTTAATCGATTGTGAAACAAAATCAAAACGACATAATAAAAAGTCAACCGCACCACGGATTCCCAGACAGTCTCCCACACTGGTACTAGCGAGGCCTTAAGCTGTGTAACTTCTGCGATCTGACGAGAGCAGGGACATTCAGCTTAGAATGGCCATTGACATTCAGGTTAGAATGGCCATTGACATTAAATGCTTTAATCCATAGTCCTTTTTAATCGATTGTGAAACAAAATCTAAACGACATAATAAAAATTCAACCGCACCACGGATTCCCAGACAGTCTCCCACACTGGTACTAGCGAGGCCTTAAGCTGTGTAACTTCTGCGTTTTGACGAGAGCAGGCACATTCAGCTTAGAATGGCCATTGACGTTAAATGCTTTAATCCATAGTCCTATTTAATCTATTGTGAAACAAAATCTAAACGACATAATAAAAAGTCAACCACACCACGGATTCCCAGACAGTCTCCCACACTGGTACTAGCGAGGCCTTAAGCTGTGTAACTTCTGCGATCTGACGAGAGCTGGCACATTCAGCTTAGAATGGCCATTGACATTAAATGCTTTAATCCATAGTCCTTTTTAATCGATTGTGAAACAAAATCTAAACGACATAATAAAAAGTCAACCGCACCACGGATTCCCAGACAGTCTCCCACACTGGTACTAGCGAGGCATTAAGCTGTGTAACTTCTGCGATCTGACGAGAGCAGGCACATTCAGCTTAGAATGGCCATTGACATTAAAAGCCTTAATCCATAGTCCTATTTAATCTATTGTGAAACAAAATCTAAACAACATAATAAAAAGTCAACTGCACCACGGATTCCCAGACAGTCTCCCACACTGGTACTAGCGAGGCCTTAAGCTGTGTAACTTCTGCGATCTGACGAGAGCAGGGACATTCAGCTTAGAATGGCCATTGACATTAAATGCTTTAATCCATAGTCCTTTTTAATCGATTGTGAAACAAAATCTAAACGACATAATAAAAATTCAACCGCACCACGGATTCCCAGACAGTCTCCCACACTGGTACTAGTGAGGCCTTAAGCTGTGTAACTTCTGCGTTCTAACGAGAGCAGGCATATTCAGCTTAGAATGGCCATTGACGTTAAATGCTTTAATCCATAGTCCTATTTAATCTATTGTGAAACAAAATCTAAACGACATAATAAAATGTCAACCGCACCACGGATTCCCAGACAGTCTCCCACACTGGTACTAGCGAGGCCTTAAGCTGTGTAACTTCTGCGATCTGACGAGAGCAGGCACATTCAGCTTAGAATGGCCATTGACCTTAAATGCTTTAATCCATAGTCCTTTTTAATCGATTGTGAAACAAAATCTAAACGACATAATAAAAAGTTAACCGCACCACGGATTCCCAGACAGTCTCCCACACTGGTACTAGCGAGGCCTTAAGCTGTGTAACTTCTGCGATCTGACGAAAGCAGGGACATTCAGCTTAGAATGGCCATTGACATTAAATGCTTTAATCCATAGTCCTTTTTAATCGATTGTGAAACAAAATCTAAACGACATAATAAAAATTCAACCGCACCACGGATTCCCAGAAAGTCTCCCACACTGGTACTAGCGAGGCCTTAAGCTGTGTAACTTCTGCGTTCTGACGAGAGCAGGCACATTCAGCTTAGAATGGCCATTGACGTTAAATGCTTTAATCCATAGTCCTATTTAATCTATTGTGAAACAAAATCTAAACGACATAATAAAAAGTCAACCACACCACGGATTCCAAGACAGTCTCCCACACTGGTACTAGCGAGGCCTTAAGCTGTGTAACTTCTGCGATCTGACGAGAGCAGGCACATTCAGCTTAGAATGGCCATTGACCTTAAATGCTTTAATCCATAGTCCTTTTTAATCGATTGTGAAACAAAATCTAAACGACATAATAAAAAGTCAACCGCACCACGGATTCCCAGACAGTCTCCCACACTGGTACTAGCGAGGCCTTAAGATGTGTAACTTCTGCGATCTGACGAGAGCAGGCACATTCAGCTTAGAATGGCCATTGACATTAAATGCTTTAATCCATAGTCCTTTTTAATCGATTGTGAAACAAAATCTAAACGACATAATAAAAAGTCAACCGCACCACGGATTCCCAGACAGTCTCCCACACTGGTACTAGCGAGGCCTTAAGCTGTGTAACTTCTGCGATCTGACGAGAGCAGGGACATTCAGCTTAGAATGGCCATTGACATTCAGCTTAGAATGGCCATTGACATTCAGCTTAGAATGGCCATTGACGTTAAATGCTTTAATCCATAGTCCTATTTAATCTATTGTGAAACAAAATCTAAACGACATAATAAAAAGTCAACCACACCACGGATTCCCAGACAGTCTCCCACACTGGTACTAGCGAGGCCTTAAGCTGTGTAACTTCTGCGATCCGACGAGAGCAGGCACATTCAGCTTAGAATGGCCATTGACCTTAAATGCTTTAATCCATAGTCCTTTTTAATCGATTGTGAAACAAAATCTAAACGACATAATAAAAAGTCAACCGCACCACGGATTCCCAGACAGTCTCCCACACTGGTACTAGCGAGGCCTTAAGCTGTGTAACTTCTGCGATCTGACGAGAGATGGCACATTCAGCTTAGAATGGCCATTGACATTAAATGCTTTAATCCATAGTCCTTTTTAATCGATTGTGAAACAAAATCTAAACGACATAATAAAAAGTCAACCGCACCACGGATTCCCAGACAGTCTCCCACACTGGTACTAGCGAGGCATTAAGCTGTGTAACTTCTGCGATCTGACGAGAGCAGGCACATTCAGCTTAGAATGGCCATTGACATTAAAAGCCTTAATCCATAGTCCTATTTAATCTATTGTGAAACAAAATCTAAACAACATAATAAAAAGTCAACCGCACCACGGATTCCCAGACAGTCTCCCACACTGATACTAGCGAGGTCTTAAGCTGTGTAACTTCTGCGATCTGACGAGAGCAGGGACATTCAGCTTAGAATGGCCATTGACATTAAATGCTTTAATCCATAGTCCTTTTTAATCGATTGTGAAACAAAATCTAAACGACATAATAAAAATTCAACCGCACCACGGATTCCCAGACAGTCTCCCACACTGGTACTAGCGAGGCCTTAAGCTGTGTAACTTCTGCGTTCTAACGAGAGCAGGCACATTCAGCTTAGAATGGCCATTGACGTTAAATGCTTTAATCCATAGTCCTATTTAATCTATTGTGAAACAAAATCTAAACGACATAATAAAATGTCAACAGCACCACGGATTCCCAGACAGTCTCCCACACTGTTACTAGCGAGGCATTAAGCTGTGTAACTTCTGCGATCTGACGAGAGCAGGCACATTCAGCTTAGAATGGCCATTGACCTTAAAAGCCTTAATCCATAGTCCTATTTAATCTATTGTGAAACAAAATCTAAACAACATAATAAAAAGTCAACCGCACCACGGATTCCCAGACAGTCTCCCACACTGGTACTAGCGAGGCCTTAAGCTGTGTAACTTCTGCGATCTGACGAGAGCAGGGACATTCAGCTTAGAATGGCCATTGACATTAAATGCTTTAATCCATAGTCCTTTTTAATCGATTGTGAAACAAAATCTAAACGACATAATAAAAATTCAACCGCACCACGGATTCCCAGACAGTCTCCCACACTGGTACTAGCGAGGCCTTAAGCTGTGTAACTTCTGCGTTCTGACGAGAGCAGGCACATTCAGCTTAGAATGGCCACTGACGTTAAATGCTTTAATCTATAGTCCTATTTAATCTATTGTGAAACAAAATCTAAACGACATAATAAAAAGGCAACCGCACCACGGATTCCCAGACAGTCTCCCACACTGGTACTAGCGAGGCCTTAAGCTGTGTAACTTCTGCGATCTGACGAGAGAAGGCACATTCAGCTTAGAATGGCCATTGACCTTAAATGCTTTAATCCATAGTCCTTTTTAATCGATTGTGAAACAAAATCTAAACGACATAATAAAAAGTCAACCGCACCACAGATTCCCAGACAGTCTCCCACACTGGTACTAGCGAGGCATTAAGCTGTGTAACTTCTGCGATCTGACAAGAGCAGGCACATTCAGCTTAGAATGGCCATTGACATTAAAAGCCTTAATCCATAGTCCTATTTAATCTATTGTGAAACAAAATCTAAACAACATAATAAAAAGTCAACCGCACCACGGATTCCCAGACAGTCTCCCACACTGGTACTAGCGAGGCCTTAAGCTGTGAAACTTCTGCGATCTGACGAGAGCAGGCACATTCAGCTTAGAATGGCCATTGACCTTAAATGCTTTAATCCATAGTCCTTTTTAATTGATTGTGAAACAAAATCTAAACGCCATAATAAAAAGTCAACCGCACTACGGATTCCCAGACAGTCTCCCACACTGGTACTAGCGAGGCCTTAAGCTGTGTAACTTCTGCGATCTGACGAGAGCAGGGACATTCAGCTTAGAATGGCCATTGACATTAAATGCTTTAATCCATAGTCCTTTTTAATCGATTGTGAAACAAAATCTAAACGACATAATAAAAATTCAACCGCACCACGGATTCCCAGACAGTCTCCCACACTGGTACTAGGGAGGCCTTAAGCTGTGTAACTTCTGAGATCTGACGAGAGCAGGCACATTCAGCTTAGAATGGCCATTGACATTAAATGCTTTAATCCATAGTCCTTTTTAATCGATTGTGAAACAAAATCTAAACGACATAATAAAAATTCAACCGCACCACGGATTCCCAGACAGTCTCCCACACTGGTACTAGCGAGGCCTTAAGCTGTGTAACTTCTGCGTTCTGACGAGAGCAGGCTCATTCAGCTTAAAATGGCCACTGACGTTAAATGCTTTAATCCATAGTCCTATTTAATCTATTGTGAAACAAAATCTAAACGACATAATAAAAAGGCAACCGCACCACGGATTCCCAGACAGTCTCCCACACTGGTACTAGCGAGGCCTTAAGCTGTGTAACTTCTGCGATCTGACGAGAGCAGGGACATTCAGCTTAGAATGGCCATTGACATTAAATGCTTTAATCCATAGTCCTTTTTAATCGATTGTGAAACAAAATCTAAACGACATAAAAACAATTCTACCGCACCACGGATTCCCAGACAGTCTCCCACACTGGTACTAGCGAGGCCTTAAGCTGTGTAACTTCTGCGTTCTGACGAGAGCAGGCACATTCATCTTAGAATGGCCATTGACGTTAAATGCTTTAATCCATAGTCCTATTTAATCTATTGTGAAACAAAATCTAAACTACATAATAAAAAGTCAACCGCACCATGGATTCCCAGACGGTCTCCCACACTGGTACTAGCGAGGCCTTAAGCTGTGTAACTTCTGCGATCTGACGAGAGCAGGCACATTCAGCTTAGAATGGCCATTGACCTTAAATGCTTTAATCCATAGTCCTTTTTAATCGATTGTGAAACAAAATCTAAACGACATAATAAAAAGTCAACCGCACCACGGATTCCCAGACAGTCTCCCACACTGGTACTAGCGAGGCATTAAGCTGTGTAACTTCTGCGATCTGACGAGAGCAGGCACATTCAGCTTAGAATGGCCATTGACATTAAAAGCCTTAATCCATAGTCCTATTTAATCTATTGTGAAACAAAATCTAAACAACATAATAAAAAGTCAACCGCACCACGGATTCCCAGACAGTCTCCCACACTAGTACTAGCGAGGCCTTAAGCTGTGTAACTTCGGCGATCTGACGAGAGCAGGGACATTCAGCTTAGAATGGCCATTGACATTAAATGCTTTAATCCATAGTCCTTTTTAATCGATTGTGAAACAAAATCTAAACGACATAATAAAAATTCAACCGCACCACGGATTCCCAGACAGTCTCCCACACTGGTACTAGCGAGGCCTTAAGCTGTGTATATTCTGCGATCTGACGAGAGCAGGCACATTCAGCTTAGAATGGCCATTGACATTAAATGCTTTAATCCATAGTCCTTTTTAATCGATTGTGAAACAAAATCTAAACGACATAATAAAAATTCAACCGCACCACGGATTCCCAGACAGTCTCCCACACTGGTACTAGCGAGGCCTTAAGCTGTGTAACTTCTGCGTTCTGACGAGAGCAGGCTCATTCAGCTTAAAATGGCCACTGACGTTAAATGCTTTAATCCATAGTCCTATTTAATCTATTGTGAAACAAAATCTAAACGACATAATAAAAAGGCAACCGCACCACGGATTCCCAGACAGTCTCCCACACTGGTACTAGCGAGGCCTTAAGCTGTGTAACTTCTGCGATCTGACGAGAGCAGGGACATTCAGCTTAGAATGGCCATTGACATTAAATGCTTTAATCCATAGTCCTTTTTAATCGATTGTGAAACAAAATCTAAACGACATAATAACAATTCAACCGCACCACGGATTCCCAGACAGTCTCCCACACTGGTACTAGCGAGGCCTTAAGCTGTGTAACTTCTGCGATCTGACGAGAGCAGGCACATTCAGCTTAGAATGGCCATTGACATTAAATGCTTTAATCCATAGTCCTTTTTAATCGATTGTGAAACAAAATCTAAACGACATAATAAAAAGTCAACCGCACCACGGATTCCCAGACAGTCTCCCACACTGGTACTAGCGAGGCCTTAAGCTGTGTAACTTCTGCGATCTGACGAGAGCAGGCACATTCAGCTTAGAATAGCCATTGACATTAAATGCTTTAATCGATAGTCCTATTTAATCTATTGTGAAACAAAATCTAAACAACATAATAAAAAGTCAACCGCACCACGGATTCCCAGACAGTCTCCCACACTGGTACTAGCGAGGCCTTAAGCTGTGTAACTTCTGCGATCTGACGAGAGCAGGGACATTCAGCTTAGAATGGCCATTGACATTAAATGCTTTAATCCATAGTCCTTTTTAATCGATTGTGAAACAAAATCTAAACGACATAATAACAATTCAACCGCACCACGGATTCCCAGACAGTCTCCCACACTGGTACTAGCGAGGCCTTAAGGTGTGTAACTTCTGCGTTCTGACGAGAGCAGGCACATTCAGCTTAGAATGGCCATTGACGTTAAATGCTTTAATCCATAGTCCTATTTAATCTATTGTGAAACCAAATCTAAACTACATAATAAAAAGTCAACCGCACCATGGATTCCCAGACAGTCTCCCACACTGGTACTAGCGAGGCCTTAAGCTGTGTAACTTCTGCGATCTGACGAGAGCAGGCACATTCAGCTTAGAATGGCCATTGACCTTAAATGCTTTAATCCATAGTCCTTTTTAATCGATTGTGAAACAAAATCTAAACGACATAATAAAAAGTCAACCGCACCACGGATTCCCAGACAGTCTCCCACACTGGTACTAGCGAGGCCTTAAGCTGTGTAACTTCTGCAATCTGACGAGAGCAGGCACATTCAGCTTAGAATAGCCATTGACATTAAATGCTTTAATCCATAGTCCTTTTTAATCGATTGTGAAACAAAATCTAAACGACATAATAAAAAGTCAACCGCACCACGGATTCCCAGACAGTCTCCCACACTGGTACTAGCGAGGCCTTAAGCTGTGTAACTTCTGCGATCTGACGAGAGCAGGGACATTCAGCTTAGAATGGCCATTGACATTAAATGCTTTGATCCATAGTCCTTTTTAATCGATTGTGAAACAAAATCTAAACGACATAATAACAATTCAACCGCACCACGGATTCCCAGACAGTCTCCCACACTGGTACTAGCGAGGCCTTAAACTGTGTAACTTCTGCGATCTGACAAGGGCAGGCACATTCAGCTTAGAATGGCCATTGACATTAAATGCTTTAATCCATAGTCCTTTTTAATCGATTGTGAAACAAAATCTAAACGACATAATAAAAAGTCAACCGCACCACGGATTCCCAGACAGTCTCCCACACTGGTACTAGCGAGGGCTTAAGCTGAGTAACTTCTGCGATCTGACGAGAGCAGGCACATTCAGCTTAGAATGGCCATTGACATTAAATGCTTTAATACATAGTCCTTTTTAATCTATTGTGAAACAAAATCTAAACAACATAATAAAAAGTCAACCGCACCACGGATTCCCAGACAGTCTCCCACACTGGTACTAGCGAGGCCTTAAGCAGTGTAACTTCTGCGATCTGACGAGAGCAGGGACATTCAGCTTAGAATGGCCATTGACATTCAGCTTAGAATGGCCATTGACATTAAATGCTTTAATCCATAGTCCTTTTTAATCGATTGTGAAACAAAATCTAAACGACATAATAAAAATTCAACCGCACCACGGATTCCCAGACAGTCTCCCACACTGGTACTAGCGAGGCCTTAAGCTGTGTAACTTCAGCTTAGAATGGCCATTGACGTTAAATGCTTTAATCCATAGTCCTATTTAATCTATTGTGAAACAAAATCTAAACGACATAATAAAAAGTCAACCGCACCACGGATTCCCAGACAGTCTCCCACACTGGTACTAGCGAGGCCTTAAGCTGTGTAACTTCTGCGATCTGACGAGAGCAGGCACATTCAGCTTAGAATGGCCATTGACATTAAATGCTTTAATCCATAGTCCTTTTTAATCGATTGTGAAACAAAATCAAAACGACATAATAAAAAGTCAACTGCACCACGGATTCCCAGACAGTCTCCCACACTGGTACTAGCGAGGCCTTAAGCTGTGTAACTTCTGCGATCTGACGAGAGCAGGGACATTCAGCTTAGAATGGCCATTGACATTCAGCTTAGAATGGCCATTGACATTAAATGCTTTAATCCATAGTCCTTTTTAATCGATTGTGAAACAAAATCTAAACGACATAATAAAAATTCAACCGCACCACGGATTCCCAGACAGTCTCCCACACTGGTACTAGCGAGGCCTTAAGCTGTGTAACTTCTGCGATCTGACGAGAGCAGGCACATTCAGCTTAGAATGGCCATTGACATTAAATGCTTTAATCCATAGTCCTTTTTAATCTATTGTGAAACAAAAGCTAAACAACATAATAAAAAGTCAACCGCACCACGGATTCCCAGACAGTCTCCCACACTGGTACTAGCGAGGCCTTAAGCCGTGTAACTTCTGCGATCTGACGAGAGCAGGGACATTCAGCTTAGAATGGCCATTGACATTCAGCTTAGAATGGCCATTGACATTAAATGCTTTAATCCATAGTCCTTTTTAATCGATTGTGAAACAAAATCTAAACGACATAATAAAAATTCAACCGCACCACGGATTCCCAGACAGTCTCCCACACTGGTACTAGCGAGGCCTTAAGCTGTGTAACTTCTGCGATCTGACGAGAGCAGGCACATTCAGCTTAGAATGGCCATTAACGTTAAATGCTTTAATCCATAGTCCTATTTAATCTATTGTGAAACAAAATCTAAACGACATAATAAAAAGTCAACCGCACCACGGATTCCCAGACAGTCTCCCACACTGGTACTAGCGAGGCCTTAAGCTGTGTAACTTCTGCGATCTGACGAGAGCAGGCACATTCAGCTTAGAATGGCCATTGACATTAAATGCTTTAATCCATAGTCCTTTTTAATCGATTGTGAAACAAAATCAAAACGACATAATAAAAAGTCAACCGCACCACGGATTCCCAGACAGTCTCCCACACTGGTACTAGCAAGGCCTTAAGCTGTGTAACTTCTGCGATCTGACGAGAGAAGGGACATTCAGCTTAGAATGGCCATTGACATTCAGCTTAGAATGGCCATTGACATTAAATGCTTTAATCCATAGTCCTTTTCAATCGATTGTGAAACAAAATCTAAACGACATAATAAAAATTCAACCGCACCACGGATTCCCAGACAGTCTCCCACACTGGTACTAGCGAGGCCTTAAGCTGTGTAACTTCTGCATTCTGACGAGAGCAGGTACATTCAGCTTAGAATGGCCATTGACGTTAAATGCTTTAATCCATAGTCCTATTTAATCTATTGTGAAACAAAATCTAAACGACATAATAAAAAGGCAACCGCACCACGGATTCCCAGACAGTCTCCCACACTGGTACTAGCGAGGCCTTAAGCCGTGTAACTTCTGCGATCTGACGAGAGCAGGCACATTCAGCTTAGAATGGCCATTGACATTATAAGCCTTAATCCATAGTCCTATTTAATCTATTGTGAAACAAAATCTAAACAACATAATAAAAATTCAACCGCACCACGGATTCCCAGACAGTCTCCCACACTGGTACTAGCGAGGCCTTAAGCTGTGTAACTTCTGCGATCTGACTAGAGCAGGGACATTCAGCTCAGAATGGCCATTGACATTAAATGCTTTAATCCATAGTCCTTTTTAATCGATTGTGAAACAAAATCTAAACGACATAATAAAAAGTAAACCGCACCACGGACTCCCAGACAGTCTCCCAGACTGGTACTAGCGAGGCCTTAAGCTGTGTAACTTCTTTAATCTGACGAGAGCAGGGACATTCAGCTTAGAATGGCCGTTGACAATAAATGCTATAATCCATAGTCCTTTTTAATCGATTGTGAAACAAAATCTAAACGACATAATAAAAGGTCAACCGCACCACGGATTCCCAGACAGTCTCCCACACTGGTACTAGCGAGGCCTTAAGCTGTGTAAGTTCTGCGATCTGACGAGAGCAGGCACATTCAGCTTAGAATGGCCATTGACATTAAATTCTTTAATCCATAGTCCTATTTAATCTATTGTGCAACAAAATCTAAACGACATAATAAAAAGTCAGCCGCACCACGGATTCCCAGACAGTCTCCCACACTGGTACTAGCGAGGCCTTAAGCTGTGTAACTTCTGCGATCTGACGAGAGCAGGCACATTCAGCTTAGAATGGCCATTGACATTAAATGCTTTAATCCATAGTCCTTTTTAATCGATTGTGAAACAAAATCAAAACGACATAATAAAAAGTCAACTGCACCACGGATTCCCAGACAGTCTCCCACACTGGTACTAGCGAGGCCTTAAGCTGTGTAACTTCTGCGATCTGACGAGAGCAGGGACATTCAGCTTAGAATGGCCATTGACATTCAGCTTAGAATGGCCATTGACATTAAATGCTTTAATCCATAGTCCTTTTTAATCGATTGTGAAACAAAATCTAAACGACATAATAAAAATTCAACCGCACCACGGATTCCCAGACAGTCTCCCACACTGGTACTAGCGAGGCCTTAAGCTGTGTAACTTCTGCGATCTGACGAGAGCAGGCACATTCAGCTTAGAATGGCCATTGACATTAAATGCTTTAATCCATAGTCCTTTTTAATCTATTGTGAAACAAAAGCTAAACAACATAATAAAAAGTCAACCGCACCACGGATTCCCAGACAGTCTCCCACACTGGTACTAGCGAGGCCTTAAGCCGGGTAACTTCTGCGATCTGACGAGAGCAGGGACATTCAGCTTAGAATGGCCATTGACATTCAGCTTAGAATGGCCATTGACATTAAATGCTTTAATCCATAGTCCTTTTTAATCGATTGTGAAACAAAATCTAAACGACATAATAAAAATTCAACCGCACCACGGATTCCCAGACAGTCTCCCACACTGGTACTAGCGAGGCCTTAAGCTGTGTAACTTCTGCGATCTGACGAGAGCAGGCACATTCAGCTTAGAATGGCCATTGACGTTAAATGCTTTAATCCATAGTCCTATTTAATCTATTGTGAAACAAAATCTAAACGACATAATAAAAAGTCAACCGCACCACGGATTCCCAGACAGTCTCCCACACTGGTACTAGCGAGGCCTTAAGCTGTGTAACTTCTGCGATCTGACGAGAGCAGGCACATTCAGCTTAGAATGGCCATTGACATTAAATGCTTTAATCCATAGTCCTTTTTAATCGATTGTGAAACAAAATCAAAACGACATAATAAAAAGTCAACCGCACCACGGATTCCCAGACAGTCTCCCACACTGGTACTAGCAAGGCCTTAAGCTGTGTAACTTCTGCGATCTGACGAGAGAAGGGACATTCAGCTTAGAATGGCCATTGACATTCAGCTTAGAATGGCCATTGACATTAAATGCTTTAATCCATAGTCCTTTTCAATCGATTGTGAAACAAAATCTAAACGACATAATAAAAATTCAACCGCACCACGGATTCCCAGACAGTCTCCCACACTGGTACTAGCGAGGCCTTAAGCTGTGTAACTTCTGCGTTCTGACGAGAGCAGGTACATTCAGCTTAGAATGGCCATTGACGTTAAATGCTTTAATCCATAGTCCTATTTAATCTATTGTGAAACAAAATCTAAACGACATAATAAAAAGGCAACCGCACCACGGATTCCCAGACAGTCTCCCACACTGGTACTAGCGAGGCCTTAAGCCGTGTAACTTCTGCGATCTGACGAGAGCAGGCACATTCAGCTTAGAATGGCCATTGACATTATAAGCCTTAATCCATAGTCCTATTTAATCTATTGTGAAACAAAATCTAAACAACATAATAAAAATTCAACCGCACCACGGATTCCCAGACAGTCTCCCACACTGGTACTAGCGAGGCCTTAAGCTGTGTAACTTCTGCGATCTGACTAGAGCAGGGACATTCAGCTCAGAATGGCCATTGACATTAAATGCTTTAATCCATAGTCCTTTTTAATCGATTGTGAAACAAAATCTAAACGACATAATAAAAAGTAAACCGCACCACGGACTCCCAGACAGTCTCCCAGACTGGTACTAGCGAGGCCTTAAGCTGTGTAACTTCTTTAATCTGACGAGAGCAGGGACATTCAGCTTAGAATGGCCGTTGACAATAAATGCTATAATCCATAGTCCTTTTTAATCGATTGTGAAACAAAATCTAAACGACATAATAAAAGGTCAACCGCACCACGGATTCCCAGACAGTCTCCCACACTGGTACTAGCGAGGCCTTAAGCTGTGTAAGTTCTGCGATCTGACGAGAGCAGGCACATTCAGCTTAGAATGGCCATTGACATTAAATTCTTTAATCCATAGTCCTATTTAATCTATTGTGCAACAAAATCTAAACGACATAATAAAAAGTCAGCCGCACCACGGATTCCCAGACAGTCTCCCACACTGGTACTAGCGAGGCCTTAAGCTATGTAACTTCTGCGATCTGACGAGGGCAGGCACAATCAGTTTAGAATGGCCATAGACATTAAATGCTTTAATCCATAGTCCTTTTTAATCGATTGTGAAACAAAATCTAAACGACATAATAAAAATTCAACCGCACCACGGATTCCCAGACAGTTTCCCACACTGGTACTAGCGAGGCCTTAAGCTGTGTAACTTCTGCGTTCTGACGAGAGCAGGCACATTCAGCTTAGAATGGCCATTGACGTTAAATGCTTTAATCCATAGTCCTATTTAATCTATTGTGAAACAAAATCTAAACGACATAATAAAAAGTCAACCGCACCACGGATTCCCAGACAGTCTCCCACCCTGGTAATAGCAAAGCATTAAGCTGTGTAACTTCTGCGATCTGACGAGAGCAGGCACATTCAGCTTAGAATGGCCATTGACGTTAAATGCTTTAATCCATAGTCCTTTTTAATCGATTGTGAAACAAAATCTAAACGACATAATAAAAAGTCAACTGCACCACGGATTCCGAGACAGTCTCCCACACTGGTACTAGCGAGGCCTTAAGCTGTGTAACTTCTGCGGTCTGACGAGAGCAGGCACATTCAGCTTAGAATGGCCATTGACATTAAATGCTTTAATCCATAGTCCTTTTTAATCGATTGTGAAACAAAATCTAAACAACATAATAAAAAGTCAACCGCACCACGGATTCCCAGACAGTCTCCCACACTGGTACTAGCAAGGCCTTAAGCTGTGTAACTTCTGCGATCTGACGAGAGCAGGGACATTCAGCTTAGAATGGCCATTGACATTAAATGCTTTAATCCATAGTCCTTTTTAATCGATTGTGAAACAAAATCTAAACGACATAATAAAAATGCAACCGCACCACAGATTCCCAGACAGTCTCCCACACTGGTACTAGCGAGGCCTTAAGCTGTGTAACTTCTGCGATCTGACGAGAGCAGGCACATTCAGCTTAGAATGGCCATTGACGTTAAATGCTTTAATCCATAGTCCTATTTAATCTATTGTGAAACAAAATCTAAACGACATAATAAAAAGTCAACCGCACCACGGATTCCCAGACAGTCTCCCACACTGGTACTAGCGAGGTGTTAAGCTGTGTAACTTCTGCGATCTGACGAGAGCAGGCACATTCAGCTTAGAATGGCCATTGACATTAAATGCTTTAATCCATAGTCCTTTTTAATCGATTGTGAAACAAAATCTAAACAACATAATAAAAAGTCAACCGCACCACGGATTCCCAGACAGTCTCCCACACTGGTACTAGCGAGGCCTTAAGCTGTGTAACTTCTGCGATCTGACGAGAGCAAGCACATTCAGCTTAGAATGGCCATTGACATTAAAAGCCTTAATCCATAGTCCTATTTAATCTATTGTGAAACAAAATCTAAACAACATAATAAAACGTCAACCGCACCACGGATTCCCAGACAGTCTCCCACACTGGTACTAGCGAGGCCTTAAGCTGGGTAACTTCTGCGATCTGACGAGAGCAGGCACATTCAGCTTAGAATGGCCATTGACATTAAATGCTTTAATCCATAGTCCTTTTTAATCGATTGTGAAACAAAATCTAAACAACATAATAAAAAGTCAACCGCACCAGGGATTCCCAGACAGTCTCCCACACTGGTACTAGCGAGGCCTTAAGCCGTGTAACTTCTGCGATCTGACGAGAGCAGGGACATTCAGCTTAGAATGGCCATTGACATTAAATGCTTTAATCCATAGTCCTTTTTAATCGATTGTGAAACAAAATCTAAACGACATAATAAAAATTCAACCGCACCACGGATTCCCAGACAGTCCCCCACACTGGTACTAGCGAGGCCTTAAGCTGTGTAACTTCTGCGTTCTGACGAGAGCAGGCACATTCAGCTTAGAATGGCCATTGACGTTAAATGCTTTAATCCATAGTCCTATTTAATCTATTGTGAAACAAAATCTAAACGACATAATAAAAAGTCAACCGCACCACGGATTCCCAGACAGTCTCCCACACTGGTACTAGCGAGGCCTTAAGCTGTGTAACTTCTGTGATCTGACGACAGCAGGCACATTCAGCTTAGAATGGCCATTGACATTAAAATCCTTAATCCATAGTCCTATTTAATCTATTGTGAAAAAAAATCTAAACAACATTATAAAAAGTCAACCGCACCACGGATTCCCAGCCAGTCTCCCACACTGGTACTAGCGAGGCCTTAAGCTGTGTAACTTCTGCGATCTGACGAGAGCAGGGACATTCAGCTTAGAATGGCCATTGACATTAAATGCTTTAATACATAGTCCTTTTTAATCGATTGTGAAACAAAATCTAAACGACATAATAAAAATTCAACCGCACCACGGATTCCCAGACAGTCTCCCAAACTGGTACTAGCGAGGCCTTAAGCTGTGTAACTTCTGCGTTCTGACGAGAGCAGGAACATTCAGCTTAGAATGGCCATTGACGTTAAATGCTTTAATCCATAGTCCTATTTAATCTATTGTGAAACAAAATCTAAACGACATAATAAAAAGTCAACTGCACCACGGATTCCCAGACAGTCTCCCACACTGGTACTAGCGAGGCCTTAAGCTGTGTAACTTCTGCGATCTGACGAGAGCAGGCACATTCAGCTTAGACTGGCCATTGACATTAAATGCTTTAATCCATAGTCCTTTTTAATCGATTGTGAAACAAAATCTAAACGACATAATAAAAATTCAACCGCACCACGGATTCCCAGACAGTCTCCCACACTGGTACTAGCGAGGCCTTAAGCTGTGTAACTTCTGCGATCTGACGAGAGCAGGCACATTCAGCTTAGACTGGCCATTGACATTAAATGCTTTAATCCATAGTCCTTTTTAATCGATTGTGAAACAAAATCTAAACGACATAATAAAAATTCAACCGCACCACGGATTCCCAGACAGTCTCCCACACTGGTACTAGCGAGGCCTTAAGCTGTGTAACTTCTGCGATCTGACGAGAGCAGGCACATTCAGCTTAGAATGGCCATTGACGTTAAATGCTTTAATCCATAGTCATATTTAATCTATTGTGAAACAAAATCTAAACGACATAATAAAAATTCAACCGCACCACGGATTCCCAGACAGTCTCCCACACTGGTACTAGCGAGGCCTTAAGCTGTGTAACTTCTGCGATCTGACGAGAGCAGGCACATTCAGCTTAGACTGGCCATTGACATTAAATGCTTTAATCCATAGTCCTTTTTAATCGATTGTGAAACAAAATCTAAACGACATAATAAAAATTCAACCGCACCACGGATTCCCAGACAGTCTCCCACACTGGTACTAGCGAGGCCTTAAGCTGTGTAACTTCTGCGATCTGACGAGAGCAGGCACATTCAGCTTAGAATGGCCATTGACGTTAAATGCTTTAATCCATAGTCATATTTAATCTATTGTGAAACAAAATCTAAACGACATAATAAAAATTCAACCGCACCACGGATTCCCAGACAGTCTCCCACACTGGTACTAGCGAGGCCTTAAGCTGTGTAACTTCTGCGATCTGACGAGAGCAGGCACATTCAGCTTAGAATGGCCATTGACGTTAAATGCTTTAATCCATAGTCCTTTTTAATCGATTGTGAAACAAAATCTAAACGACATAATAAAAATTCAACCGCACCACGGATTCCCAGACAGTCCCCCACACTGGTACTAGCGAGGCCTTAAGCTGTGTAACTTCTGCAATCTGACGAGAGCAGGTACATTCAGCTTAGAATGGCCATTGACATTAAATGCTGTAATCCATAGTCCTTTTTAATCGATTGTGAAACAAAATCTAAACGACATAATAAAAATTCAACCACACCACGGATTCCCAGACAGTCTCCCACACTGGTACTAGCGAGGCCTTAAGCTGTGTAACTTCTGCGCTCTGACGAGAGCAGGCACATTCAGCTTAGAATGGCCATTGACGTTAAATGCTTTAATCCATAGTCCTATTTAATCTATTGTGAAACAAAATCTAAACGACATAATAAAAGGTCAACCGCACCACGGATTCCCAGACAGTCTCCCACACTGGTACTAGCGAGGCCTTAAGCTGTGTAACTTCTGCGATCTGACGAGAGCAGGCACATTCAGCTTAGACTGGCCATTAACATTAAATGCTTTAATCCATAGTCCTTTTTAATCGATTGTGAATCAAAATCTAAAAGACATAATAAAAAGTCAACCGCACCACGGATTCCCAGACAGTCTCCCACACTGGTACTAGCGAGGCCTTAAGCTGTGTAACTTCTGTGACCTGACGACAGCAGGCACATTCAGCTTAGAATGGCCATTGACATTAAAATCCTTAATCCATAGTCCTATTTAATCTATTGTGAAAAAAAATTTAAACAACATTATAAAAAGTCAACCGCACCACGGATTCCCAGCCAGTCTCCCACACTGGTACTAGCGAGGCCTTAAGCTGTGTAACTTCTGCGATCTGACGAGAGAAGGGACATTCAGCTTAGAATGGCCATTGACATTAAATGCTTTAATCCATAGTCCTATTTAATCTATTGTGAAACAAAATCTAAACGACATAATAAAAAGTCAACCGCACCACGGATTCCCAGACAGTTTCCCAAACTGGTACTAGCGATGCCTTAAGCTGTGTAACTTCTGCGTTCTGACGAGAGCAGGCACATTCAGCTTAGAATGGCCATTGACGTTAAATGCTTTAATCCATAGTCCTATTTAATCTATTGTGAAACAAAATCTAAACAACATAATAAAAAGTCAACCGCACCACGGATTCCCAGACAGTCTCCCACACTGGTACTAGCGAGGCCTTAAGCTGTGTAACTTCTGCGATCTGACAAGAGCAGGCACATTCAGCTTAGACTGGCCATTGACATTAAATGCTTTAATCCATAGTCCTTTTTAATCGATTGTGAAACAAAATCTAAACGACATAATAAAAATTCAACCGCACCACGGATTCCCAGACAGTCTCCCACACTGGTACTAGCGAGGCCTTAAGCAGTGTAACTTCTGCGATCTGACGAGAGCAGGCACATTCAGCTTAGAATGGCCATTGACATTAAATGCTTTAATCCATAGTCCTATTTAATCTATTGTGAAACAAAATCTAAACGACAAAATAAAAAGTCAACCGCACCACGGATTCCCAGCCAGTCTCCCACACTGGTGCTAGCGAGGCGTTAAACTGTGTAACTTCTGCGATCTAACGAGAGCAGGCACATTCAGCTTAGAATGGCCATTGACATTAAATGTTTTAATCCATAGTCCTTTTTAATCGATTGTGAAACAAAATCTAAACGACATAATAAAAAGTCAACCGCACCACGGATTCCCAGACAGTCTCCCACACTGGTACTAGTGAGGCCTTAAGCTGTGTAACTTCTGAGATCTGACGAGAGCAGGCACATTCAGCTTAGAATGGCCATTGACTTAAATGATTTAATCCATAGTCCTTAATAATCGATTGTGAAACAAAATCTAAACGACATAATAAAAAGTCAACTGCACCACGGATTCCCAGACAGACTCCCACACTGGTACTAGCGAGGCCTTGAGCTGTGTAACTTCTGCGATCTGACGAGAGCAGGCACATTCAGCTCAGAATGGCCATTGACATTAAATGCTTTAATCCATAGTCCTTTTTAATCGATTGTGAAAGAAAATCTAAACGACATAATAAAAAGTCAACCGCACCACGGATTCCCAGACAGTCTCCCACACTGGTACTAGCGAGGCCTTAAGCTGTGTAACTTCTGCGATCTGACGAGAGCAGGGACATTCAGCTTAGAATGGCCATTGACATTAAATGCTTTAATCCATAGTCCTTTTTAATCGATTGTGAAACAAAATCTAAACGACATAATAAAAATTCAACCGCGCCACGCATTCCCAGACAGTCTCCCACACTGGTACTAGCGAGGCGTTAAGCTGTGTAACTTCTGCGATCTAACGAGAGCAGGCACATTCAGCTTAGAATGGCCATTGACATTAAAAGCCTTAATCCATAGTCCTATTTAATCTATTGTCAAACAAAATCTAAACAACATAATAAAAAGTCAACCGCACCACGGATTCCCAGACAGTCTCCCACACTGGTACTAGCGAGGCCTTAAGCTGTGTAACTTCTGCGATCTGACGAGAGCAGGGACATTCAGCTTAGAATGGCCATTGACATTAAATGCTTTAATCCATAGTCCTTTTTTATCGATTGTGAAACAAAATCTAAACGACATAATAAAAATTCAACCGCACCACGGATTCCCAAACAGTCTCCCACACTGGTACTAGCGAGGCCTTAAGCTGTGTAACTTCTGCGATCTGACGAGAGCAGGCACATTCAGCTTAGAATGGCCATTGACGTTAAATGCTTTAATCCATAGTCCTATTTAATCTATTGTGAAACAAAATCTAAACGACATAATAAAAAGTCAACCGCACCACGGATACCCAGACAGTCTCCCACACTGGTACTAGCGAGGCGTTAAGCTGTGTAACTTCTGCGATCTAACGAGAGCAGGCACATTCAGCTTAGAATGGCCATTGACATTAAATGCTTTAATCCATAGTCCTTTTTAATCGATTGTGAAACAAAATCTAAACGACATAATAAAAAGTCAACCGTACCACGGATTCACAGACAGTCTCCCACACTGGTACTAGCGAGGCCTTAAGCTGTGTAACTTCTGCGATCTGACAAGAGCAGGCACGTTCAGCTTAGAATGGCCATTGACATTAAAAGCCTTAATCCATAGTCCTATTTAATCTATTGTGAAACAAAATCTAAACAACATAATAAAAAGTCAACCACACCACGGATTCCCAGACAGTCTCCCACACTGGTACTAGCGAGGTCTTAAGCTGTGTAACTTCTGCGATCTGACGAGAGCAGACACATTCAGCTTAGAATGGCCATTTACATTAAATGCTTTAATCCATAGTCCTTTTTAATCGATTGTGAAACAAAATCTAAACGACATAATAAAAATTCAACCGCTCCACGCATTCCCAGACAGTCTCCCACACTGGTACTAGCGAGGCGTTAAGCTGTGTAACTTCTGCGATCTAACGAGAGCAGGCACATTCAGCTTAGAATGGCCATTGACAGTAAAAGCCTTAATCCATAGTCCTATTTAATCTATTGTCAAACAAAATCTAAACAACATAATAAAAAGTCAACCGCACCACGGATTCCCAGACAGTCTCCCACACTGGTACTAGCGAGGCCTTAAGCTGTGTAACTTCTGCGATCTGACGAGAGCAGGGACATTCAGCTTAGAATGGCCATTGACATTAAATGCTTTAATCCATAGTCCTTTTTTATCGATTGTGAAACAAAATCTAAACGACATAATAAAAATTCAACCGCACCACGGATTCCCAAACAGTCTCCCACACTGGTACTAGCGAGGCCTTAAGCTGTGTAACTTCTGCGATCTGACGAGAGCAGGCACATTCAGCTTAGAATGGCCATTGACGTTAAATGCTTTAATCCATAGTCCTATTTAATCTATTGTGAAACAAAATCTAAACGACATAATAAAAAGTCAACCGCACCACGGATACCCAGACAGTCTCCCACACTGGTACTAGCGAGGCGTTAAGCTGTGTAACTTCTGCGATCTAACGAGAGCAGGCACATTCAGCTTAGAATGGCCATTGACATTAAATGCTTTAATCCATAGTCCTTTTTAATCGATTGTGAAACAAAATCTAAACGACATAATAAAAAGTCAACCGCACCACGGATTCACAGACAGTCTCCCACACTGGTACTAGCGAGGCCTTAAGCTTTGTAACTTCTGCGATCTGACAAGAGCAGGCACGTTCAGCTTAGAATGGCCATTGACATTAAAAGCCTTAATCCATAGTCCTATTTAATCTATTGTGAAACAAAATCTAAACAACATAATAAAAAGTCAACCACACCACGGATTCCCAGACAGTCTCCCACACTGGTACTAGCGAGGTCTTAAGCTGTGTAACTTCTGCGATCTGACGAGAGCAGACACATTCAGCTTAGAATGGCCATTTACATTAAATGCTTTAATCCATAGTCCTTTTTAATCGATTGTGAAACAAAATCTAAACGACATAATAAAAAGTCAACCGCACCAAGGATTCCCAGACAGTCTCCCACACTGGTACTAGCAAGGCCTTAAGCTGTGTAACTTCTGCGATCTGACGAGAGCAGGCATATTCAGCTTAGAATGGCCATTGACATTAAAAGCCTTAATCCATAGTCCTATTTAATCTATTGTGAAACAAAATCTAAACAACATAATAAAAAGTCAACCGCACCATGGATTCCCAGACAGTCTCCCACACTGGTACTAGCGACGCCTTAAGCTGTGTAACTTCTGCGATCTGACGAGAGCAGGGACATTCAGCTTAGAATGGCCATTGACATTTAATGCTTTAATCCATAGTCCTTTTTTATCGATTGTGAAACAAAATCTAAAAGACATAATAAAAATTCAACCGCACCACGGATTCCCAGACAGTCTCCCACACTGGTACTAGCGAGGCCTTAAGCTGTGTAACTTCTGCGATCTGACGAGAGCAGGCACATTCAGCTTAGAATGGCCATTGACGTTAAATGCTTTAATCCATAGTCCTATTTAATCTATTGTGAAACAAAATCTAAACGACATAATAAAAAGTCAACCGCACCACGGATTCCCAGACAGTCTCCCACACTGGTACTAGCGAGGCCTTAAGCTGTGTAACTTATGCGATCTAACGAGAGCAGGCACATTCAGGTTAGAATGGCCATTGACATTAAAAGCCTTAATCCATAGTCCTATTTAATCTATTGTCAAACAAAATCTAAACAACATAATAAAAAGTCAACCGCACCACGGATTCCCAGACAGTCTCCCACACTGGTACTAGCGAGGCCTTAAGCTGTGTAACTTCTGCGATCTGATGAGAGCAGGGACATTCAGCTTAGAATGGCCATTGACATTAAAAGCCTTAATCCATAGTCCTATTTAATCTATTGTGAAACAAAATCTAAACAACATAATAAAAAGTCAACCACACCACGGCTTCCCAGACAGTCTCCCACACTGGTACTAGCGAGGTCTTAAGCTGTGTAACTTCTGCGATCTGACGAGAGCAGACACATTCAGCTTAGAATGGCCATTTACATTAAATGCTTTAATCCATAGTCCTTTTTAATCGATTGTGAAACAAAATCTAAACGACATAATAAAAATTCAACCGCTCCACGCATTCCCAGACAGTCTCCCACACTGGTACTAGCGAGGCGTTAAGCTGTGTAACTTCTGCGATCTAACGAGAGCAGGCACATTCAGCTTAGAATGGCCATTGACATTAAAAGCCTTAATCCATAGTCCTATTTAATCTATTGTCAAACAAAATCTAAACAACATAATAAAAAGTCAACCGCACCACGGATTCCCAGACAGTCTCCCACACTGGTACTAGCGAGGCCTTAAGCTGTGTAACTTCTGCGATCTGACGAGAGCAGGGACATTCAGCTTAGAATGGCCATTGACATTAAATGCTTTAATCCATAGTCCTTTTTTATCGATTGTGAAACAAAATCTAAACGACATAATAAAAATTCAACCGCACCACGGATTCCCAAACAGTCTCCCACACTGGTACTAGCGAGGCCTTAAGCTGTGTAACTTCTGCGATCTGACGAGAGCAGGCACATTCAGCTTAGAATGGCCATTGACGTTAAATGCTTTAATCCATAGTCCTATTTAATCTATTGTGAAACAAAATCTAAACGACATAATAAAAAGTCAACCGCACCACGGATACCCAGACAGTCTCCCACACTGGTACTAGCGAGGCGTTAAGCTGTGTAACTTCTGCGATCTAACGAGAGCAGGCACATTCAGCTTAGAATGGCCATTGACATTAAATGCTTTAATCCATAGTCCTTTTTAATCGATTGTGAAACAAAATCTAAACGACATAATAAAAAGTCAACCGCACCACGGATTCACAGACAGTCTCCCACACTAGTACTAGCGAGGCCTTAAGCTTTGTAACTTCTGCGATCTGACAAGAGCAGGCACGTTCAGCTTAGAATGGCCATTGACATTAAAAGCCTTAATCCATAGTCCTATTTAATCTATTGTGAAACAAAATCTAAACAACATAATAAAAAGTCAACCACACCACGGATTCCCAGACAGTCTCCCACACTGGTACTAGCGAGGTCTTAAGCTGTGAAACTTCTGCGATCTGACGAGAGCAGACACATTCAGCTTAGAATGGCCATTTACATTAAATGCTTTAATCCATAGTCCTTTTTAATCGATTGTGAAACAAAATCTAAACGACATAATAAAAAGTCAACCGCACCAAGGATTCCCAGACAGTCTCCCACACTGGTACTAGCAAGGCCTTAAGCTGTGTAACTTCTGCGATCTGACGAGAGCAGGCATATTCAGCTTAGAATGGCCATTGACATTAAAAGCCTTAATCCATAGTCCTATTTAATCTATTGTGAAACAAAATCTAAACAACATAATAAAAAGTCAACCGCACCATGGATTCCCAGACAGTCTCCCACACTGGTACTAGCGACGCCTTAAGCTGTGTAACTTCTGCGATCTGACGAGAGCAAGCACATTCAGCTTAGAATGGCCATTGACATTAAATGCTTTAATCCATAGTCCTTTTTAATCGATTGTGAAACAAAATCTAAACGACATAATAAAAAGTCAACCGCACCACGGCTTCCCAGACAGTCTCCCACACTGGTACTAGCGAGGCCTTAAGCTGTGTAACTTCTGCGATCTGACGAGAGCAGGGACATTCAGCTTAGAATGGCCATTGACATTAAATGCTTTAATCCATAGTCCTTTTTAATCGATTGTGAAACAAAATCTAAACGACATAATAAAAATTCAACCACACCACGGATTCCCAGACAGTCTCCCACACTGGTACTAGCGAGGCCTTAAGCTGTGTAACTTCTGCGCTCTGACGAGAGCAGGCACATTCAGCTTAGAATGGCCATTGATGTTAAATGCTTTAATCCATAGTCCTTTTTAATCGATTGTGAAACAAAATCTAAACGACATAATAAAAAGTCAACCGCACCACGGATTCCCAGACAGTCTCCCACACTGGTACTAGCGAGGCCTTAAGCTGTGTAACTTCTGTGATCTGGCGACAGCAGGCACATTCAGCTTAGAATGGCCATTGACGTTAAAATCCTTAATCCATAGTCCTATTTAATCTATTGTGAAAAAAAATCTAAACAACATAATAAAAAGTCAACCTCACCACGGATTCCCAGCCAGTCTCCCACACTGGTACTAGCGAGGCCTTAAGCTGTGTAACTTCTGCGATCTGACGAGAGCAGGGACATTCAGCTTAGAATGGCCATTGACATTAAATGCTTTAATCCATAGTCCTTTTTAATCGATTGTGAAACAAAATCTAAACGACATAATAAAAATTCAACCGCACCACGGATTCCCAGACAGTCTCCCAAACTGGTACTAGCGAGGCCTTAAGCTGTGTAACTTCTGCGTTCTGACGAGAGCAGGCACATTCAGCTTAGAATGGCCATTGACGTTAAATGCTTTAATCCATAGTCCTATTTAATCTATTGTGAAATAAAATCTAAACGACATAATAAAAAGTCAACCGCACCACGGATTCCCAGACAGTCTCCCACACTGGTACTAGCGAGGCCTTAAGCTGTGTAACTTCTGCGATCTGACGGGAGCATGCACATTCAGCTTGGAATGGCCATTGACGTTAAAATCCTTAATCCATAGTCCTATTTAATCTATTGTGAAAAAAAATCTAAACAACATAATAAAAAGTCAACCTCACCACGGATTCCCAGCCAGTCTCCCACACTGGTACTAGCGAGTCCTTAAGCTGTGTAACTTCTGCGATCTGACGAGAGCAGGGACATTCAGCTTAGAATGGCCATTGACATTAAATGCTTTAATCCATAGTCCTTTTTAATCGATTGTGAAACAAAATCTAAACGACATAATAAAAATTCAACCGCACCACGGATTCCCAGACAGTCTCCCAAACTGGTACTAGCGAGGCCTTAAGCTGTGTAACTTCTGCGTTCTGACGAGAGCAGGCACATTCAGCTTAGAATGGCCATTGACGTTAAATGCTTTAATCCATAGTCCTATTTAATCTATTGTGAAAAAAAATCTAAACGACATAATAAAAAGTCAACCGCACCACGGATTCCCAGACAGTCTCCCACACTGGTACTAGCGAGGCCTTAAGCTGTGTAACTTCTGCGATCTGACGAGAGCATGCACATTCAGCTTAGAATGGCCATTGACATTAAATGCTTTAATCCATAGTCCTTTTTAATCGATTGTGAAACAAAATCTAAACGACATAATAAAAATTCAACCGCACCACGGATTCCCAGACAGTCTCACACACTGGTACTAGCGAGGCCTTAAGCTGTGTAACTTCTGCGATCTGACGAGAGCAGGCACATTCAGCTTAGAATGGCCATTGACGTTAAATGCTTTAATCCATAGTCATATTTAATCTATTGTGAAACAAAATCTAAACGACATAATAAAAAGTCAACCGCACCACGGATTCCCAGACAGTCTCCCACACTGGTACCAGCGGGGCGTTAAGCTGTGTAACTTCTGCGATCTGACGAGAGCAGGCACATTCAGCTTAGAATGGCCATTGATGTTAAATGCTTTAATCCATAGTCCTATTTAATCTATTGTGAAACAAAATCTAAACGACATAATAAAAAGTCAACCGCACCACGGATTCCCAGACAGTCTCCCACACTGGTACTAGCGAGGCCTTAAGCTGTGTAACTTCTGCGATCTGACGAGAGCAGGGACATTCAGCTTAGAATGGCCATTGACATTAAATGCTTTAATCCATAGTCCTTTTTAATCGATTGTGAAACAAAATCTAAACAACATAATAAAAATTCAACCGCACCACGGATTCCCAGACAGTCTCCCACACTGGTACTAGCGAGGCCTTAAGCTGTGTAACGTCTGCGTTCTGACGAGAGCAGGCACATTCAGCTTAGAATGGCCATTGACGTTAAATGCTTTAATCCATAGTCCTATTTAATCTATTGTGAAACAAAATCGAAACGACATAATGAAAAGTCAACCGCACCACGGATTCCCAGACAGTCTCCCACATTGGTACTAGCGAGGCCTTAAGCTGTGTAACTTCTGCGATCTGACGAGAGCAGGCACATTCAGCTTAGAATGGCCATTGACATTAAATGCTTTAATCCATAGTCCTTTTTAATCGATTGTGAAACAAAATCTAAACGACATAATAAAAAGTCAACCGCACCACGGCTTCACAGACAGTCTCCCACACTGGTACTAGCGAGGCCTTAAGCTGTGTAACTTCTGCGATCTGACGAGAGCAGGGACATTCAGCTTAGAATGGCCATTGACATTAAATGCTTTAATCCATAGTCCTTTTTAATCGATTGTGAAACAAAATCTAAACGACATAATAAAAATTCAACCACACAACGGATTCCCAGACAGTCTCCCACACTGGTACTAGCGAGGCCTTAAGCTGTGTAACTTCTGCGCTCTGACGAGAGCAGGCACATTCAGCTTAGAATGGCCATTGATGTTAAATGCTTTAATCCATAGTCCTTTTTAATCGATTGTGAAACAAAATCTAAACGACATAATAAAAATTCAACTGCACCACGGATTCCCAGACAGTCTCCCACACTGGTACTAGCGAGGCCTTAAGCTGTGTAACTTCTGCGATCTGACGAGAGCAGGCACATAAAACTTAGAATGGCCATTGTCATTAAATGCTTTAATCCATAGTCCTTTTTAATCGATTGTGAAACAAAATCTAAACGACATAATAAAAAGTCAACCACACCACGGATTCCCAGACAGTCTCCCACACAGGTACTAGCGAGGCCTTAAGCTGTGTAACTTCTGTGATCTGACGACAGCAGGCACATTCAGCTTAGAATGGCCATTGACATTAAAATCCTTAATCCATAGTCCTATTTAATCTATTGTGAAAAAAAATCTAAACAACATAATAAAAAGTCAACCGCACCACGGATTCCCAGCCAGTCTCCCACACTGGTACTAGCGAGGCCTTAAGCTGTGTAACTTCTGCGATCTGACGAGAGCAGGGACATTCAGCTTAGAATGGCCATTGACATTAAATGCTTTAATCCATAGTCCTTTTTAATCGATTGTGAAACAAAATCTAAACGACATAATAAAAATTCAACCGCACCACGGATTCCCAGACAGTCTCCCAAACTGGTACTAGCGAGGACTTAAGCTGTGTAACTTCTGCGTTCTGACGAGAGCAGGCACATTCAGCATAGAATGGCCATTGACGTTAAATGCTTTAATCCATAGTCCTATTTAATCTATTGTGAAACAAAATCTAAACGACATAATAAAAAGTCAACCGCACCACGGATTCCCAGACAGTCTCCCACACTGGTACTAGCGAGGCCTTAGGCTGTGTAACTTATGCGATCTGACGAGAGCAGGCACATTCAGCTTAGAATGGCCATTGACATTAAATGCTTTAATCCATAGTCCTTTTTAATCGATTGTGAAACAAAATCTAAACGACATAATAAAAGTTCAACCGCACCACGGATTCCCAGACAGTCTCCCACACTGGTACTAGCGAGGCCTTAAGCTGTGTAACTTCTGCGATCTGACGAGAGCAGGCACATTCAGCTTAGAATGGCCATTGACGTTAAATGCTTTAATCCATAGTCATATTTAATCTATTGTGAAACAAAATCTAAACGACATAATAAAAAGTCAACCGCACCACGGATTCCCAGACAGTCTCCCACACTGGTACCAGCGAGGCGTTAAGCTGTGTAACTTCGGCGATCTAACGAGAGCAGGCACATTCAGCTTAGAATGGCCATTGACGTTAAATGCTTTAATCCATAGTCCTTTTTAATCGATTGTGAAACAAAATCTAAACGACATAATAAAAAGTCAACCGCACCACGGATTCCCAGACAGTCTCCCACACTGGTACTAGCGAGGCCTTAAGCTGTGTAACTTCTGCAATCTGACAAGAGCAGGGACATTAAGCTTAGAATGGCCATTGACATTAAATGCTTTAATCTATAGTCCTTTTTAATCGATTGTGAAACAAAATCTAAACGACATAATAAAATTTCAACCGCACCACGGATTCCCAGACAGTCTCCCACACTGGTACTAGCGAGGCCTTAAGCTGTGCAACTTCTGCGATCTGACGAGAGCAGGCACATTCAGCTTAGAATGGCCATTGACATTAAAAGCCTTAATCCATAGTCCTATTTAATCTATTGTGAAACAAAATCTAAACAACATAATAAAAAGTCAACCGCACCACTGATTCCCAGACAGTCTCCCACACTGGTACTAGCGAGGCCTTAAGCTGTGTAACTTCTGCGTTCTGACGAGAGACGGCACATTCAGCTTAGAATGGCCATTGTCGTTAAATGCTTTAATCCATAGTCCTATTTAATCTATTGTGAAACAAAATCTAAACGACATAATAAAAAGTCAACCGCACCACGGATTCCCAGACAGTCTCCCACACTGGTACTAGCGAGGCCTTAAGCTGTGTAACTTCTGTGATCTGACGAGAGCAGGCACATTCAGCTTAGAATGGCCATTGACATTAAATGCTTTAATCCATAGTCCTTTTTAATCGATTGTGAAAACAAAATCTAAACGACATTATAAAAAGGCAACCGCACCACGGATTCCCAGACAGTCTCCCACACTGGTACTAGCGAGGCCTTAAACTGTGTATCTTCTGTGATCTGACGAGAGCAGGCACATTCAGCTTAGAATGGCCATTGACATTAAATGCTTTAATCCATAGTCCTTTTTAATCGATTGTGAAACAAAATCTAAACGACATAATAAAAATTCAACTGCACCACGGATTCCCAGACAGTCTCCCACACTGGTACTAGCGAGGCATTAAGCTGAGTAACTTCTGCGATCTGACGAGAGCAGGCACATTCAGCTTAGAATGGCCATTGACATTAAAAGCTTTAATCCATAGTCCTATTTAATCTATTGTGAAACAAAATCTAAACAACATAATAAAAAGTCAACCGCACCACGGATTCCCAGACAGTCTCCCACACTGGTACTAGCGAGGCCTTAAGCTGTGTAACTTCTGCGATCTGACGAGAGCAGGGACATTCAGCTTAGAATGGCCATTGACATTAAATGCTTTAATCCATAGTCCTTTTTAATCGATTGTGAAACAAAATCTAAACGACATAATAAAAACTCAACCGCACGACGGATTCCCAGACAGTCTCCCACACTGGTACTAGCGAGGCCTTAAGCTGTGTAACTTCTGCGATCTGACGAGAGCAGGCACATTCAGCTTAGAATGGCCATTGACATTAAAAGCCTTAATCCATAGTCCTATTTAATCTATTGTGAAACAAAATCTAAACAACATAATAAAAAGTCAACCGCACCACGGATTCCCAGACAGTCTCCCACACTGGTACTAGCGAGGCCTTAAGCTATGTAACTTCTGCGTTCTGACGAGAGCACGCACATTCAGCTTAGAATGGCCATTGACGTTAAATGTTTTAATCCATAGTCCTATTTAATCTATTGTGAAACAAAATCTAAATGACATAATAAAAAGTCAACCGCACCACAGATTCCCAGACAGTCTCCCACACTGGTACTAGCAGGGCCTTAAGCTGTGTAACTTCTGCGATCTGACGAGAGCAGGCACATTTAGCTTACAATGGCCATTGACATTAAATGCTGTAATCCATAGTCCTTTTTAATCGATTGTGAAACAAAATCTAAACGACATAATAAAAAGGCTACCGCACCACGGATTCCCAGACAGTCTCCCACACTGGTACTAGCGAGGCCTTAAGCTGTGTAACTTCTGCGATCTGACGAGAGCAGGCACATTCAGCTTAGAATGGCCATTGACTTTAAATGCTTTAATCCATAGTCCTTTTTAATCGATTGTGAAACAAAATCGAAACGACATAATAAAAATTCAACCGCACCACGGATTCCCAGACAGTCTCCCACACCGGTACTAGCGAGGCCTTAAGCTGTGCAACTTCTGCAATCTGACGAGAGCAGGCACATTCAGCTTAGAATGGCCATTGACGTTAAATGCTGTAATCCATAGTCCTATTTAATCTATTGTGAAACAAAATCTAAACGACATAATAAAAAGTCAACCGCACCACGGATTCCCAGACAGTCTACCACACTGGTACTAGCGAGCCCTTAAGCTGTGTAACTTCTGCGCTCTGACGAGAGCAGGCACATTCAGCTTAGAATGGCCATTGACATTAAAAGCCTTAATCCATAGTCCTATTTAATCTATTGTGAAACAAAATCTAAACGACATAATAAAAAGGCTACCGCACCACGGATTCCCAGACAGTCTCCCACACTGGTACTAGCGAGGCCTTAAGCTGTGTAACTTCTGCGATCTGACGAGAGCAGGCACATTCAGCTTAGAATGGCCATTGACATTAAATGCTTTAATCCATAGTCCTTTTTAATCGATTGTGAAACAAAATCGAAACGACATAATAAAAATTCAACTGCACCACGGATCCCCAGACAGTCTACCACACTGGTACTAGCGAGCCCTTAAGCTGTGTAACTTCTGCGCTCTGACGAGAGCAGGCACATTCAGCTTAGAATGGCCATTGACATTAAAAGCCTTAATCCATAGTCCTATTTAATCTATTGTGAAACAAAATCTAAACAACATAATAAAAATTCAACCGCTCCACGGATTCCCAGACAGTCTCCCACACTGGTACTAGCGAGGCCTTAAGCTGTGTAACTTCTGCGATCTGACGAGAACAGGCACATTCAGCTTAGAATGGCCATTGACATTAAATGCTTTAATCCATAGTCCTTTTTAATCGATTGTGAAACAAAATCTAAACGACATAATAAAAAGTCAACCGCACCACGGATTCCCAGACAGTCTCCCACACTGGTACTAGCGAGGCCTTAAGCTGTGTAACTTCTGCGATCTGGCGAGAGCAGAGACATTCAGCTTAGAATGGCCATTGACTTTAAATGCTTTAATCCATAGTCCTTTTTAATCGATTGTGAAACAAAATCTAAACGACATAATAAAAAGGCAACCACACCACAGATTCCCAGACAGTCTCCCACACTGGTACTAGCGAGGCCTTAAGCTGTGTAACTCCTGCGATCTGACGAGAGCAGGCACATTCAGCTTAGAATGGCCATTGACATTAAAAGCCTTAATCCATAGTCCTATTTAATCTATTGTGAAACAAAATCTAAACAACATAAAAAAAAGTCAACCGCACCACGGATTCCCAGACAGTCTCCCACACTGGTACTAGCGAGGCCTTAAGCCGTGTAAGTTCTGCGATCTGACGAGAGCAGGCACATTCAGCTTAGAATGGCCATTGACATTAAACGCTTTAATCCATAGTCCTTTTTAATCGATTGTGAAACAAAATCTAAACGACATAATAAAAAGTCAACCGCACCACGGATTCCCAGAAAGTCTCCCACACTGGTACTAGCGAGGCCTTAAGCTGTGTAACTTCTGCGATCTGACGAAAGCAGGCATATTCAGCTTAGAATGGCCATTGACATTAAAATGCTTTAATCCATAGTCCTTTTTAATCGATTGTGAAACAAAATCTAAACGACATAATAAAAAGTCAACCGCACCACGCATTCCCAGACAGTCTCCCACACTGGTACCAGCGAGGCCTTAAGCTGTGTAACTTTTGCGATCTGACGAGAGCAGGGACATTCAGCTTAGAATGGCCATTGACATTAAAGGCTTTAATCCATAGTCCTTTTTAATCGATTGTGAAACAAAATCTAAACGACATAATAAAAAGTCAACCGCACCACGGATTCCCAGACAGTCACCCACACTGGTACTAGCGAGGCGTTAAGCTGTGTAACTTCTGCGATCTAACGAGAGCAGGCACATTCAGCTTAGAATGGCCATTGCCATTAAATGCTTTAATCCATAGTCCTTTTTAATCGATTGTGAAACAAAATCTAAACGACATAATAAAAAGTCAACCGCACCACGGATTCCCAGACAGTCTCCCACACTGGTACTAGCGAGGCCTTAAGCTGTGTAACTTCTGCGATCTGACGAGAGCAGGCACATTCAGCTTAGAATGGCCATTGACATTAAAAGCCTTAATCCATAGTCCTATTTAATCGATTGTGAAACAAAATCTAAACGACATAATAAAAATGCAACCGCACCACGGATTCCCAGACAGTCTCCCACACTGGTACTAGCGAGGCCTTAAGCTGTGTAATTTCTGCGATCTGACGAGAGCAGGCACATTCAGCTTAGAATGGCCATTGACATTAAATGCTTTAATCCATAGTCCTTTTTAAGCGATTGTGAAACAAAATCTAAACGACATAATAAAAAGGCAACCGTACCACGGATTCCCAGACAGTCTCCCACACTGGTACAAGCGAGGCCTTAAGCTGTGTAACTTTTGCGATCTGACGAGAGCAGGCACATTCAGCTTAGAATGGCCATTGACATTAAATGCTTTAATCCATAGTCCTTTTTAATCGATTGTGAAACAAAATCTAAACGACATAATAAAAAGTCAACCGCACCACGGATTCCCAGACAGTCTCCCACACTGGTACTAGCGAGGCCTTAAGCTGTGTAACTTCTGCGATCTGACGAGAGCAGGCACATTCAGCTTAGAATGGCCATTGACATTAAATGCTTTAATCCATAGTCCTTTTTAATTGATTGTGAAACAAAATCTAAACGACATAATAAAAAGTCAACCGCAAAACGGATTCCCAGACAGTCTCCCACACTGGTACTAGCGAGGCCTTAAGCTGTGTAACTTCTGCAATCTGACGAGAGCAGGGACATTCAGCTTAGAATGGCCATTGACATTAAATGCTTTAATCCATAGTCCTTTTTAATCGATTGTGAAACAAAATCTAAACGACATAATAAAAATTCAACCACACCACGGATTCCCAGACAGTCTCCTACACTGGTACTAGCGAGGCCTTAAGCTGTGTAACTTCTGCGATCTGACGAGAACAGGCACATTCAGCTTAGAATGGCCATTGACGTTAAATGCTTTAATCCATAGTCCTATTTAATCTATTGTGAAACACAATCTAAACGACATAATAAAAAGTCAACCGCACCACGGATTCCCAGACAGTCTCCCACACTGGTACTAGCGAGGCCTTAAGCTGTGTAACTTCTGCGATCTGACGAGAGCAGGCACATTCAGCTTAGAATGGCCATTGACATTAAAAGCCTTAATCCATAGTCCTATTTAATCTATTGTGAAACAAAATCTAAACAACATAATAAAAAGTCAACCGCACCACGGATTCCCAGACAGTCTCCCACACTGGTACTAGCGAGGCCTTAAGCTGTGTAACTTCTGCGATCTGACGATAGCAGGGACATTCAGCTTAGAATGGCCATTGACATTAAATGCTTTAATCCATAGTCCTTTTTAATCGATTGTGAAACAAAATCTAAACGACATAATAAAAATTCAACCGCACCACGGATTCCCAGACAGTCTCCCACACTGGTACTAGCGAGGCCTTAAGCTGTGTAACTTCTGCGATCTGACGAGAGCAGGCACATTCAGCTTAGAATGGCCATTGACGTTAAATGCTGTAATCCATAGTCCTATTTAATCTATTGTGAAACAAAATCTAAACGACATAATAAAAAGTCAACCGCACCACGGATTCCCAGACAGTCTACCACACTGGTACTAGCGAGCCCTTAAGCTGTGTAACTTCTGCGCTCTGACGAGAGCAGGCACATTCAGCTTAGAATGGCCATTGACATTAAAAGCCTTAATCCATAGTCCTATTTAATCTATTGTGAAACAAAATCTAAACGACATAATAAAAAGGCTACCGCACCACGGATTCCCAGACAGTCTCCCACACTGGTACTAGCGAGGCCTTAAGCTGTGTAACTTCTGCGATCTGACGAGAGCAGGCACATTCAGCTTAGAATGGCCATTGACATTAAATGCTTTAATCCATAGTCCTTTTTAATCGATTGTGAAACAAAATCGAAACGACATAATAAAAATTCAACCGCACCACGGATTCCCAGACAGTCTCCCACACTGGTACTAGCGAGGCCTTAAGCTGTGCAACTTCTGCAATCTGACGAGAGCAGGCACATTCAGCTTAGAATGGCCATTGACGTTAAATGCTGTAATCCATAGTCCTATTTAATCTATTGTGAAACAAAATCTAAACGACATAATAAAAAGTCAACCGCACCACGGATTCCCAGACAGTCTACCACACTGGTACTAGCGAGCCCTTAAGCTGTGTAACTTCTGCGCTCTGACGAGAGCAGGCACATTCAGCTTAGAATGGCCATTGACATTAAAAGCCTTAATCCATAGTCCTATTTAATCTATTGTGAAACAAAATCTAAACAACATAATAAAAATTCAACCGCTCCACGGATTCCCAGACAGTCTCCCACACTGGTACTAGCGAGGCCTTAAGCTGTGTAACTTCTGCGATCTGACGAGAACAGGCACATTCAGCTTAGAATGGCCATTGACATTAAATGCTTTAATCCATAGTCCTTTTTAATCGATTGTGAAACAAAATCTAAACGACATAATAAAAAGTCAACCGCACCACGGATTCCCAGACAGTCTCCCACACTGGTACTAGCGAGGCCTTAAGCTGTGTAACTTCTGCGATCTGACGAGAGCAGGCACATTCAGCTTAGAATGGCCATTGACATTAAATGCTTTAATCCATAGTCCTTTTTAATCGATTGTGAAACAAAATCTAAACGACATAATAAAATGTCAACCGAACCACGGATTCCCAGACAGTCTCCCACACTGGTACTAGCGAGGCCTTAAGCTGTGTAACTTCTGCGATCTGACGAGAGCAGGCACATTCAGCTTAGAATGGCCATTGACATTAAAAGCCTTAATCGATAGTCCTATTTAATCTATTGTGAAACAAAATCTAAACAACATAAAAAAAAGTCAACCGCACCACGGATTCCCAGACAGTCTCCCACACTGGTACTAGCGAGGCCTTAAGCTGTGTAACTTCTGCGTTCTGACGAGAGCAGGCACATTCAGCTTAGAATGGCCATTGACGTTAAATGCTTTAATCCATAGTCCTATTTAATCTATTGTGAAACAAAATCTAAACGACATAATACAAAGTCAACCGCACCACGGATTCCCAGACAGTCTCCCACACTGGTACTAGCGAGGCCTTAAGCTGTGTAAGTTCTGCGATCTGACGAGAGCAGGCACATTCAGCTGAGAATGGCCATTGACATTAAATGCTTTAATCCATAGTCCTTTTTAATCGATTGTGAAACAAAATCTAAACGACATAATAAAAAGTCAACCGCACCACGGATTCCCAGAAAGTCTCCCACACTGGTACTAGCGAGGCCTTAAGCTGTGTAACTTCTGCGATCTGACGAAAGCAGGCATATTCAGCTTAGAATGGCCATTGACATTAAATGCTTTAATCCATAGTCCTTTTTAATCGATTGTGAAACAAAATCTAAACGACATAATAAAAAGTCAACCGCACCACGGATTCCCAGACAGTCTCCCACACTGGTACTAGCGAGGCCTTAAGCTGTGTAACTTCTGCGTTCTGACGAGAGCAGGCACATTTAGCTTAGAATGGCCATTGACGTTAAATGCTTTAATCCATAGTCCTATTTAATCTATTGTGAAACAAAATCTAAACGACATAATACAAAGTCAACCGCACCACGGATTCCCAGACAGTCTCCCACACTGGTACTAGCGAGGGCTTAAGCTGTGTAAGTTCTGCGATCTGACGAGAGCAGGCACATTCAGCTTAGAATGGCCATTGACATTAAATGCTTTAATCCATAGTCCTTTTTAATCGATTGTGAAGCAAAATCTAAACGACATAATAAAAAGTCAACCACACCACGGATTCCCAGACAGTCTCCCACACTGGTACTAGCGAGGCCTTAAGCTGTGTAACTTCTGCGAACTGACGAGAGCAGGCACATTCAGCTTAGAATGGCCATTGACATAAAAAGCCTTAATCCATAGTCCTATTTAATCTATTGTGAAACAAAATCTAAACAACATAATAAAAAGTCAACCGCACCACACATTCCCAGACAGTCTCCCACACTGGTACCAGCGAGGCCTTAAGCTGTGTAACTTTTGCGATCTGACGAGAGCAGGGACATTCAGCTTAGAATGGCCATTGACATTAAAGGCTTTAATCCATAGTCCTTTTTAATCGATTGTGAAACAAAATCTAAACGACATGATAAAAACTCAACCGCACCACGGATTCCCAGACAGTCTCCCACACTGGTACTAGCGAGGCCTTAAGCTGTGTAACTTCTGCTATCCGACGAGAGCAGGCACATTCAGCTTAGAATGGCCATTGACGTTAAATGCTTTAATCCATAGTCCTATTTAATCTATTGTGAAACAAAATCTAAACGACATAATAAAAAGTCAACCGCACCACGGATTCCCAGACAGTCACCCACACTGGTACTAGCGAGGCGTTAAGCTGTGTAACTTCTGCGATCTAACGAGAGCAGGCACATTCAGCTTAGAATGGCCATTGACATTAAATGCTTTAATCCATAGTCCTTTTTAATCGATTGTGAAACAAAATCTAAACGACATAATAAAAAGTCAACCGCACCACGGATTCCCAGACAGTCTCCCACACTGGTACTAGCGAGGCCTTAAGCTGTGTAACTTCTGCGATCTGACGAGAGCAGGCACATTCAGCTTAGAATGGCCATTGACATTAAAAGCCTTAATCCATAGTCCTATTTAATCGATTGTGAAACAAAATCTAAACGACATAATAAAAATGCAACCGCACCACGGATTCCCAGACAGTCTCCCACACTGGTACTAGCGAGGCCTTAAGCTGTGTAACTTCTGCGATCTGACGAGAGCAGGCACATTCAGCTTAGAATGGCCATTGACATTAAATGCTTTAATCCATAGTCCTTTTTAAGCGATTGTGAAACAAAATCTAAACGACATAATAAAAAGGCAACCGTACCACGGATTCCCAGACAGTCTCCCACACTGGTACAAGCGAGGCCTTAAGCTGTGTAACTTTTGCGATCTGACGAGAGCAGGCACATTCAGCTTAGAATGGCCATTGACATTAAATGCTTTAATCCATAGTCCTTTTTAATCGATTGTGAAACAAAATCTAAACGACATAATAAAAAGTCAACCGCACCACGGATTCCCAGACAGTCTCCCACACTGGTACTAGCGAGGCCTTAAGCTGTGTAACTTCTGCGATCTGACGAGAGCAAGCACATTCAGCTTAGAATGGCCATTGACATTAAATGCTTTAATCCATAGTCCTTTTTAATTGATTGTGAAACAAAATCTAAACGACATAATAAAAAGTCAACCGCAAAACGGATTCCCAGACAGTCTCCCACACTGGTACTAGCGAGGCCTTAAGCTGTGTAACTTCTGCAATCTGACAAGAGCAGGGACATTCAGCTTAGAATGGCCATTGACATTAAATGCTTTAATCCATAGTCCTTTTTAATCGATTGTGAAACAAAATCTAAACGACATAATAAAAATTCAACCACACCACGGATTTCCAGACAGACTCCTACACTGGTACTAGCGAGGCCTTAAGCTGTGTAACTTCTGCGATCTGACGAGAGTAGGCACATTCAGCTTAGAATGGCCATTGACATTAAATGCTTTAATCCATAGTCCTTTTTAATCGATTGTGAAACAAAATCTAAACGACATAATAAAAAGTCAACCGCACCACGGATTCCCAGACAGTCTCCCACACTGGTACTAGCGAGGCCTTAAGCTGTGTAACTTCTGCGATCTGACGAGAGCAGGCACATTCAGCTTAGAATGGCCATTGACATTAAAAGCCTTAATCCATAGTCCTATTTAACCTATTGTGAAACATAATCTAAACGACATAATAAAAAGTTAAGCGCACCACGGATTCCCAGACAGTCTCCCACACTGGTACTAGCGAGGCCTTAAGCTGTGTAACTTCTGCGATCTGACGAGAGCAGGCACATTCAGCTTGGAATGGCCATTGACATCAAATGTTTTAATCCATAGTCCTTTTTAATCTATTGTGAAACAAAATCTAAACGACATAATAAAAAGTCAACCGCACCACGGATTCCCAGACAGTCTCCCACACTGGTACTAGCGAGGCCTTAAGCTGTGTAACTTCTGCGATCTGACGAGAGCAGGCACATTCAGCTTAGAATGGCCATTGACATTAAAAGCCTTAATCCATAGTCCTATTTAACCTATTGTGAAACATAATCTAAACGACATAATAAAAAGTTAAGCGCACCACGGATTCCCAGACAGTCTCCCACACTGGTACTAGCGAGGCCTTAAGCTGTGTAACTTCTGCGATCTGACGAGAGCAGGCACATTCAGCTTGGAATGGCCATTGACATCAAATGTTTTAATCCATAGTCCTTTTTAATCTATTGTGAAACAAAATCTAAACGACATAATAAAAAGTCAACCGCACCACGGATTCCCAGACAGTCTCCCACACTGGTACTAGCGAGGCCTTAAGCTGTGTAACTTCTGCGATCTGACGAGAGCAGGCACATTCAGCTTAGAATGGCCATTGACATGAAATGCTTTAATCCATAGTCCTTTTTAATCGATTGTGAAACAAAATCTAAACGACATAATAAAAAGTCAACCGCACCACGGATTCCCAGACAGTCTCCCACACTGGTACTAGCGAGGCCTTAAGCTGTGTAACTTCTGCGATCTGACGAGAGCAGGCACATTCAGCTTAGAATGGCCATTGACATTAAATGCTTTAATCCATAGTCCTTTTTAATTGATTGTGAAACAAAATCTAAACGACATAATAAAAAGTCAACCGCACCACGGATTCCCAGACAGTCTCCCACACTGGTACTAGCGAGCAGGGCCGCCATCAGGGGGGTATTAGGGGTACTACTGTAGGGGGCCCGGCCAAACTTAATTGAAAGGGGGGCCCGGCAACTGCCGCGACTTGCCTTTGTTAGAAAAAAACAGGCCCCTGCAATGGGGCCTGTTCTTTTCACCAAAGCAATGTCGTGAGCTGCGGGCCCCCCTCTCATCAAACACCGCTGTGAGCTGCGGGCCCCCCTCTCATCTAACACTGCCGCGAAACACCGCGCGCGACCGCAAGCGCGAACGACCGCAAGCGCGCGCCGGCGCGCTCGTTACCGCAAACGCGCGCTCACGCGCGAACGACCTGGGGAAGGCTGGAAAGCAACCCGCTCGTGCCCGCCGCCGAGAGGGATGCGGTGCGCACGCACCAAAAGTACAGCGACCAATCAACTGGGAAGAACAGCGGCGCACAGTCTAATTACCTGCTGGCCCGCCTCCGACTCCTCGTCCTCCTCCTCCGCCTCCTCGTCCTCCTCCTCGGCCTCCTCGTCCAGCGCCTCCTCGTCCGACTCCGCCTCCGCCTCCTCCTTCTTCTCCTCCTCCAGAGCGTAGCTGCGTAAGGAGAGGGGGAGGAGTCCAGTTCTTGCGCGACGGCAGGAGTTCTTCGATCCCCGCAATTTTCTGGAGCCTGGAGGTGAAGGACGACATCTGGACCGAAGACATCGCCTGACGAGGACTGGAGAGGGAGCAGCTCTTCTGACACAGTGAGTAAAGTGTCTGAAAGTGCTGTTTATGTATGGCCCTGTTCACACAGAGTATTTTTGCAGGCCAAAAAAATCTGCCTCAAAATTCCTTAAAGAATTTTGAGGCAGATTTTGACCTGCCCACACTATCTTGCCGCGTTTTTTGCTGCGTTTTTTGCCCGCGGCGATTGAGGACAGCAGACAAAAAAGGCAGCGAAAAATGCATTTTCTGCCTCCCATTGATTTCGATGGCAGGTCAGAGGCAGAACCGCGGCAAGAAAGGACGTGCTGCTTTTTCTTTTTTCCGCGACTGGCTCCCATTGATTTCAGATTAAATCAATGGGAGGCGGTTTTGGAAGTTTTTTGGTGCTGATTCTGGCGCAGTGTCCGAGTCAATATCAAGGCCCAAAAACTCTGTGAACTGGGCCTTATTGTTAGGGCTTATTCAGACGAACGTGTAATACGTCCGTACAACGTGTGTGATTTTCACGCGCCTCGCACGGACCTATGTTAGTCTATGGGGCCGTGCGGACTGCCAGTGATTTTCACGCAGCGTGTGTCCGCTGCGTAAAACTCACGACATGTCCAATATTTGTGCATTGTTCGCGCATCACGCACCCATTGAAGTCAATGGGTGCGTGAAAGTCACGCCCAGCACATGGAAGCACTCCCGCAGCCGTATAAACTATGAATGAAAACAGAAAAGCACCGCGTGCTACAAACATCCAAACAGAGTGTCATAATGATGGCGGCTGCGCGAAAATCACGCAGCCACGCATCATACGCTGCTGCCACACGGAGCTGTTATGGACCTTTTGCATGCGCAAAACGCCACGTTTTTTGCGCACGCAAAAATCACACGCTCGTGTAAATCCGGCCTTAGGGTAGGAACACACTAGGCATGAACACTGCAGATTTTATGCAACACATTTTATTGTGGAAAATCCTCAGCGTATCACAGTCACAGCCGAGTGGATGAGATTTGAACAAATCTCATCCACACGCTGCAAAAATAATGGACCTGCAGTGTGGCTTTTTAGGCCGCAGCATGTCAATTTATGCTGCAGAATCGCCACTCGTCTGGTGCGGAAATGCTGCGGTTCTGCCGCAAAAATCACAAAAGAGAAAAAAAAAAGGCACTTTTTTAAATTGATAAAAAAGTTTATACTTACCCCGGCCGTAGTCCTGGTGACGCGATCTTCTATTCTTAGCGCAGCTCCTGGAGCTGCTGCCGGTCTCTAAATAGGCAGTTGGTCCAGTAAAATTTGGAATTATTTTTTTTTGTGAACCAGCTTAAAAAAATACAAAACTTTTGTGTTAGGGCCTGTTCACATCACCGTTCGCTTCCGCTCCGGGGTTCCATCTGAGGTTTCTGTCGGGTGAACACCGCAACGGTAAGTGAAAGTGACTGCACAGCTTCCGTTTCAGTCACCATTGATCTCAATGGTGACGGAAACATCGCTAATGGTTTCCGTTCGTCACCATTCCGGCTGGTTTTCGGACGGAATCAATAGTGCAGTCGACTGCGCTAATTGTGACGGAAGCTGTGCTGTCACTTTCACTTTCCGTTGCGGGGTTCACCCGACGGAAACCTCAGATGGAACCCCGGAGCGGAAGCGAACGGTGATGTGAACAGGCCCTAACACAAAAGTTTTGTATTTTTTTAAGCTGGTTCACAAAAAAAAATAATTCCAAATTCTACTGAACCAACTGCCTATTTAGAGACCGGCAGCAGCTCCAGGAGCGACATCATAAGGGACACACTAGGCGGATATGCTGAGTAAAACTACACAGCTTATCCGCCCCGGTAGCCGCAGGGAATTCTGCCAGCAAAACCGCACCAAATAGTGGCGCAGGTTTCGTGAGGCGTGTCCGCTGCGGGAATCCTGCAGGGAAAAAAAAGTTTAGACTTGCCCCGGCCGTAGTCCTGGTGACGCATTTCTCTCTTCTGAACGTAGCCCCGCCTCCTGGGATGACGCTGTAGACCATGTGACCGCTGCAGCGGTCACATGGGATGAAAAGTCATGACAGGAGGCCGAGCTGCGCTAAGAATAGAGGATCGCGTCACCAGGACTACGGCCGGGGCAAGTCTAAACTTTTTTATAAATTTAAAAAAGTGCCTTTTTATTTTTTCTCATGTGTGATTTTTGCGGCAGAACCGCAGCATTTCCACAACAGAGGAGCAGCGATTCCACAGAATACATTGACACGCTGCGGCTTAAAAAGCCAAAAGTCACACTGCAGGTCAATTTTTTTTGCAGAGTGTGGATGAGATTTGTTCATATCTCATCCACTCTGCTGCGACTGTAATACTCTGCGGATTATCCACAATAAAATGTGTTGCATAAAATCCGCAGTGTTCATGCCTAGTGTGTTCCTACCCTAAGGCCGGATTCACACGAGCGTGTGCTATTTGCGCGCGCAAAAACATGGCGTTTTGCGCATGCAAAAGGTCCATAACAGCTCCGTGTGGCAGCAGCGTATGATGCGCGGCTGCGTGATTTTCGCGCCATCATTATGACACTCTGTTTGTATGTTTGTAGCACGCGGTGCTTTTCTGTTTTCATTCATAGTTTATACGGCTGCGGAAGTGCTGGGCGTGATTTTCACGCACCCATTGACTTCAATGGGTGCGTGATGCGCGAACAATGCACAAATATAGGACATGTCGTGAGTTTTACAAAGCGGACACACGCTGCGTGAAAATCACGGACAGTCTGCATGGCCCCATAGAGTAACATAGGTCCGTGTGAAAATCACGCGCGTTGCACGGACGTATTACACGTTCGTCTGAATAAGCCCTAACAATAAGGCCCAGTTCACAGAGTTTTTGGGCCTTGATATTGACTCGGACACTGCGTCAGAATCAGCACCAAAAAACTTCCAAAACCGCCTCCCATTGATTTAATCTGAAATCAATGGGAGCCAGTCGCGGAAAAAAGAAAAAGCAGCACGTCCTTTCTTGCCGCGGTTCTGCCTCTGACCTGCCATCGAAATCAATGGGAGGCAGAAAATGCATTTTTCCCTGCGTTTTTTGTCTGCTGTCCTCAATCGCAGCGGGCAAAAAACGCAGCAAAAAAACGCGGCAAGATAGTGTGGGCAGGTCAATATCTGCCTCAAAATTCGGTGCGCAGTTCCAGGCGGTCGCGGGTGCCCATGCGCAGGAGTTTGCGGGTGCGCGCGATCGGTCGCACGGGCGGCGGTGTTTGACGGCCCCATGACGACCCCCATGCTACCCAGGGCCGCCATCAGGGGGGGTATTATGGGTACTGATGTGAGAGGCCCGGCCAAACCTAATTGAAAGGGGGGCCCGCAGCTCACAACATTCTTTTGGTGAAAAAAACGGGCCCCATTGCAGGGGCCTGTTTTTTTTCTACCAAAGGCAAGTCGCGGCAGTTTGCCGGGCCCCCCTTTCAATTAGGTTTGGCCGGGCCTCTCACATCAGTACCCCTAATACCCCCCCTGATGGCCGCCCTGGGTACCATGATATAGTGCTGGACGGAGTACCGTTAACAGGCGGTGCCACGGTAGGGGGGCCCAAAAAATTTAGCTGTAGGGGGCCCTGAAATTCCTGATGGCAGCCCTGCTAGCGAGGCCTTAAGCTGTGTAACTTCTGCGATCTGACGAGAGCAGGCACATTCAGCTTAGAATGGCCATTGACATTAAATGCTTTAATCCATAGTCCTTTTTAATTGATTGTGAAACAAAATCTAAACGACATAATAAAAAGTCAACCGCAAAACGGATTCCCAGACAGTCTCCCACACTGGTACTAGCGAGGCCTTAAGCTGTGTAACTTCTGCAATCTGACGAGAGCAGGGACATTCAGCTTAGAATGGCCATTGACATTAAATGCTTTAATCCATAGTCCTTTTTAATCGATTGTGAAACAAAATCTAAACGACATAATAAAAATTCAACCACACCACGGATTTCCAGACAGACTCCTACACTGGTACTAGCGAGGCCTTAAGCTGTGTAACTTCTGCGATCTGACGAGAGTAGGCACATTCAGCTTAGAATGGCCATTGACATTAAATGCTTTAATCCATAGTCCTTTTTAATCGATTGTGAAACAAAATCTAAACGACATAATAAAAAGTCAACCGCACCACGGATTCCCAGACAGTCTCCCACACTGGTACTAGCGAGGCCTTAAGCTGTGTAACTTCTGCGATCTGACGAGAGCAGGCACATTCAGCTTAGAATGGCCATTGACATTAAAAGCCTTAATCCATAGTCCTATTTAACCTATTGTGAAACATAATCTAAACGACATAATAAAAAGTTAACCGCACCACGGATTCCCAGACAGTCTCCCACACTGGTACTAGCGAGGCCTTAAGCTGTGTAACTTCTGCGATCTGACGAGAGCAGGCACATTCAGCTTGGAATGGCCATTGACATCAAATGTTTTAATCCATAGTCCTTTTTAATCTATTGTGAAACAAAATCTAAACGACATAATAAAAAGTCAACCGCACCACGGATTCCCAGACAGTCTCCCACACTGGTACTAGCGAGGCCTTAAGCTGTGTAACTTCTGCGATCTGACGAGAGCAGGCACATTCAGCTTAGAATGGCCATTGACATGAAATGCTTTAATCCATAGTCCTTTTTAATCGATTGTGAAACAAAATCTAAACGACATAATAAAAAGTCAACCGCACCACGGATTCCCAGACAGTCTCCCACACTGGTACTAGCGAGGCCTTAAGCTGTGTAACTTCTGCGATCTGACGAGAGCAGGCACATTCAGCTTAGAATGGCCATTGACATTAAATGCTTTAATCCATAGTCCTTTTTAATCGATTGTGAAACAAAATCTAAACGACATAATAAAAAGGCAACCGCACCACGGATTCCCAGACAGTCTCCCACACTGGTACAAGCGAGGCCTTAAGCTGTGTAACTTCTGCGATCTGACGAGAGCAGGCACATTCAGCTTAGAATGGCCATTGACAATAAATGCTTTAATCCATAGTCCTTTTTAATCGATTGTGAAACAAAATCTAAACGACATAATAAAAAGGCAACCGCACCACGGATTCCCAGACAGTCTCCCACACTGGTACTAGCGAGGCCTTAAGCTGTGTAACTTCTGCGATCTGACGAGAGCAGGTACATTCAGCTTAGAATGGCCATTGACATTAAATGCTTTAATCCATAGTCCTTTTTAATTGATTGTGAAACAAAATCTAAACGACATAATAAAAAGTCAACCGCACCACGGATTCCAAGACAGTCTCCCACACTGGTACTAGCAAGGCCTTAAGCTGTGTAACTTCTGCAATCTGACGAGAGCAGGGACATTCAGCTTAGAATGGCCATTGACATTAAATGCTTTAATCCATAGTCCTTTTTAATCGATTGTGAAACAAAATCTAAACGACATAATAAAAATTCAACCGCACCACGGATTCCCAGACAGTCTCCCACACTGGTACTAGCGAGGCCTTAAGCTGTGTAACTTCTGCGATCTGACGAGAACAGGCACATTCAGCTTAGAATGGCCATTGACGTTAAATGCTTTAATCCATAGTCCTATTTAATCTATTGTGAAACAAAATCTAAACGACATAATAAAAAGTCAACCGCACCACGGATTCCCAGACAGTCTCCCACACTGGTACTAGCGAGGCGTTAAGCTGTGTAACTTCTGCGATCTAACGAGAGCAGGCACATTCAGCTTAGAATGGCCATTGACGTTAAATGCTTTAATCCATAGTCCTTTTTAATCGATTGTGAAACAAAATCTAAACGACATAATAAAAAGTCAACCGCACCACGGATTCCCAGACAGTCTCCCACACTGGTACTAGCGAGGCCTTAAGCTGTGTAACTTCTGCGATCTGACGAGAGCAGGCACATTCAGCTTAGAATGGCCATTGACATTAAAAGCCTTAATCCATAGTCCTATATAATCTATTGTGAAACAAAATCTAAACGACATAATAAAAAGTCAACCGCACCACGGATTCCCAGACAGTCTCCCACACTGGTACTAGCGAGGCCTTAAGCTGTGTAACTTCTGCGATCTGACGAGAGCAGGGACATTCAGCTTAGAATGGCCATTGACAGTAAATGCTTTAATCCATAGTCCTTTTTAATCGATTGTGAAACAAAATCTAAACGACATAATAAAAATTCAACCGCACCACGGATTCCCAGACAGTCTCCCACACTGGTACTAGCGAGGCCTTAAGCTGTGTAACTTCTGCGTTCTGACGAGAGCAGGCACATTCAGCTTAGAATGGCCATTGACCTTAAATGCTTTAATCCATAGTCCTATTTAATCTATTGTGAAACAAAATCTAAACGACATAATAAAAAGTCAACCGCACCACGGATTCCCAGACAGTCTCCCACACTGGTACTAGCGAGGCCTTAAGCTATGTAACTTCTGCGTTCTGATGAGAGCAGGCACATTCAGCTTAGAATGGCCATTGACGTTAAATGCTTTAATCCATAGTCCTATTTAATCTATTGTGAAACAAAATCTAAACGACATAATAAAAAGTCAACCGCACCACGGATTCCCAGACAGTCTCCCACACTGGTACTAGCGAGGCCTTAAGCTGCGTAACTTCTGCGATCTGACGAGAGCAGGCACATTCAGCTTAGAATGGCCATTGACATTAAATGCTTTAATCCATAGTCCTTTTTAATCGATTGTGAAACAAAATCTAAACGACATAATAAAAAGTTAACCGCACCACGGATTCCCAGACAGTCTCCCACACTGGTACTAGCGAGGCCTTAAGCTGTGTAACTTCTGCGATCTGACGAGAGCAGGCACATTCAGCTTAGAATGGCCATTGACATTAAAAGCCTTAATCCATAGTCCTATTTAACCTATTGTGAAACATAATCTAAACGACATAATAAAAAGTTAACCGCACCACGGATTCCCAGACAGTCTCCCACACTGGTACTAGCGAGGCCTTAAGCTGTGTAACTTCTGCGATCTGACGAGAGCAGGCACATTCAGCTTGGAATGGCCATTGACATCAAATGTTTTAATCCATAGTCCTTTTTAATCTATTGTGAAACAAAATCTAAACGACATAATAAAAAGTCAACCGCACCACGGATTCCCAGACAGTCTCCCACACTGGTACTAGCGAGGCCTTAAGCTGTGTAACTTCTGCGATCTGACGAGAGCAGGCACATTCAGCTTAGAATGGCCATTGACATGAAATGCTTTAATCCATAGTCCTTTTTAATCGATTGTGAAACAAAATCTAAACGACATAATAAAAAGTCAACCGCACCACGGATTCCCAGACAGTCTCCCACACTGGTACTAGCGAGGCCTTAAGCTGTGTAACTTCTGCGATCTGACGAGAGCAGGCACATTCAGCTTAGAATGGCCATTGACATTAAATGCTTTAATCCATAGTCCTTTTTAATCGATTGTGAAACAAAATCTAAACGACATAATAAAAAGGCAACCGCACCACGGATTCCCAGACAGTCTCCCACACTGGTACAAGCGAGGCCTTAAGCTGTGTAACTTCTGCGATCTGACGAGAGCAGGCACATTCAGCTTAGAATGGCCATTGACAATAAATGCTTTAATCCATAGTCCTTTTTAATCGATTGTGAAACAAAATCTAAACGACATAATAAAAAGGCAACCGCACCACGGATTCCCAGACAGTCTCCCACACTGGTACTAGCGAGGCCTTAAGCTGTGTAACTTCTGCGATCTGACGAGAGCAGGTACATTCAGCTTAGAATGGCCATTGACATTAAATGCTTTAATCCATAGTCCTTTTTAATTGATTGTGAAACAAAATCTAAACGACATAATAAAAAGTCAACCGCACCACGGATTCCAAGACAGTCTCCCACACTGGTACTAGCGAGGCCTTAAGCTGTGTAACTTCTGCGATCTGACGAGAGCAGGGACATTCAGCTTAGAATGGCCATTGACATTAAATGCTTTAATCCATAGTCCTTTTTAATCGATTGTGAAACAAAATCTAAACGACATAATAAAAATTCAACCGCACCACGGATTCCCAGACAGTCTCCCACACTGGTACTAGCGAGGCCTTAAGCTGTGTAACTTCTGCGATCTGACGAGAACAGGCACATTCAGCTTAGAATGGCCATTGACGTTAAATGCTTTAATCCATAGTCCTATTTAATCTATTGTGAAACAAAATCTAAACGACATAATAAAAAGTCAACCGCACCACGGATTCCCAGACAGTCTCCCACACTGGTACTAGCGAGGCCTTAAGCTGTGTAACTTCTGCGATCTGACGAGAGCAGGCACATTCAGCTTAGAATGGCCATTGACATTAAATGCTTTAATCCATAGTCCTTTTTAATCGATTGTGAAACAAAATCTAAACGACATAATAAAAAGTCAACCGCACCACGGATTCCCAGACAGTCTCCCACACTGGTACTAGCGAGGCCTTAAGCTGTGTAACTTCTGCGATCTGACGAGAGCAGGCACATTCAGCTTAGAATGGCCATTGACATTAAAAGCCTTAATCCATAGTCCTATATAATCTATTGTGAAACAAAATCTAAACAACATAATAAAAAGTCAACCGCACCACGGATTCCCAGACAGTCTCCCACACGGATACTAGCGAGGCCTTAAGCTGTGTAACTTCTGCGATCTGACGAGAGCAGGGACATTCAGCTTAGAATGGCCATTGACAGTAAATGCTTTAATCCATAGTCCTTTTTAATCGATTGTGAAACAAAATCTAAACGACATAATAAAAATTCAACCGCACCACGGATTCCCAGACAGTCTCCCACACTGGTACTAGCGAGGCCTTAAGCTGTGTAACTTCTGCGTTCTGACGAGAGGAGGCACATTCATCTTAGAATGGCCATTGACTTTAAATGCTTTAATCCATAGTCCTATTTAATCTATTGTGAAACAAAATCTAAACGACATAATAAAAAGTCAACCGCACCACGGATTCCCAGACAGTCTCCCACACTGGTACTAGCGAGGCCTTAAGCTATGTAACTTCTGCGTTCTGATGAGAGCAGGCACATTCAGCTTAGAATGGCCATTGACGTTAAATGCTTTAATCCATAGTCCTATTTAATCTATTGTGAAACAAAATCTAAACGACATAATAAAAAGTCAACCGCACCACGGATTCCCAGACAGTCTCCCACACTGGTACTAGCGAGGCCTTAAGCTGTGTAACTTCTGCGATCTGACGAGAGCAGGCACATTCAGCTTAGAATGGCCATTGACATTAAATGCTTTAATCCATAGTCCTTTTTAATCGATTGTGAAACAAAATCTAAACGACATAATAAAAAGTTAACCGCACCACGGATTCCCAGACAGTCTCCCACACTGGTACCAGCGAGGCCTTAAGCTGTGTAACTTCTGCGATCTGACGAGAGCAGGGACATTCAGCTTGGAATGGCCATTGACATTAAAGGCTTTAATCCATAGTCCTTTTTAATCGATTGTGAAACAAAATCTAAACGACATAATAAAAACTCCACCGCACCACAGATTCCCAGACAGTCTCCCACACTGGTACTAGCGAGGCCTTAACCTGTGTAACTTCTGCGATCTGACGAGAGCAGGTACATTCAGCTTAGAATGGCCATTGACATTAAATGCTTTAATCCATAGTCCTTTTTAATTGATTGTGAAACAAAATCTAAACGACATCATAAAAAGTCAACCGCACCACGGATTCCCAGACAGTCTCCCACACTGGTACTAGCGAGGCCTTAAGCTGTGTATCTTCTGCGTTCGGACGAGAGCAGGCACATTCAGCTTAGAATGGCCATTGACGTTAAATGCTTTAATCCATAGTCCTATTTAATCTATTGTGAAACAAAATCTAAACGACATAATAAAAAGTCAACCGCACCACGGATTCCCAGACAGTCTCCCACACTGGTACTAGCGAGGCCTTAAGCTGTGTAATTTCTGCAATCTGACGAGAGCAGGCACATTCAGTTTAGAATGGCCATTGACATTAAATGCTTTAATCCATAGTCCTATTTAATCTATTGTGAAACAAAATCTAAACGACATAATAGAAAGTCAACCGCACCACGGATTCCCAGACAGTCTCCCACACTGGTACTAGCGAGGCCTTAAGCTGTGTAACTTCTGCGATCTGACGAGAGCAGGCACATTCAGCTTAGAATGGCCATTGACGTTAAATGCTTTAATCCATAGTCCTATTTAATCTATTGTGAAACAAAATCTAAACGACATCATAAAAAGCCAACCGCACCACAGATTCCCAGACAGTCTCCCACACTGGTACTAGCGAGGCCTTAAGCTGTGTATCTTCTGCGTTCGGACGAGAGCAGGCACATTCAGCTTAGAATGGCCATTGACGTTAAATGCTTTAATCCATAGTCCTATTTAATCTATTGTGAAACAAAATCTAAACGACATAATAAAAAGTCAACCGCACCACGGATTCCCAGACAGTCTCCCACACTGGTACTAGCGAGGCCTTAAGCTGTGTAACTTCTGCGATCTGACGAGAGCAGGCACATTCAGCTTAGAATGGCCATTGACATTAAAAGCCTTAATCCATAGTCCTATTTAATCTATTGTGAAACAAAATCTAAACAACATAAAAAAAAGTCAACCGCACCACGGATTCCCAGACAGTCTCCCACACTGGTACTAGCGAGGCCTTAAGCTGTGTAAGTTCTGCGATCTGACGAGAGCAGGCACATTCAGCTTAGAATGGCCATTGACATTAAATGCTTTAATCCATAGTCCTATTTAATCTATTGTGAAACAAAATCTAAACGACATAATAAAAAGTCAACCGCACCACGGATTCCCAGACAGTCACCCACACTGGTACTAGCGAGGCGTTAAGCTGTGTAACTTCTGCGATCTAACGAGAGCAGGCACATTCAGCTTAGAATGGCCATTGACATTAAATGCTTTAATCCATAGTCCTTTTTAATCGATTGTGAAACAAAATCTAAACGACATAATAAAAAGTCAACCGCACCACGGATTCCCAGACAGTCTCCCACACTGGTACTAGCGAGGCCTTAAGCTGTGTAACTTCTGCGATCTGACGAGAGCAGGCACATTCAGCTTAGAATGGCCATTGACATCAAAAGCCTTAATCCATAGTCCTATTTAATCGATTGTGAAACAAAATCTAAACGACATAATAAAAATGCAACCGCACCACGGATTCCCAGACAGTCTCCCACACTGGTACTAGCGAGGCCTTAAGCTGTGTAACTTCTGCGATCTGACGAGAGCAGGCACATTCAGCTTAGAATGGCCATTGACATTAAATGCTTTAATCCATAGTCCTTTTTAAGCGATTGTGAAACAAAATCTAAACGACATAATAAAAAGGCAACCGTACCACGGATTCCCAGACAGTCTCCCACACTGGTACAAGCGAGGCCTTAAGCTGTGTAACTTTTGCGATCTGACGAGAGCAGGCACATTCAGCTTAAAATGGCCATTGACATTAAATGCTTTAATCCATAGTCCTTTTTAATCGATTGTGAAACAAAATCTAAACGACATAATAAAAAGTCAACCGCACCACGGATTCCCAGACAGTCTCCCACACTGGTACTAGCGAGGACTTAAGCTATGTAACTTCTGCGTTCTGACGAGAGCAGGCACATTCAGCTTAGAATGGCCATTGACGTTACATGCTTTAATCCATAGTCCTTTTTAATCGATTGTGAAACAAAATCTAAACGACATAATAAAAATTCAACAGCACCACGGATTCCCAGACAGTCTCCCACACTGGTACTAGCGAGGGCTTAAGCTGTGTAACTTCTGCGATCTGACGAGAGCAGGGACATTCAGCTTAGAATGGCCATTGACATTAAATGCTTTAATCCATAGTCCTTTTTAATCGATTGTGAAACAAAATCTAAACGACATAATAAAAAGTCAACCGCACCACGGATTCCCAGACAGTCTCCCACACTAGTACTAGCGAGGCCTTAAGCTGTGTAACTTCTGCGATCTGACGAGAGCAGGCACATTCAGCTTAGAATGGCCATTGACATTAAATGCTTTAATCCATAGTCCTTTTTAATCGATTGTGAAACAAAATCTAAACGACATAATAAAAAGTCAACCGCACCACGGATTCCCAGACAGTCTCCCACACTGGTACTAGCGAGGCCTTAAGCTGTGTAACTTCTGCGTTTTGACGAGAGCAGGCACATTCAGCTTAGAATGGCCATTGACGTTAAATTCTTTAATCCATAGTCCTATTTAATCTATTGTGAAACAAAATCTAAACGACATAATAAAAAGTCAACCGCACCACGGATTCCCAGACAGTCTCCCACACTGGTACTAGCGAGGCCTTAAGCTGTGTAATTTCTGCTATCTGACGAGAGCAGGCACATTCAGCTTAGAATGGCCATTGACGTTAAATGCTTTAATCCATAGTCCTTTTTAATCGATTGTGAAACAAAATCTAAACGACATAATAAAAAGTTAACCGCACCACGGATTCCCAGACAGTCTCCCACACTGGTACTAGCGAGGACTTAAGCTGTGTAACTTCTGCGATCTGACGAGAGCAGGCACATTCAGCTTAGAATGGCCATTGACATTAAATGCTTTAATCCATAGTCCTTTTTAATCGATTGTGAAACAAAATCTAAACGACATAATAAAAAGTCAACCACACCACGGATTCCCAGACTGTCTCCCACACTGGTACTAGCAAGGCCTTAAGCTGTGTAACTTCTGCGATCTGACGAGAGCAGGGACATTCAGCTTAGAATGGCCATTGACATTAAATGCTTTAATCCATAGTCCTTTTTAATCGATTGTGAAACAAAATCTAAACGACATAATAAAAATTCAACCGCACCACGGATTCCCAGACAGTCTCCCACACTGGTACTAGCGAGGCGTTAAGCTGTGTAACTTCTGCGATCTGACGAGAGCAGGCACATTCAGCTTAGAATGGCCATTGATATTAAAAGCCTTAATCCATAGTCCTATTTAATCCATTGTGAAACAAAATCTAAACAACATAATAAAAAGTCAACTGCACCACGGATTCCCAGACAGTCTCCCACACTGGTACTAGCGAGGACTTAAGCTGTGTAACTTCTGCGATCTGACGAGAGCAGGCACACTCAGCTTAGAATGGCCATTGACGTTAAATGCTTTAATCCATAGTCCTATTTAATCTATTGTGAAACAAAATCTAAACGACATAATAAAAAGTCAACCGCACCACGGATTCCCAGACAGTCTCCCACACTGGTACTAGCGAGGCGTTAAGCTGTGTAACTTCTGCGATCTAACGAGGGCAGGCACATTCAGCTTAGAATGGCAATTGACATTAAATGCTTTAATCCATAGTCCTTTTTAATCGATTGTGAAACAAAATCTAAACGACATAATAATAAGTCAACCGCACCACGGATTCCCAGACAGTCTCCCACACTGGTACTAGCGAGGCCTTAAGCTGTGTAACTTCTGCGATCTGACGAGAGCAGGGACATTCAGCTTAGAATGGCCATTGACATTAAATGCTTTAATCCATAGTCCTTTTTAATCGATTGTGAAACAAAATCTAAACGACATAATAAAAAGTCAACCGCACCACGGATTCCCAGACAGTCTCCCACACTGGTACTAGCGAGGCCTTAAGCCGTGTAACTTCTGCGATCTGACGAGTGCAGGCACATTCAGCTTAGAATGGCCATTGACATTAAAAGCCTTAATCCATAGTCCTATTTAATCTATTGTGAAACAAAATCTAAACAACATAATAAAAAGTCAACCGCACCACGCATTCCCAGACAGTCTCCCACACTGGTACCAGCGAGGCCTTAAGCTGTGTAACTTCTGCGATCTGACGAGAGCAGGGACATTCAGCTTAGAATGGCCATTGACATTAAAGGCTTTAATCCATAGTCCTTTTTAATCGATTGTGAAACAAAATCTAAACGACATAATAAAAACTCAACCGCACCACGGATTCCCAGACAGTCTCCCACACTGGTACTAGCGAGGACTTAAGCTATGTAACTTCTGCGTTCTGACGAGAGCAGGCACATTCAGCTTAGAATGGCCATTGACGTTAAATGCTTTAATCCATAGTCCTTTTTAATCGATTGTGAAACAAAATCTAAACGACATAATAAAAAGTCAACCGCACCACGGATTCCCAGACAGTCTCCCACACTGGTACTAGCGAGGCCTTAAGCTGTGTAACTTCTGCGATCTGACGAGAGCAGGCACATTCAGCTTAGAATGGCCATTGACATTACATGCTTTAATCCATAGTCCTTTTTAATCGATTGTGAAACAAAATCTAAACGACATAATAAAAAGTCAACAGCACCACGGATTCCCAGACAGTCTCCCACACTGGTACTAGCGAGGCCTTAAGCTGTGTAACTTCTGCGATCTGACGAGAGCAGGCACATTCAGCTTAGAATGGCCATTGACATCAAAAGCCTTAATCCATAGTCCTATTTAATCGATTGTGAAACAAAATCTAAACGACATAATAAAAATGCAACCGCACCACGGATTCCCAGACAGTCTCCCACACTGGTACTAGCGAGGCCTTAAGCTGTGTAACTTCTGCGATCTGACGAGAGCAGGCACATTCAGCTTAGAATGGCCATTGACATTAAATGCTTTAATCCATAGTCCTTTTTAAGCGATTGTGAAACAAAATCTAAACGACATAATAAAAAGGCAACCGTACCACGGATTCCCAGACAGTCTCCCACACTGGTACAAGCGAGGCCTTAAGCTGTGTAACTTTTGCGATCTGACGAGAGCAGGCACATTCAGCTTAGAATGGCCATTGACATTAAATGCTTTAATCCATAGTCCTTTTTAATCGATTGTGAAACAAAATCTAAACGACATAATAAAAAGTCAACCGCACCACGGATTCCCAGACAGTCTCCCACACTGGTACTAGCGAGGACTTAAGCTATGTAACTTCTGCGTTCTGACGAGAGCAGGCACATTCAGCTTAGAATGGCCATTGACGTTAAATGCTTTAATCCATAGTCCTTTTTAATCGATTGTGAAACAAAATCTAAACGACATAATAAAAATTCAACAGCACCACGGATTCCCAGACAGTCTCCCACACTGGTACTAGCGAGGGCTTAAGCTGTGTAACTTCTGCGATCTGACGAGAGCAGGGACATTCAGCTTAGAATGGCCATTGACATTAAATGCTTTAATCCATAGTCCTTTTTAATCGATTGTGAAACAAAATCTAAACGACATAATAAAAAGTCAACCGCACCACGGATTCCCAGACAGTCTCCCACACTAGTACTAGCGAGGCCTTAAGCTGTGTAACTTCTGCGATCTGACGAGAGCAGGCACATTCAGCTTAGAATGGCCATTGACATTAAATGCTTTAATCCATAGTCCTTTTTAATCGATTGTGAAACAAAATCTAAACGACATAATAAAAAGTCAACCGCACCACGGATTCCCAGACAGTCTCCCACACTGGTACTAGCGAGGCCTTAAGCTGTGTAACTTCTGCGTTTTGACGAGAGCAGGCACATTCAGCTTAGAATGGCCATTGACGTTAAATTCTTTAATCCATAGTCCTATTTAATCTATTGTGAAACAAAATCTAAACGACATAATAAAAAGTCAACCGCACCACGGATTCCCAGACAGTCTCCCACACTGGTACTAGCGAGGCCTTAAGCTGTGTAATTTCTGCTATCTGACGAGAGCAGGCACATTCAGCTTAGAATGGCCATTGACGTTAAATGCTTTAATCCATAGTCCTTTTTAATCGATTGTGAAACAAAATCTAAACGACATAATAAAAAGTTAACCGCACCACGGATTCCCAGACAGTCTCCCACACTGGTACTAGCGAGGACTTAAGCTGTGTAACTTCTGCGATCTGACGAGAGCAGGCACATTCAGCTTAGAATGGCCATTGACATTAAATGCTTTAATCCATAGTCCTTTTTAATCGATTGTGAAACAAAATCTAAACGACATAATAAAAAGTCAACCGCACCACGGATTCCCAGACTGTCTCCCACACTGGTACTAGCAAGGCCTTAAGCTGTGTAACTTCTGCGATCTGACGAGAGCAGGGACATTCAGCTTAGAATGGCCATTGACATTAAATGCTTTAATCCATAGTCCTTTTTAATCGATTGTGAAACAAAATCTAAACGACATAATAAAAATTCAACCGCACCACGGATTCCCAGACAGTCTCCCACACTGGTACTAGCGAGGCGTTAAGCTGTGTAACTTCTGCGATCTGACGAGAGCAGGCACATTCAGCTTAGAATGGCCATTGATATTAAAAGCCTTAATCCATAGTCCTATTTAATCCATTGTGAAACAAAATCTAAACAACATAATAAAAAGTCAACTGCACCACGGATTCCCAGACAGTCTCCCACACTGGTACTAGCGAGGACTTAAGCTGTGTAACTTCTGCGATCTGACGAGAGCAGGCACACTCAGCTTAGAATGGCCATTGACGTTAAATGCTTTAATCCATAGTCCTATTTAATCTATTGTGAAACAAAATCTAAACGACATAATAAAAAGTCAACCGCACCACGGATTCCCAGACAGTCTCCCACACTGGTACTAGCGAGGCGTTAAGCTGTGTAACTTCTGCGATCGAACGAGGGCAGGCACATTCAGCTTAGAATGGCAATTGACATTAAATGCTTTAATCCATAGTCCTTTTTAATCGATTGTGAAACAAAATCTAAACGACATAATAAAAAGTCAACCGCACCACGGATTCCCAGACAGTCTCCCACACTGGTACTAGCGAGGCCTTAAGCTGTGTAACTTCTGCGATCTGACGAGAGCAGGGACATTCAGCTTAGAATGGCCATTGACATTAAATGCTTTAATCCATAGTCCTTTTTAATCGATTGTGAAACAAAATCTAAACGACATAATAAAAAGTCAACCGCACCACGGATTCCCAGACAGTCTCCCACACTGGTACTAGCGAGGCCTTAAGCCGTGTAACTTCTGCGATCTGACGAGTGCAGGCACATTCAGCTTAGAATGGCCATTGACATTAAAAGCCTTAATCCATAGTCCTATTTAATCTATTGTGAAACAAAATCTAAACAACATAATAAAAAGTCAACCGCACCACGCATTCCCAGACAGTCTCCCACACTGGTACCAGCGAGGCCTTAAGCTGTGTAACTTCTGCGATCTGACGAGAGCAGGGACATTCAGCTTAGAATGGCCATTGACATTAAAGGCTTTAATCCATAGTCCTTTTTAATCGATTGTGAAACAAAATCTAAACGACATAATAAAAACTCAACCGCACCACGGATTCCCAGACAGTCTCCCACACTGGTACTAGCGAGGACTTAAGCTATGTAACTTCTGCGTTCTGACGAGAGCAGGCACATTCAGCTTAGAATGGCCATTGACGTTAAATGCTTTAATCCATAGTCCTTTTTAATCGATTGTGAAACAAAATCTAAACGACATAATAAAAAGTCAACCGCACCACGGATTCCCAGACAGTCTCCCACACTGGTACTAGCGAGGCCTTAAGCTGTGTAACTTCTGCGATCTGACGAGAGCAGGCACATTCAGCTTAGAATGGCCATTGACATTACATGCTTTAATCCATAGTCCTTTTTAATCGATTGTGAAACAAAATCTAAACGACATAATAAAAAGTCAACAGCACCACGGATTCCCAGACAGTCTCCCACACTGGTACTAGCGAGGCCTTAAGCTGTGTAACTTCTGCGATCTGACGACGGCAGGGACATTCAGCTTAGAATGGCCATTGACATTAAATGCTTTAATCCATAGTCCTTTTTAATCGATTGTGAAACAAAATCTAAACGACATAATAAAAATTCAACCGCACAACGGATTCCGAGACAGTCTCCCACACTGGTACTAGCGAGGCCTTAAGCTGGGTAACATCTGCGATCTGACGAGAGCAGGCACATTCAGCTTAGAATGGCCATTGACATTAAATGCTTTAATCCATAGTCCTTTTTAATCGATTGTGAAACAAAATCTAAACGACATAATAAAAAGTCAACCGCACCACGGATTCCCAGACAGTCTCCCACACTAGTACTAGCGAGGCCTTAAGCTATGTAACTTCTGCGATCTGACGAGAGCAGGCACATTCAGCTTAGAATGGCCATTGACATTAAATGCTTTAATCCATAGTCCTTTTTAATCGATTGTGAAACAAAATCTAAACGACATAATAAAAAGTCAACCGCACCACGGATTCCCAGACAGTCTCCCACACTGGTACTAGCGAGGCCTTAAGCTGTGTAACTTCTGCGTTTTGACGAGAGCAGGCACATTCAGCTTAGAATGGCCATTGACGTTAAATTCTTTAATCCATAGTCCTATTTAATCTATTGTGAAACAAAATCTAAACGACATAATAAAAAGTCAACCGCACCACGGATTCCCAGACAGTCTCCCACACTGGTACTAGCGAGGCCTTAAGCTGTGTAACTTCTGCGATCTGACGAGAGCAGGCACATTCCGCTTAGAATAGCCATTGACGTTAAATGCTTTAATCCATAGTCCTTTTTAATCGATTGTGAAACAAAATCTAAACGACATAATAAAAAGTTAACCGCACCACGGATTCCCAGACAGTCTCCCACACTGGTACTAGCGAGGACTTAAGCTGTTTAACTTCTGCGATCTGACGAGAGCAGGCACATTCAGCTTAGAATGGCCAATAACATTAAATGCTTTAATCCATAGTCCTTTTTAATCGATTGTGAAACAAAATCTAAACGACATAATAAAAAGTCAACCGCACCACGGATTCCCAGACAGTCTCCCACACTGGTACTAGCAAGGCTTTAAGCTGTGTAACTTCTGCGATCTGACGAGAGCAGGCACATTCAGCTTAGAATGGCGATTGAAATTAAAAGCCTTAATCCATAGTCCTATTTAATCTATTGTGAAACAAAATCTAAACAACATAATAAAAAGTCAACTGCATTACGGATGCCCAGACAGTCTCCCACACTGGTACTAGCGAGGCCTTAAGCTGTGTAACTTCTGCGATCTGACGAGAGCAGGGACATTCAACTTAGAATGGCCATTGACATTAAATTCTTTAATCCATAGTCCTTTTTAATCGATTGTGAAACAAAATCTAAACGACATAATAAAAATTCAACCGCACCACGGATTCCCAGACAGTCTCCCACACTGGTACTAGCGAGGCCTTAAGCTGTGTAACTTCTGCGTTCTGACTAGAGCAGGCACTTTCAGCTTAGAATGGCCATTGACGTTAAATGCTTTAATCCATAGTCCTATTTAATCTATTGTGAAACAAAATCTAAACGACATAATAAAAAGTCAACCGCACCACGGATTCCTAGACAGTCTCCCACACTGGTACTAGCGAGGCCTTAAGCTGTGTAACTTCTGCGATCTGACGAGAGCAGGCACATTCAGCTTAGAATGGCCATTGACGTTAAATGTTTTAATCCATAGTCCTATTTAATCTATTGTGAAACAAAATCTAAACGAAATAATAAAAAGTCAACCGCACCACTGATTCCCAGACAGTCTCCCACACTGGTACTAGCTAGGCCTTAAGCTGTGTAACATCTGCGATCTGACGAGAGCAGGCACATTCAGCTTAGAATGGCCATTGACATTAAATGCTTTAATCCATAGTCCTTTTTAATCGATTGTGAAACAAAATCTAAACGACATAATAAAAAGTCAACCGCACCACGGATTCCCAGACAGTCTCCCACACTGGTACTAGCGAGGCCTTAAGCTGTGTAACTTCTGCGATCTGACGAGTGCAGGCACATTCAGCTTAGAATGGCCATTGACGTTAAAAGCCTTAATCCATAGTCCTATTTAATCTATTGTGAAACAAAATCTAAACGACATAATAAAAAGTCAACCGCACCACGCATTCCCAGACAGTCTCCCACACTGGTACCAGCGAGGCCTTAAGCTGTGTAACTTCTGCGATCTGACGAGAGCACGGACATTCAGCTTAGAATGGACATTGACATTAAATGCTTTAATCCATAGTCCTTTTTAATCGATTGTGAAACAAAATCTAAACGACATAATAAAAAGTCAACAGCACCACGGATTCCCAGACAGTCTCCCACACTGGTACTAGCGAGGCCTTAAGCTGTGTAACTTCTGCGATCTGACGAGAGCAGGGACATTCAGCTTAGAATGGCCATTGACATTAAATGCTTTAATCCATAGTCCTTTTTAATCGATTGTGAAACAAAATCTAAACGACATAATAAAAAGTCAACCGCACCACGGATTCCCAGACAGTCTCCCACACTAGTACTAGCGAGGCCTTAAGCTGTGTAACTTCTGTGATCTGACGAGAGCAGGCACATTCAGCTTAGAATGGCCATTGACATTAAATGCTTTAATCCATAGTCCTTTTTAATCGATTGTGAAACAAAATCTAAACGACATAATAAAAAGTCAACCGCACCACGGATTCCCAGACAGTCTCCCACACTGGTACTAGCGAGGCCTTAAGCTGTGTAACTTCTGCGTTTTGACGAGAGCAGGCACATTCAGCTTAGAATGACCATTGACGTTAAATTCTTTAATCCATAGTCCTATTTAATCTATTGTGAAACAAAATCTAAACGACATAATAAAAAGTCAACCGCACCACGGATTCCCAGACAGTCTCCCACACTGGTACTAGCGAGGCCTTAAGCTGTGTCATTTCTGCGATCTGACGAGAGCAGGCACATTCAGCTTAGAATGGCCATTGACGTTAAATGCTTTAATCCATAGTCCTTTTTAATCGATTGTGAAACAAAATCTAAACGACATAATAAAAAGTTAACCGCACCACGGATTCCCAGACAGTCTCACACACTGGTACTAGTGAGGCCTTAAGCTGTATAACTTCTGCGATCTGACGAGAGCAGGGACATTCAGCTTAGAATGGCCATTGACATTAAAAGCCTTAATCCATAGTCCTATTTAATCTATTGTGAAACAAAATCTAAACAACATAATAAAATTCAACCGCACCACGGATTCCCAGACAGTCTCCCACACTGGTACTAGCGAGGACTTAAGCTATGTAACTTCTGCGTTCTGACGAGAGCAGGCACATTCAGCTTAGAATGGCCATTGACGTTAAATGCTTTAATCCATAGTCCTTTTTAATCGATTGTGAAACAAAATCTAAACAACATAATAAAAAGTCAACCGCACCACTGATTCCCAGACAGTCTCCCACACCGGTACTAGCGAGGCCTTAAGCTGTGTAACTTCTGCGATCTGACGAGAGCAGGCACATTCAGCTTAGAATGGCCATTGACATTAAATGCTTTAATCCATAGTCCTTTTTAATCGATTGTGAAACAAAATCTAAACGACATAATAAAAAGTCAACCGCACCACGGATTCCCAGACAGTCTCCCACACTGGTACTAGCGAGGCCTTAAGCTGGGTAACTTCTGCGATCTGACGAGAGCAGGCACATTCAGCTTAGAATGGCCATTGACGTTAAATGATTTAATCCATAGTCCTATTTAATCTATTGTGAAACAAAATCTAAACAACATAATAAAAAGTCAACCGCACCACGGATTCCCAGACAGTCTCCCACACTGGTACTAGGGAGGCGTTAAGCTGTGTAACTTCTGCGATCTAACGAGAGCAGGCACATTCAGCTTAGAATGGCCATTGACATTAAATGCTTTAATCCATAGTCCTTTTTAATCGATTGTGAAACAAAATCTAAACGACATAATAAAAAGTCAACCGCACCACGGATTCCCAGACAGTCTCCCACACTGGTACTAGCGAGGCCTTAAGCTGTGTAACTTCTGCGATCTGACGAGAGCAGGCACATTCAGCTTAGAATGGCCATTGACATTAAAAGCCTTAATCCATAGTCCTATTTAATCTATTGTGAAACAAAAGCTAAACAACATAATAAAAAGTCAACCGCAAAACGGATTCCCAGACAGTCTCCCACAGTGGTACTAGCGAGGCCTTAAGCTGTGTAACTTCTGCGATCTGACGAGAGCAGGGACATTCAGTTTAGAATGGCCATTGAGATTAAATGCTTTAATCCATAGTCCTTTTTAATCGATTGTGAAACAAAATCTAAACGACATAATAAAAATTCAACCGCACCACGCATTCCCAGACAGTCTCCCACACTGGTACTAGCGAGGCCTTAAGCTGTGTAACTTCTGCGATCTGACGAGAGCAGGCACATTCAGCTTAGAATGGCCATTGACATGAAATGCTTTAATCCATAGTCCTTTTTAATCGATTGTAAAACAAAATCTAAACGACATAATAAAAAGGCAACCGCACCACGGATTCCCAGACAGTCTCCCACACTGGTACTAGCGAGGCCTTAAGCTGTGTAACTTCTGCGATCTGACGAGAGCAGGCACATTCAGCTTAGAATGGCCATTGACATTAAATGCTTTAATCCATAGTCCTTTTTAATCGATTGTGAAACAAAATCTAAACGACATAATAAAAAGTCAACCGCACCACGGATTCCTAGACAGTCTCCCACACTGGTACTAGCGAGGCCTTAAGCTGTGTAACTTCTGCGATCTGACGAGAGCAGGCACATTCAGCTTAGAATGGCCATTGACATTAAATGCTTTAATCCATAGTCCTTTTTAATCGATTGTGAAACAAAATCTAAACGACATAATAAAAAGTCAACAGCACCACGGATTCCCAGACAGTCTCCCACACTGGTACTAGCGAGGCCTTAAGCTGTGTAACTTCTGCGATCTGACGAGAGCAGGCACATTCAGCTTAGAATGGCCATTGACGTTAAATGCTTTAATCCATAGTCCTATTTAATCTATTGTGAAACAAAATCTAAACGACATAATAGAAAGTCAACCGCACCACAGATTCCCAGACAGTCTCCCACACTGGTACTAGGGAGGCGTTAAGCTGTGTAACTACTGCGATCTAACGAGAGCAGGCACATTCAGCTTAGAATGGCCATTGACATTAAATGCTTTAATCCATAGTCCTTTTTAATCGATTGTGAAACAAAATCTAAACGACATAATAAAAAGTCAACCGCACCACGGATTCCCAGACAGTCTCCCATACTGGTACTAGCGAGGCCTTAAGCTGGGTAACTTCTGCGATCTGACGAGAGCAGGCACATTCAGCTTAGAATGGCCATTGACGTTAAATGATTTAATCCATAGTCCTATTTAATCTATTGTGAAACAAAATCTAAACAACATAATAAAAAGTCAACCGCACCACGGATTCCCAGACAGTCTCCCACACTGGTACTAGGGAGGCGTTAAGCTGTGTAACTTCTGCGATCTAACGAGAGCAGGCGCATTCAGCTTAGAATGGCCATTGACATTAAATGCTTTAATCCATAGTCCTTTTTAATCGATTGTGAAACAAAATCTAAACGACATAATAAAAAGTCAACCGCACCACGGATTCCCAGACAGTCTCCCACACTGGTACTAGCGAGGCCTTAAGCTGTGTAACTTCTGCGATCTGACGAGAGCAGGCACATTCAGCTTAGAATGGCCATTGACAATAAAAGCCTTAATCCATAGTCCTATTTAATCTATTGTGAAACAAAAGCTAAACAACATAATAAAAAGTCAACCGCAAAACGGATTCCCAGACAGTCTCCCACAGTGGTACTAGCGAGGCCTTAAGCTGTGTAACTTCTGCGATCTGACGAGAGCAGGGACATTCAGTTTAGAATGGCCATTGAGATTAAATGCTTTAATCCATAGTCCTTTTTAATCGATTGTGAAACAAAATCTAAACGACATAATAAAAATTCAACCGCACCACGCATTCCCAGACAGTCTCCCACACTGGTACTAGCGAGGCCTTAAGCTGTGTAACTTCTGCGATCTGACGAGAGCAGGCACATTCATCTTAGAATGGCCATTGACATGAAATGCTTTAATCCATAGTCCTTTTTAATCGATTGTAAAACAAAATCTAAACGACATAATAAAAAGGCAACCGCACCACGGATTCCCAGACAGTCTCCCACACTGGTACTAGCGAGGCCTTAAGCTGTGTAACTTCTGCGATCTGACGAGAGCAGGCACATTCAGCTTAGAATGGCCATTGACATTAAATGCTTTAATCCATAGTCCTTTTTAATCGATTGTGAAACAAAATCTAAACGACATAATAAAAAGTCAACCGCACCACGGATTCCTAGACAGTCTCCCACACTGGTACTAGCGAGGCCTTAAGCTGTGTAACTTCTGCGATCTGACGAGAGCAGGCACATTCAGCTTAGAATGGCCATTGACATTAAATGCTTTAATCCATAGTCCTTTTTAATCGATTGTGAAACAAAATCTAAACGACATAATAAAAAGTCAACAGCACCACGGATTCCCAGACAGTCTCCCACACTGGTACTAGCGAGGCCTTAAGCTGTGTAACTTCTGCGATCTGACGAGAGCAGGCACATTCAGCTTAGAATGGCCATTGACGTTAAATGCTTTAATCCATAGTCCTATTTAATCTATTGTGAAACAAAATCTAAACGACATAATAAAAAGTCAACCGCACCACAGATTCCCAGACAGTCTCCCACACTGGTACTAGGGAGGTGTTAAGCTGTGTAACTACTGCGATCTAACGAGAGCAGGCACATTCAGCTTAGAATGGCCATTGACATTAAATGCTTTAATCCATAGTCCTTTTTAATCGATTGTGAAACAAAATCTAAACGACATAATAAAAAGTCAACCGCACCACGGATTCCCAGACAGTCTCCCACACTGGTACTAGCGAGGCCTTAAGCTGGGTAACTTCTGCGATCTGACGAGAGCAGGCGCATTCAGCTTAGAATGGCCATTGACGTTAAATGATTTAATCCATAGTCCTATTTAATCTATTGTGAAACAAAATCTAAACAACATAATAAAAAGTCAACCGCACCACGGATTCCCAGACAGTCTCCCACACTGGTACTAGGGAGGCGTTAAGCTGTGTAACTTCAGCGATCTAACGAGAGCAGGCGCATTCAGCTTAGAATGGCCATTGACATTAAATGCTTTAATCCATAGTCCTTTTTAATCGATTGTGAAACAAAATCTAAACGACATAATAAAAAGTCAACCGCACCACGGATTCCCAGACAGTCTCCCACACTGGTACTAGCGAGGCCTTAAGCTGTGTAACTTCTGCGATCTGACGAGAGCAGGCACATTCAGCTTAGAATGGCCATTGACATTAAAAGCCTTAATCCATAGTCCTATTTAATCTATTGTGAAACAAAATCTAAACAAAATAATAAAAAGTCAACCGCAAAACGGATTCCCAGACAGTCTCCCACAGTGGTACTAGCGAGGCCTTAAGCTGTGTAACTTCTGCGATCTGACGAGAGCAGGGACATACAGTTTAGAATGGCCATTGACATTAAATGCTTTAATCCATAGTCCTTTTTAATCGATTGTGAAACAAAATCTAAACGACATAATAAAAAGGCAACCGCACCACGGATTCCCAGACAGTCTCCCACACTGGTACTAGCGAGGCCTTAAGCTGTGTAACTTCTGCGATCTGACGAGAGCAGGGACATTCAGCTTAGAATGGCCATTGACATTAAAGGCTTTAATCCATAGTCCTTTTTAATTGATTGTGAAACAAAATCTAAACGACATAATAAAAACTCATCCGCACCACAGATTCCCAGACAGTCTCCCACACTGGTACTAGCGAGGCCTTAAGCTGTGTAACTTCTGCGATCTGACGAGAGCAGGGACATTCAGCTTAGAATGGCCATTGACATTAAAGGCTTTAATCCATAGTCCTTTTTAATCGATTGTGAAACAAAATCTAAACGACATAATAAAAATTCAACCACACCACGGATTCCCAGACAGTCTCCCACACTGGTACTAGCGAGGCCTTAAGCTGTGTAACTTCTGCGTTCTGACGAGAGCAGGAACAGTCAGCTTAGAATGGCTATTGACGTTAAATGCTTTAATCCATAGTCCTATTTAATCTATTGTGAAACATAATCTAAACTACATAATAAAAAGTCAACCGCACCACGGATTCCCAGACAGTCTCCCACACTGGTACTAGCGAGGCCTTAAGCTGTGTAACTTCTGCGATCTGACGAGAGCAGGCACATTCAGCTTAGAATGGCCATTGACATTAAATGCTTTAATCCATAGTCCTATTTAATCTATTGTGAAACAAAATCTAAACGACATAATAAAAAGTCAACCGCACCACGGATTCCCAGACAGTCACCCACACTGGTACTAGCGAGGCGTTAAGCTGTGTAACTTCTGCGATCTAACGAGAGCAGGCACATTCAGCTTAGAATGGCCATTGACATTAAATGCTTTAATCCATAGTCCTTTTTAATCGATTGTGAAACAAAATCTAAACGACATAATAAAAAGTCAAACGCACCACGGATTCCCAGACAGTCTCCCACACTGGTACTAGCGAGGCCTTAAGCTGTGTAACTTCTGCGATCTGACGAGAGCAGGCACATTCAGCTTAGAATGGCCATTGACATTAAAAGCCTTAATCCATAGTCCTATTTAATCTATTGTGAAACAAAATCTAAACAACATAATAAAAAGTCAACCGCACCACGCATTCCCAGACAGTCTCCCACACTGGTACCAGCGAGGCCTTAAGCTGTGTAACTTCCGCGATCTGACGAGAGCAGGGACATTCAGCTTAGAATGGCCATTGACATTAAAGGCTTTAATCCATAGTCCTTTTTAATCGATTGTGAAACAAAATCTAAACGACATACTAAAAACTCAACCGCACCACAGATTCCCAGACAGTCTCCCACACTGGTACTAGCGAGGCGTTAAGCTGTGTAACTTCTGCGATCTAACGAGAGCAGGCACATTCAGCTTAGAATGGCCATTGACATTAAATGTGTTAATCCATAGTCCTTTTTAATCGATTGTGAAACAAAATCTAAACGACATAATAAAAAGTCAACCGCACCACGGATTCCCAGACAGTCTTCCACACTGGTACTAGCGAGGCCTTAAGCTGTGTAACTTCTGCGTTCTGACGAGAGCAGGCACATTCAGCTTAGAATGGCCATTGACGTTAAATTCTTTAATCCATAGTCCTATTTAATCTATTGTGAAACAAAATCTAAACGACTTAATAAAAAGTCAACCGCACCACGGATTCCCAGACAGTCTCCCACACTGGTACTAGCAAAGCCTTAAGCTGTGTAACTTCTGCGATCTGTCGAGAGCAGGCACATTCAGCTTAGAATGGCCATTGACATTAAATGCTTTAATCCATAGTCCTTTTTAATCGATTGTGAAACAAAATCTAAACGACATAATAAAAATTCAACCGCACCACAGATTCCCAGACAGTCTCCCACACTGGTACTAGCGAGGCCTTAAGCTGTGTAAGTTCTGCGATCTGACGAGAGCAGGCACATTCAGCTTAGAATGGCCATTGATGTTAAATGCTTTAATCCATAGTCCTATTTAAGCTATTGTGAAACAAAATCTAAACGACATAATAAAAAGTCAACCGCACCACGGATTCCCAGACAGTCTCCTACACTGGTACTAGCGAGGCGTTAAGCTGTGTAACTTCTGCGATCTAACGAGAGCAGGCACATTCAGCTTAGAATGGCCATTGACATTAAATGCTTTAATCCATAGTCCTTTTTAATCGATTGTGAAACAAAATCTAAACGACATAATAAAAAGTCTACCGCACCAAGGATTCCCAGACAGTCTCCCACACTGGTACTATCGAGGCCTTAAGCTGTGTAACTTCTGCGATCTGACGAGAGCAGGTACATTCAGCTTAGAATGGCCATTGACATTAAATGCTTTAATCCATAGTCCTTTTTAATCGATTGTGAAACAAAATCTAAACGACATAATAAAAAGTCAACCGCACCACGGATTCCCAGACAGTCTCCCACACTGGTACTAGCGAGGCCTTAAGCTGTGTAACTTCTGCGATCTGACGAGAGCAGGGACATTCAGCTTAGAATGGCCATTGACATTAAATGCTTTAATACATAGTCCTTTTTAATCGATTGTGAAACAAAATCTAAACGACATAATAAAAAGTCAACTGCACCACGGATTCCCAGACAGTCTCCCACACTGGTATTAGCGAGGCCTTAAGCTGTGTAACTTCTGCGATCTAACGAGAGCAGGCACATTCAGCTTAGAATGGCCATTGACATTAAATGCTTTAATCCATAGTCCTTTTTAATCGATTGTGAAACAACATCTAAACGACATAATAAAAAGGCAGCCGCACCACGGATTCCCAGACAGTCTCCCACACTGGTACTAGCGAGGCCTTAAGCTGTGTAACTTCTGCGATCTGACTAGAGCAGGCACATTCAGCTTAGAATGGCCATTGACATTAAAAGCCTTAATCCATAGTCCTATTTAATCTATTGTGAAACAAAATCTAAACAACATAATAAAAAGTCAACCGCACCACGGATTCCCAGACAGTCTCCCACACTGGTACTAGCGAGGCCTTAACCCCTTCCCGCTCCTTGACGTACTATTACGTCATGGCAGCTCTATCGTTCGCGCTCCATGCCGTAATAGTACGTCTTGCAGTTAGAACAGCGGTGCGCGCGCCCGGCGCGTTCATGCGCTGTGATAGCTGCTGTTTCTGACAGCAGGCTATCACGGCATAATGGGACGGGACCATTTACTATGGTCCCGCCTCGCCGATCGCCGCTATTGGCTAGTCAGTGAGTAACTAGCCAATAGCAGCGATCGGTCTCATTCAGCACAGCAGTGCTCGAGCCCGGCGTTCCTGAGCTGTGATAGCTGCTGTTTCTGACAGCATGCTATCACAGCATAATGGGCCGGGACCATTTACTATGGTCCCGCCTCGCCGATCGCCGCTATTGGCTAGTCAGTGAGTAACTAGCCAATAGCAGCGATCATTCTCGTCACTTCCTCTCTCTGACCTCACATCCTGCTGCAACCGCCCTGAACGCCCTGTTGGAGTTAGCGAGGCGTTGAGATCGGTTGTGAGCAGAGAGTCAGAGAGAAAAGAAGTGAAAAAAAGTGAAAAAAAGTTTCTAAAACAACGTTTTTTTTGCTTCCCACCACCCAATCCACTACCCACTCCTGTTCCCTTCCTCTTTGAGTTCTACCCACGTTTTTTGGTCAGTGATCTCCTATCACTGACCACTTTTCAGTTTTCAGGACCACATTTCTTGGTCCCTGGGGATTTTTTTTTCATTTTTTTCTATATAAAACATAAAACAAAAAAAAAAATATAAAAAGAAAAAAAGAAACAAAAAAAAATAGTTAGTTTAGCCAATTTTGAAAATTTAACTGGTTAGTTTAGTATTAGCCCCTTCCCGCTCCTTGACGTACTATTACGTCATGGCAGCTCTATCGTTCGCGCTCCATGCCGTAATAGTACGTCTTGCAGTTAGAACAGCGGTGCGCGCGCCCGGCGCGTTCATGCGCTGTGATAGCTGCTGTTTCTGACAGCAGGCTATCACGGCATAATGGGACGGGACCATTTACTATGGTCCCGCCTCGCCGATCGCCGCTATTGGCTAGTCAGTGAGTAACTAGCCAATAGCAGCGATCGGTCTCATTCAGCACAGCAGTGCTCGAGCCCGGCGTTCCTGAGCTGTGATAGCTGCTGTTTCTGACAGCATGCTATCACAGCATAATGGGCCGGGACCATTTACTATGGTCCCGCCTCGCCGATCGCCGCTATTGGCTAGTCAGTGAGTAACTAGCCAATAGCAGCGATCATTCTCGTCACTTCCTCTCTCTGACCTCACATCCTGCTGCAACCGCCCTGAACGCCCTGTTGGAGTTAGCGAGGCGTTGAGATCGGTTGTGAGCAGAGAGTCAGAGAGAAAAGAAGTGAAAAAAAGTGAAAAAAAGTTTCTAAAACAACGTTTTTTTTGCTTCCCACCACCCCATCCACTACCCACTCCTGTTCCCTTCCTCTTTGAGTTCTACCCACGTTTTTTGGTCAGTGATCTCCTATCACTGACCACTTTTCAGTCTTCAGGACCACATTTCTTGGTCCCTGGGGATTTTTTTTTCATTTTTTTCTATATAAAACATAAAACAAAAAAAAAAATATAAAAAGAAAAAAAAGAAACAAAAAAAAATAGTTAGTTTAGCCAATTTTGAAAATTTAACTGGTTAGTTTAGTATTAGGGTTAGTTAGTGTCAGGGAACCGTCAAAAAGCGTAGTTAGGTATAGTGTCAGGGAATTTAGCGTCAGGAATCGGTCACCGTAGATAGGCTTAGCGTTAGGGATCCATCACCGTAGTTAGGTTTAGCGTCAGGGAAGCTCGGAATAATTAGATAGGTTTAGTGTCAGGCACCCGTCACCGTAGTTAGGTTTAGTGTCAGGGAAGCTTGAAATAATCTAGATAGGTTTAGTGTCAGGGAATCGTCGCCGTAGTTAGGTTTAGCGTTAGGGAAGTCCACATAAAATTTAGTTAGGTTTAGTGTTAGGAACCCTCGCCCTAGTTAGCTTTAGTGTCAGGGAAGTCCACTTGCTCTCTAAAAACAAAACACACATTTGTGCTAGTTGTGCTATCCTATTGCTCCCAGTTAGGGATTTATTTTTTTGCAGTATATAAATTTTGTCTTCGCACAACAAGCATGTCCCAACGGACATTTACTGCTGAAGAGGCGTATGCATTTCTGGCCTCCGACACAGACTCGTCGGATGGCGATACACTATTTTATTTGTCTACCTCCTCATCCAGCGATGAAGAGGAGGGACCCCCTAGGAGACGCCCCAGGACCACCACCATAGTAGAAATCCCTGAGAGAAGTGACCCCACAACAAGTGATACCCCTGAGCGAAGTGACCCCATTTGGACGCCCACACCAGACCATTATGAACCCCAAATCCCTGAGTACACGGGCAGCCCAGGCATCAAATTTAACACGGCAGGGTTCAGTGAGATGGACTTTTTCAAGTTCTTCTTCACTGATAACTTTATAGAGCTAATGGTCACCCAGACTAATTTATATGCCCAACAGTATATCACCAAGAACCCCAACTCATTTTATGCCCAATCCCAGAGGTGGACTCCTGTAAACGCAGCAGAGTTGGGCAAGTTCTGGGGACTGCTCTTGAACATGGGGCTTCTAAAAAAGCCATCCATTAGGACCTACTGGAGCACGGACATCCTATACCACACCCCGATGTACCGTATGGCCATGTCCAGGATGCGTTATGAGGCAATACTTTGCTTCCTACATTATGCCGATAATGAGCAGTGCCCACCCCGAGATGACCCCAGTTTTGACCGTTTATATAAACTGAGACCCCTATTAGACCATTTCAGTGCCCGGTTTGCCCAAGCATACACCCCCGAGAAGTGTATTTCCATTGATGAGTCCCTGGTACATTTTAAAGGGAGGCTTCAATTCCGCCAATACCTGCCAAGTAAGAGGGCAAGGTATGGCGTGAAGTTGTATAAGCTGTGCGAGAGTGCATCAGGGTATACATATAAATTCAGGATATATGAAGGGAAGGACAGCAGTATTCAGCCCCCAGAATGCCCCCCCTTACTGGGAATTAACGCAAAAATTGTGTGGGATTTGGTGCACCCACTGCTGGACCAGGGTTACCACCTCTACCTGGATAATTTTTATACCAGCGTCCCGCTCTTCAAGTGCCTCGCTTCCAGAAGGACTGCGGCATGCGGCACTGCTAGAAAAAATCTTAGAGGCCTCCCTAAAACACTGCTTGGGCAAACACTCAGAAGGGGTGAGAGCAGGGCACATTCTAGTAGCAACATATTGTGTGTCAAGTACAAGGACAAGAGAGATGTCCTTGTATTGACAACAATACATGGCCACACCAGTACCCATGTACCTGTACGAGGTACCAGTACAGAGACCCCCAAACCAGATTGCATCCTGGACTACAATAGGTACATGGGAGGGGTGGACTTGTCAGATCAAGTCCTGAAGCCCTACAGCGCTACGCGGAAATCGAGGGTGTGGTATAAGAAGCTGGCCGTGCACATCATACAGATGGCATTGTACAATGCGTACGTGCTACGTCGATGTGCAGGCCAGAGGGGAACTTTCCTGGAATTTCAAGATCTAATCTTTAGGGACCAGGAAGGGGGGGCACCCAGTACTTCTGGAAGCGAGGCCACACGCATCGTACCAGGGCAACACTTTCCAGGAGAAGTTCCCCAAACTGGCAAGAAGGGAAAAAGTCAAAAGAGGTGCAAAGTGTGCTATAAGAGGGGGATAAGGAAGGACACAACATACCAATGCGACACGTGTCCCGAAAAACCAGGGCTCTGTATGAAAGATTGTTTTAAAATTTACCATACATCCCTTGATTTTTAATTTACCCTGATGCACTCCGCACAGCTTATCCCCCTCATCTTTCCCTTTTGAGCCCTGCCATGTGCCCAAGCAGCAAATAACAGCCACATGTAGGGTATTGCCGTACCCGGGAGAACCCACATTACAATTTATGGGGTGTATGTCTCCGGTGGCACATGCTGGGCACAATATATCGGACACTGAAATGGCATATATGTATAGGAAATTGCAAATCTCACTTTGCACCATCTACTGCGCATTACCTTTTACACAATAACTGTTGGGTCAAAATGCTCACTACACTCTAGATGAATGTCTTAAGGGGTGTAGTTTTTAAAATGGGTTCACTTCTCGGGGGTTTCAACTGTACTGGTACCTCAGGGGTTCTGCCTACATGACTTAGCACCAGAAAAGCTCCAGTAGGCTAAATGGTGGTCCTTCCCTTCTGAGCCCTGTCGTGTGCCCAGGCAGCTAATAACAGCCACATGTAGGGTATTGCCGTACCCGGGAGAACCCACATTACAATTTATGGGGTGTATGTCTCCAGTGGCACATGCTGGGCACAATATATCAGACACTGAAATGGCATATATGCATAGGAAATTGCAAATCTCACTTTGCACCATCTGCTGCGCATTACCTTTTACACAATAACTGTGGGGTCAAAATGCTCACTACACCACTAGATGAATGTCTTAAGGGGTGTAGTTTTTAAAATGGGGTCACTTCTCGGGGGTTTCAACTGTACTGGTACCTCAGGGGTTCTGCCTACATGACTTAGCACCAGAAAAGCTCCAGTAGGCTAAATGGTGGTCCTTCCCTTCTGAGCCCTGTCGTGTGCCCAGGCAGCTAATAACAGCCACATGTAGGGTATTGCCGTACCCGGGAGAACCCACATTACAATTTATGGGGTGTATGTCTCCAGTGGCACATGCTGGGCACAATATATCAGACACTGAAATGGCATATATGCATAGGAAATTGCAAATCTCACTTTGCACCATCTGCTGCGCATTACCTTTTACACAATAACTGTGGGGTCAAAATGCTCACTACACCACTAGATGAATGTCTTAAGGGGTGTAGTTTTTAAAATGGGGTCACTTCTCGGGGGTTTCAACTGTACTGGTACCTCAGGGGTTCTGCCTACATGACTTAGCACCAGAAAAGCTCCAGTAGGCTAAATGGTGGTCCTTCCCTTCTGAGCCCTGTCGTGTGCCCAGGCAGCTAATAACAGCCACATGTAGGGTATTGCCGTACCCGGGAGAACCCACATTACAATTTATGGGGTGTATGTCTCCAGTGGCACATGCTGGGCACAATATATCAGACACTGAAATGGCATATATGCATAGGAAATTGCAAATCTCACTTTGCACCATCTGCTGCGCATTACCTTTTACACAATAACTGTGGGGTCAAAATGCTCACTACACCACTAGATGAATGTCTTAAGGGGTGTAGTTTTTAAAATGGGGTCACTTCTCGGGGGTTTCAACTGTACTGGTACCTCAGGGGTTCTGCCTACATGACTTAGCACCAGAAAAGCTCCAGTAGGCTAAATGGTGGTCCTTCCCTTCTGAGCCCTGTCGTGTGCCCAGGCAGCTAATAACAGCCACATGTAGGGTATTGCCGTACCCGGGAGAACCCACATTACAATTTATGGGGTGTATGTCTCCAGTGGCACATGCTGGGCACAATATATCAGACACTGAAATGGCATATATGCATAGGAAATTGCAAATCTCACTTTGCACCATCTGCTGCGCATTACCTTTTACACAATAACTGTGGGGTCAAAATGCTCACTACACCACTAGATGAATGTCTTAAGGGGTGTAGTTTTTAAAATGGGGTCACTTCTCGGGGGTTTTAACTGTACTGGTACCTCAGGGGCTTCTGCCTACATGACTTAGCACAAGAAAAGCTCCAGTAGGCCAAATGGTGGTCCTTTCCTTCTGAGTCCTGCCATGGGCCCAAACATCAGTTTATCACCACAAATGGGGTATTGCCGCACTCAGGACAAATTGGGCAACAAAATGGGGTGTTTTATTCCTTGTGAAAATAAGAAATTTTGAACAAAAATTACATCTTAATGGAAAAAAATATCATTTTTTTAATTCACAGCCCAATTCAAATAGGTGCTGTGAAAAAACGGTGTGGTCAAAATGATAACAACAACCATAAATGAATTCCTTGAGGGGTCTAGTTTCCAAAATGGGGTCACTTCTGGTGGGTTTCCATTGCTTTCATACCTCAACACCTCTTCAAACCTGGCATGCTGCCTAAAATATATTCTAATAAAAAAGAGGCCTCAAAATGCACTAGGTGCTCCTTTGTTTCTGAGGCTTGTGTTTTATTCCACGAGCGCACTAGAGCCACATGTGGGACATTTCTAAAAACTGCAGAATCTGGACAATACATATTTAGTAGTATTTCTCTGGTAAAATCTTCTGTGTTACAGAAAAAAATGGAATAATATTGAAATTCAGCAAGAAAAATGAAATTTGCAAATTTCACCTCCACATTGCTTTAATTCCTGTGAAATGCCTGAAGGGTTAAAAAACTTTCTAAATGCTGTTTTGAATACTTTGAGGGGTCTAGTTTTTAAAATGGGGTGTTTTATGGGGGTTTCTAATACATAGGCCCCTCAAAGCCACTTCAGAACTCAAGAGGTACCTTAAAAAAAAGGCTTTTGAAATTTTCTTAAAAATATGAGAAATTGCTGTTTATGTTCTAAGCCTTGTAACGTCCAAGAAAAATAAAAGAATGTTAAAAAAACGATGCCAATCTAAAGTAGACATATGGGAAATGTGAACTAGTAACTATTTTGGGTGGTATAACCGTCTGTTTTACAAGCAGATGCATTTAAATTCTGAAAAATGCAATTTTTTCAAAATTTTCTCTAAATTTTGCAATTTTTCACCAATAAACACTGAATATATCGACCAAATTTTACCACGAACATGAAGCCCAAAGTGTCACGAGAAAACAATCTCAGAATCGCTTGGATAGGTTTAAGCATTCCGACGTTATTACCACATAAAGTGAAATATGTCAGATTTGAAAAATGGGCTCTGAGCCTTAAGGCCCAAACTAGGCTGCGTCCTTAAGGGGTTAAGCTGTGTAACTTCTGCGATCTGACGAGAGCAGGGACATTCAGCTTAGAATGGCTATTGACATCAAATGCTTTAATCCATAGTCCTTTTTAATCGATTGTGAAACAAAATCTAAACGACATAATAAAAATTCAACCGCACCACGGATTCCCAGACAGTCTCCCACACTGGTACTAGCGAGGCCTTAAGCTGTGTAACTTCTGCGATCTGACGAGAGCAGGCACATTCAGCTTAGAATGGCCATTGACGTTAAATTCTTTAATCCATAGTCCTATTTAATCTATTGTGAAACAAAATCTAAACGACATAATAAAAAGTCAACCGCACCACGGATTCCCAGACAGTCTCCCACACTGGTACTAGCAAAGCCTTAAGCTGTGTAACTTCTGCGATCTGACGAGAGCAGGCACATTCAGCTTAGAATGGCCATTGACATTAAATGCTTTAATCCATAGTCCTTTTTAATCGATTGTGAAACAAAATCTAAACGACATAATAAAAATTCAACCGCACCACGGATTCCCAGACAGTCTCCCACACTGGTACTAGCGAGGCGTTAAGCTGTGTAACTTCTGCGATCTAACGAGAGCAGGCACATTCAGCTTAGAATGGCCATAGACATTAAATGCTTTAATCCATAGTCCTTTTTAATCGATTGTGAAACAAAATCTAAACGACATAATAAAAAGTCAACCGCACCACGGATTCCCAGACAGTCTCCCACACTGGTACTAGCGAGGCCTTATGCTGTGTAACTTCTGCGATCTGACGAGAGCAGGGACACTCAGCTTAGAATGGCCATTGACATCAAATGCTTTAATCCATAGTCCTTTTTAATCGATTGTGAAACAAAATCTAAACGACATAATAAAAATTCAACCGCACCACGGATTCCCAGACAGTCTCCCACACTGGTACTAGCGAGGCCTTAAGCTGTGTAACTTCTGCGATCTGACGAGAGCAGGCACATTCAGCTTAGAATGGCCATTGACGTTAAATGCTTTAATCCATAGTCCTATTTAATCTATTGTGAAACAAAATGTAAACAACATAATAAAAAGTCAACCGCACCACGGATTCCCAGACAGTCTCCCACACTGGTACTAGCGAGGCGTTAAGCTGTGTAACTTCTGCGATCTAACGAGAGCAGGCACATTCAGCTTAGAATGGCCATTGACATTAAATGCTTTAATCCATAGTCCTTTTTAATCGATTGTGAAACAAAATCTAAATGACATAATAAAAAGTCAACCGCACCACGGATTCCCAGACAGTCTCCCACACTGGTACTAGCGAGGCCTTAAGCTGTGTAACTTCTGCGTTCTGACGAGAGCAGGCACATTCAGCTTAGAATGGCCATTGACGTTAAATTCTTTAATCCATAGTCCTATTTAATCTATTGTGAAACAAAATCTAAACGACATAATAAAAAGTCAACCACACCACGGATTCCCAGACAGTCTCCCACACTGGTACTAGCAAAGCCTTAAGCTGTGTAACTTCTGCGATCTGACGAGAGCAGGCACATTCAGCTTAGAATGGCCATTGACATTAAATGCTTTAATCCATAGTCCTTTTTAATCGATTGTGAAACAAAATCTAAACGACATAATAAAAAGTCAACCGCACCACGGATTCCCAGACAGTCTCCCACACTGGTACTAGCGAGGCCTTAAGCTGTGTAACTTCTGCGTTCTGACGAGAGCAGGCACATTCAGCTTAGAATGGCCATTGACGTTAAATTCTTTAATCCATAGTCCTATTTAATCTATTGTGAAACAAAATCTAAACGACATAATAAAAAGTCAACCGCACCACGGATTCCCAGACAGTCTCCCACACTGGTACTAGCAAAGCCTTAAGCTGTGTAACTTCTGCGATCTAACGAGGGCAGGCACATTCAGCTTAGAATTGCCATTGACATTAAATGCTTTAATCCATAGTCCTTTTTAATCGATTGTGAAACAAAATCTAAACGACATAATAAAAAGTCAACCGCACCACGCATTCCCAGACAGTCTCCCACACTGGTACTAGCGAGGCCTTAAGCTGTGTAACTTCTGCGATCTGACGAGAGCAGGGACATTCAGCTTAGAATGGCCATTGACATTAAATGCTTTAATACATAGTCCTTTTTAATCGATTGTGAAACAAAATCTAAACGACATAATAAAAAGTCAACCGCACCACGGATTCCCAGACAGTCTCCCACACTGGTACTAGCGAGGCCTTAAGCTGTGTAACTTCTGCGATCTAACGAGAGCAGGCACATTCAGCTTAGAATGGCCATTGACATTAAATGCTTTAATCCATAGTCCTTTTTAATCGATTGTGAAACAACATCTAAACGACATAATAAAAAGTCAACCGCACCACGGATTCCCAGACAGTCTCCCACACTGGTACTAGCGAGGCCTTAAGCTGTGTAACTTCTGCGATCTGACGAGAGCAGGCACATTCAGCTTAGAATGGCCATTGACATTAAAAGCCTTAATCCATAGTCCTATTTAATCTATTGTGAAACAAAATCTAAACAACATAATAAAAAGTCAACCGCACCACGGATTCCCAGACAGTCTCCCACACTGGTACTAGCGAGGCCTTAAGCTGTGTAACTTCTGCGATCTGACGAGAGCAGGCACATTCAGCTTAGAATGGCCATTGACGTTAAATGCTTTAATCCATAGTCCTATTTAATCGATTGTGAAACAAAATGTAAACGACATAATAAAAAGTCAACCGCAACACGGATTCCCAGACAGTCTCCCACACTGGTACTAGCGAAGCCTTAAGCTGTGTAACTTCTGCGTTCTGACGAGAGCAGGCACATTCAGCTTAGAATGGCCATTGACGTTAAATTCTTTAATCCATAGTCCTATTTAATCTATTGTAAAACAAAATCTAAACGACATAATAAAAAGTCAACCGCACCACGGATTCCCAGACAGTCTCCCACACTGGTACTAGCAAAGCCTTAAGCTGTGTAACTTCTGCGATCTGACGAGAGCAGGCACATTCAGCTTAGAATGGCCATTGACATTAAATGCTTTAATCCATAGTCCTTTTTAATCGATTGTGAAACAAAATCTAAACGACATAATAAAAATTCAACCGCACCACAGATTCCCAGACAGTCTCCCACACTGGTACTAGCGAGGCCTTAAGCTGTGTAACTTCTGCGATCTGACGAGAGGAGGCACATTCAGCTTAGAATGGCCATTGACGTTAAATGCTTTAATCCATAGTCCTATTTAATCTATTGTGAAACAAAATCTAAACGACATAATAAAAAGTCAACCGCACCACGGATTCCCAGACAGTCTCCCACACTGGTACTAGCGAGGCGTTAAGCTGTGTAACTTCTGCGATCTAACGAGAGCAGGCACATTCAGCTTAGAATGGCCATTGACATTAAATGCTTTAATCCATAGTCCTTTTTAATCGATTGTGAAACAAAATCTAAACGACATAATAAAAAGTCTACCGCACCAAGGATTCCCAGACAGTCTCCCACACTGGTACTAGCGAGGCCTTAAGCTGTGTAACTTCTGCGATCTGACGAGAGCAGGTACATTCAGCTTAGAATGGCCATTGACATTAAAAGCCTTAATCCATAGTCCTATTTAATCTATTGTGAAACAAAATCTAAACAACATAATAAAAAGTCAACCGCACCACGGATTCCCAGACAGTCTCCCACACTGGTACTAGCGAGGCCTTAAGCTGTGTAACTTCTGCAATCTAACGAGAGCAGGCACACTCAGCTTAGAATGGCCATTGACATTAAATGCATTAATCCATAGTCCTTTTTAATCGATTGTGAAACAAAATCTAAACGACATAATAAAAAGTCAACCGCACCACTGATTCCCAGACAGTCTCCCACACTGGTACTAGAGAGGCCTTAAGCTGTGTAACTTCTGCGATCTGACGAGAGCAGGCACATTCAGCTTAGAATGGCCATTGACATTAAATGCTTTAATCCATAGTCCTTTTTAATCGATTGTGAAACAAAATCTAAACGACATAATAAAAAGTCAACCGCACCACGGATTCCCAGACACTCTCCCACACTGGTACTAGCGAGGCCTTAAGCTGTGTAACTTCTGCGATCTGACGAGAGCAGGCACATTCAGCTTAGAATGGCCATTGACATTAAATGCTTTAATCCATAGTCCTTTTTAATCGATTGTGAAACAAAATCTAAACGACATAATAAAAAGTCAACCGCACCACGGATTCCCAGACAGTCTCCCACACTGGTACTAGCGAGGCCTTAAGCTGTGTAACTTCTGCGATCTGACGAGAGCAGGCACATTCAGCTTAGAATGGCCATTGACATTAAATGCTTTAATCCATAGTCCTTTTTAATCGATTGTGAAACAAAATCTAAACGACATAATAAAAAGTCAACCGCACCACGGATTCCCAGACAGTCTCCCACACTGGTACTAGCGAGGCCTTAAGCTGTGTAACTTCTGCGATCTGACGAGAGCAGGCACATTCAGCTTAGAATGGCCATTGACATTAAATGCTTTAATCCATAGTCCTTTTTAATCGATTGTGAAACAAAATCTAAACGACATAATAAAAAGGCAACCGCACCACGGATTCCCAGACAGTCTCCCACACTGGTACTAGCGAGGCCTTAAGCTGTGTAACTTCTGCGATCTGACGAGAGCAGGTACATTCAGCTTAGAATGGCCATTGACATTAAATGCTTTAATCCATAGTCCTTTTTAATCGATTGTGAAACAAAATCTAAACGACATAATAAAAATTCAACCGCACCACGGATTCCCAGACAGTCTCCCACACTGGTACTAGCGAGCCCTTAAGCTGTGTAACTTCTGCGATCTGACGAGAGCAGGCACATTCAGCTTAGAATGGCCATTGACGTTAAATGCTTTAATCCATAGTCCTTTTTAATCGATTGTGAAACAAAATCTAAACGACATAATAAAAAGACAACCGCACCACGGATTCCCAGACAGTCTCCCACACTGGTACTAGAGAGGCCTTAAGCTGTGTAACTTCTGCGTTCTGACGAGGGCAGGCACATTCAGCTTAGAATGGCCATTGACGTTAAATGCTTTAATCCATAGTCCTATTTAATCTATTGTGAAACAAAATCTAAACGACATAATAAAAAGTCAACCGCACCACGGATTCCCAGACAGTCTCCCACACTAGTACTAGCGAGGCGTTAAGCTGTGTAACTTCTGCGATCTAACGAGAGCAGGCACATTCAGCTTAGAATGGCCATTGACATTAAATGCTTTAATCCATAGTCCTTTTTAATCGATTGTGAAACAACATCTAAACGACATAATAAAAAGTCAACCGCACCACGGATTCCCAGACAGTCTCCCACACTGGTACTAGCGAGGCCTTAAGCTGTGTAACTTCTGCGATTTGACGAGAGCAGGCACATTCAGCTTAGAATGGCCATTGACATTAAAAGCCTTAATCCATAGTCCTATTTAATCTATTGTGAAACAAAATCTAAACAACATAATAAAAAGTCAACAGCACCACGGATTCCCAGACAGTCTCCCACACTGGTACTAGCGAGGCCTTAAGCTGTGTAACTTCTGCGATCTGACGAGAGCAGGGACATTCAGCTTAGAATGGCCATTGACATTAAATGCTTTAATACATAGTCCTTTTTAATCGATTGTGAAACAAAATCTAAACGACATAATAAAAATTCAACCGCACCACGGATTCCCAGACAGTTTCCCACACTGGTACTAGCGAGGCCTTAAGCTTTGTAACTTCTGCGTTCTGACGAGAGCATGCACATTCAGCTTAGAATGGCCATTGACGTTAAATGCTTTAATCCATAGTCCTATTTAATCTATTGTGAAACAAAATCTAAACGACATAATAAAAAGTCAACCGCACCACGGATTCCCAGACAGTCTCCCACACTGGTACTATCAAAGCCTTAAGCTGTGTAACTTCTGCGATCTGTCGAGAGCAGGCACATTCAGCTTAGAATGGCCATTGACATTAAATGCTTTAATCCATAGTCCTTTTTAATTGATTGTGAAACAAAATCTAAACGACATAATAAAAAGTCAACCGCACCACGGATTCCCAGACAGTCTCCCACACTGGTACTAGCGAGGCCTTAAGCTGTGTAACTTCTGCAGTCTGACGAGAGCAGGCACATTCAGCTTAGAATGGCCATTGACAATAAATGCTTTAATCCATAGTCCTATTTAATCTATTGTGAAACAACATCTAAACAACATAATAAAAAGTCAACCGCACCACGGATTCCCAGACAGTCTCCCACACTGGTACTAGCGAGGCCTTAAGCTGTGTAACTTCTGCGATTTGACGAGAGCAGGCACATTCAGCTTAGAATGACCATTGACATTAAAAGCCTTAATCCATAGTCCTATTTAATCTATTGTGAAACAAAATCTAAACAACATAATAAAAAGTCAACCGCACCACGGATTCCCAGACAGTCTCCCACACTGGTACTAGCAAAGCCTTAAGCTGTGTAACTTCTGCGATCTGTCGAGAGCAGGCACATTCAGCTTAGAATGGCCATTGACATTAAATGCTATAATCCATAGTCCTTTTTAATTGATTGTGAAACAAAATCTAAACGACATAATAAAAAGTCAACCGCACCACGGATTCCCAGACAGTCTCCCACACTGGTACTAGCGAGGCCTTAAACTGTGTAACTTCTGCAGTCTGACGAGAGCAGGCACATTCAGCTTAGAATGGCCATTGACATTAAATGCTTTAATCCATAGTCCTTTTTAATCGATTGTGAAACAAAATCTAAACAACATAATAAAAAGTCAACCACACCACGGATTCCCAGACAGTCTCCCACACTGGTACTAGCGAGGCCTTAAGCTGTGTAACTTCTGCGATCCGACGAGAGCAGGCACATTCAGCTTAGAATGGCCATTGACATTAAATGCTTTAATCCATAGTCCTTTTTAATCGATTGTGAAACAAAATCTAAACGACATAATAAAAATTCAACCGCACCACGGAATCCCAGACAGTCTCCCACACAGGTACTAGCGAGGCCTTAAGCTGTGTAACTTCTGCGATCTGATGAGAGCAGGCACATTCAGCTTAGAATGGCCATTGACGTTAAATGCTTTAATCCATAGTCCTATTTAATCTATTGTGAAACAAAATCTAAACGACATAATAAAAAGTCAACCGCACCACGGATTCCCAGACAGTCTCCCACACTGGTACTAGCGAGACCTTAAGCTGTGTAACTTCTGCGATCTGACGAGAGCAGGGACATTCAGCTTAGAATGGCCATTGACGTTAAATGCTTTAATCCATAATCCTATTTAATCTATTGTGAAACAAAATCTAAACGACATAATAAAAAGTCAAATGCACCACGGATTCCCAGACAGTCTCCCACACTGGTACTAGCGAGGCCTTAAGCTGTGTAACTTCTGTGATCTGACGAGAGCAGGCACATTCAGCTTAGAATGGCCATTGACATCAAATGCTTTAATCCATAGTCCTTTTTAATCGATTGTGAAACAAAATCTAAACGACATAATAAAAATTCAACCGCACCACGGATTCCCAGACAGTCTCCCACAGTGGTATTAGCGAGGCCTTAAGCTGTGTAACTTCTGCGATCTGACGAGAGCAGGCACAATCAGCTTAGAATGGCCATTGACGTTAAATGCTTTAATCCACAGTCCTATTTAATCTATTGTGAAACAAAATCTAAACGACATAATAAAAAGTCAACCGCACCACGGATTCCCAGACAGTCTCCCACACTGGTACTAGCGAGGCGTTAAGCTGTGTAACTTCTGCGATCTAACGAGAGCAGGCACATTCAGCTTAGAATGGCCATTGACATTAAATGCTTTAATCCATAGTCCTTTTTAATCGATTGTGAAACAACATCTAAACGACATAATCAAAAGTCAACCGCACCACGGATTCCCAGACAGTCTCCCACGCTGGTACTAGCGAGGCCTTAAGCTGTGTAACTTCTGCGATCTGACGAGAGCAGGCACATTCAGCTTAGAATGGCCATTGACATTAAAAGCCTTAATCCATAGTCCTATTTAATCTATTGTGAAACAAAATCTAAACAACATAATAATAAGTCAACCGCACCACGGATTCCCAGACAGTCTCCCACACTGGTACTAGCGAGGCCTTAAGCTGTGTAACTTCTGCGATCTGACGAGAGCAGGGACATTCAGCTTAGAATGGCCATTGACATTAAATGCTTTAATACATAGTCCTTTTTAATCGATTGTGAAACAAAATCTAAACGACATAATAAAAATTCAACCGCACCACGGATTCCCAGACAGTTTCCCACACTGGTACTAGCGAGGCCTTAAGCTGTGTAACTTCTGCGTTCTGACGAGAGCAGGCACATTCAGCTTAGAATGGCCATTGACGTTAAATGCTTTAATCCATAGTCCTATTTAATCTATTGTGAAACAAAATCTAAACGACATAATAAAAAGTCAACCGCACCACGGATTCCCAGACAGTCTCCCACACTGGTACTAGCAAAGCCTTAAGCTGTGTAACTTCTGCGATCTGACGAGAGCAGGCACATTCAGCTTAGAATGGCCATTGACATTAAATGCTTTAATCCATAGTCCTTTTTAATTGATTGTGAAACAAAATCTAAACGACATAATAAAAAGTCAACTGCACCATGGATTCCCAGACAGTCTCCCACACTGGTACTAGCGAGGCCTTAAGCTGTGTAACTTCTGCGGTCTGACGAGAGCAGGCACATTCAGCTTAGAATGGCCATTGACATTAAATGCTTTAATCCATAGTCCTTTTTAATCGATTGTGAAACAAAATCTAAACGACATAATAAAAAGTCATCCGCACCACGGATTCCCAGACAGTCTCCCACACTGGTACTAGCCAGGCCTTAAACTGTGTAACTTCTGCGATCTGACGAGAGCAGGTACATTCAGCTTAGAATGGCCATTGACATTAAAAGCCTTAATCCATAGTCCTATTTAATCTATTGTGAAACAAAATCTAAACGACATAATAAAAAGTCAGCCGCACCACGGATTCCCAGACAGTCTCCCACACTGGTACTAGCGAGGCCTTAAACTGTGTAACTTCTGCGATCTGACGAGAGCAGGCACATTCAGCTTAGAATGGCCATAGACATTAAATGCTTTAATCCATAGTCCTTTTTAATCGATTGTGAAACAAAATCTAAACGACATAATAAAAAGTCAACCACACCACGGATTGCCAGACAGTCTCCCACACTGGTACTAGCGAGGCCTTAAGCTGTGTAACTTCTGCGATCCGACGAGAGCAGGGACATTCAGCTTAGAATGGCCATTGACATTAAATGCTTTAATCCATAGTCCTTTTTAATCGATTGTGAAACAAAATCTAAACGACATAATAAAAATTCAACCGCACCACGGATTCCCAGACAGTCTCCCACACTGGTACTAGCGAGGCCTTAAGCTGTGTAACTTCTGCGATCTGACGAGAGCAGGCACATTCAGCTTAGAATGGCCATTAACGTTAAATGCTTTAATCCATAGTCCTATTTAATCTATTGTGAAACAAAATCTAAACGACATAATAAAAAGTCAACCGCACCACGGATTCCCAGACAGTCTCCCACACTGGTACTAGCGAGGCGTTAAGCTGTGTAACTTCTGCGATCTAACGAGAGCAGGCACATTCAGCTTAGAATGGCCATTGACATTAAATGCTTTAATCCATAGTCCTTTTTAATCGATTGTGAAAAAAATCTAAACGACATAATAAAAAGTCAACCGCACCACGGATTCCCAGACAGTCTCCCACACTGGTACTAGCGAGGCCTTAAGCTGTGTAACTTCTGCGATCTGACGAGAGCAGGCACATTCAGCTTAGAATGGCCATTGACGTTAAATGCTTTAATCCATAGTCCTTTTTAATCGATTGTGAAACAAAATCTAAACGACATAATAAAAAGTCAACCGCACCACGGATTCCCAGACAGTCTCCCACACTGGTACTAGCGAGGCCTTAAGCTGTGTAACTTCTGCGATCTGACGAGAGCAGGCACATTCAGCTTAGAATGGCCATTGACGTTAAATGCTTTAATCCATAGTCCTATTTAATCTATTGTGAAACAAAATCTAAACGACATAATAAAAAGTCAACCGCACCACGGATTCCCAGACAGTCTCCCACACTGGTACTAGCGAGGCGTTAAGCTGTGTAACTTCTGCGATCTAACGAGAGCAGGCACATTCAGCTTAGAATGGCCATTGACATTAAATGCTTTAATCCATAGTCCTTTTTAATCGATTGTGAAACAACATCTAAACGACATAATCAAAAGTCAACCGCACCACGGATTCCCAGACAGTCTCCCACGCTGGTACTAGCGAGGCCTTAAGCTGTGTAACTTCTGCGATCTGACGAGAGCAGGCACATTCAGCTTAGAATGGCCATTGACATTAAAAAGCCTTAATCCATAGTCCTATTTAATCTATTGTGAAACAAAATCTAAACAACATAATAAAAAGTCAACCGCACCACGGATTCCCAGACAGTCTCCCACACTGGTACTAGCGAGGCCTTAAGCTGTGTAACTTCTGCGATCTGACGAGAGCAGGGACATTCAGCTTAGAATGGCCATTGACGTTAAATGCTTTAATACATAGTCCTTTTTAATCGATTGTGAAACAAAATCTAAACGACATAATAAAAAGTCAACCGCACCACGGATTCCCAGACAGTTTCCCACACTGGTACTAGCGAGGCCTTAAGCTGTGTAACTTCTGCGTTCTGACGAGAGCAGGCACATTCAGCTTAGAATGGCCATTGACGTTAAATGCTTTAATCCATAGTCCTATTTAATCTATTGTGAAACAAAATCTAAACGACATAATAAAAAGTCAACCGCACCACGGATTCCCAGACAGTCTCCCACACTGGTACTAGCAAAGCCTTAAGCTGTGTAACTTCTGCGATCTGACGAGAGCAGGCACATTCAGCTTAGAATGGCCATTGACATTAAATGCTTTAATCCATAGTCCTTTTTAATTGATTGTGAAACAAAATCTAAACGACATAATAAAAAGGCAACCGCACCATGGATTCCCAGACAGTCTCCCACACTGGTACTAGCGAGGCCTTAAGCTGTGTAACTTCTGCGGTCTGACGAGAGCAGGCACATTCAGCTTAGAATGGCCATTGACATTAAATGCTTTAATCCATAGTCCTTTTTAATCGATTGTGAAACAAAATCTAAACGACATAATAAAAAGTCAACCGCACCACGGATTCCCAGACAGTCTCCCACACTGGTACTAGCCAGGCCTTAAACTGTGTAACTTCTGCGATCTGACGAGAGCAGGTACATTCAGCTTAGAATGGCCATTGACATTAAAAGCCTTAATCCATAGTCCTATTTAATCTATTGTGAAACAAAATCTAAACGACATAATAAAAATTCAACCGCACCACGGATTCCCAGACAGTCTCCCACACTGGTACTAGCGAGGCCTTAAGCTGTGTAACTTCTGCGTTCTGACGAGAGCAGGCACATTCAGCTTAGAATGGCCATTGACGTTAAATGCTTTAATCCATAGTCCTATTTAATCTATTATGAAACAAAATCTAAACGACATAATAAAAAGTCAGCCGCACCACGGATTCCCAGACAGTCTCCCACACTGGTACTAGCGAGGCCTTAAGCTGTGTAACTTCTGCGATCTGACGAGAGCAGGCACATTCAGCTTAGAATGGCCATAGACATTAAATGCTTTAATCCATAGTCCTTTTTAATCGATTGTGAAACAAAATCTAAACGACATAATAAAAAGTCAACCACACCACGGATTCCCAGACAGTCTCCCACACTGGTACTAGCGAGGCCTTAAGCTGTGTAACTTCTGCGATCCGACGAGAGCAGGCACATTCAGCTTAGAATGGCCATTGACATTAAATGCTTTAATCCATAGTCCTTTTTAATCGATTGTGAAACAAAATCTAAACAACATAATAAAAAGTCAACCGCACCACAGATTCCCAGACAGTCTCCCACACTGGTACTAGCGAGGCCTTAAGCTGTGTAACTTCTGCGATCTGACGAGAGCAGGGACATTCAGCTTAGAATGGCCATTGACATTAAATGCTTTAATCCATAGTCCTTTTTAATCGATTGTGAAACAAAATCTAAACGACATAATAAAAATTCAACCGCACCACGGATTCCCAGACAGTCTCCCACACTGGTACTAGCGAGGCCTTAAGCTGTGTAACTTCTGCGATCTGACGAGAGCAGGCACATTCAGCTTAGAATGGCCATTAACGTTAAATGCTTTAATCCATAGTCCTATTTAATCTATTGTGAAACAAAATCTAAACGACATAATAAAAAGTCAACCGCACCACGGATTCCCAGACAGTCTCCGACACTGGTACTAGCGAGGCGTTAAGCTGTGTAACTTCTGCGATCTAACGAGAGCAGGCACATTCAGCTTAGAATGGCCATTGACATTAAATGCTTTAATCCATAGTCCTTTTTAATCGATTGTGAAAAAAATCTAAACGACATAATAAAAAGTCAACCGCACCACGGATTCCCAGACAGTCTCCCACACTGGTACTAGCGAGGCCTTAAGCTGTGTAACTTCTGCGATCTGACGAGAGCAGGCACATTCAGCTTAGAATGGCCATTGACATTAAAAGCCTTAATCCATAGTCCTATTTAATTTATTGTGAAACAAAATCTAAACAACATAATAAAAAGTCAACCGCACCACGGATTCCCAGACAGTCTCCCACACTGGTACTAGCGAGGCCTTAAGCTGTGTAACTTCTGCGATCTGACGAGAGCAGGGACATTGAGCTTAGAATAGCCACTGACATTAAATGCTTTAATACATAGTCCTTTTTAATCGATTGTGAAACAAAATCTAAACGACATAATAAAAAGTCAACCGCACCATGGATTCCCAGACAGTCTCCCACACTGGTACTAGCGAGGCCTTAAGCTGTGTAACTTCTGCGGTCTGACGAGAGCAGGCACATTCAGCTTAGAATGGCCATTGACATTAAATGCTTTAATCCATAGTCCTTTTTAATCGATTGTGAAACAAAATCTAAACGACATAATAAAAAGTCAACCGCACCACGGATTCCCAGACAGTCTCCCACACTGGTACTAGCCAGGCCTTAAACTGTGTAACTTCTGCGATCTGACGAGAGCAGGTACATTCAGCTTAGAATGGCCATTGACATTAAAAGCCTTAATCCATAGTCCTATTTAATCTATTGTGAAACAAAATCTAAACGACATAATAAAAATTCAACCGCACCACGGATTCCCAGACAGTCTCCCACACTGGTACTAGCGAGGCCTTAAGCTGTGTAACTTCTGCGTTCTGACGAGAGCAGGCACATTCAGCTTAGAATGGCCATTGACGTTAAATGCTTTAATCCATAGTCCTATTTAATCTATTGTGAAACAAAATCTAAACGACATAATAAAAAGTCAGCCGCACCACGGATTCCCAGACAGTCTCCCACACTGGTACTAGCGAGGCCTTAAGCTGTGTAACTTCTGCGATCTGACGAGAGCAGGCACATTCAGCTTAGAATGGCCATAGACATTAAATGCTTTAATCCATAGTCCTTTTTAATCGATTGTGAAACAAAATCTAAACGACATAATAAAAAGTCAACCACACCACGGATTCCCAGACAGTCTCCCACACTGGTACTAGCGAGGCCTTAAGCTGTGTAACTTCTGCGATCCGACGAGAGCAGGCACATTCAGCTTAGAATGGCCATTGACATTAAATGCTTTAATCCATAGTCCTTTTTAATCGATTGTGAAACAAAATCTAAACAACATAATAAAAAGTCAACCGCACCACAGATTCCCAGACAGTCTCCCACACTGGTACTAGCGAGGCCTTAAGCTGTGTAACTTCTGCGATCTGACGAGAGCAGGGACATTCAGCTTAGAATGGCCATTGACATTAAATGCTTTAATCCATAGTCCTTTTTAATCGATTGTGAAACAAAATCTAAACGACATAATAAAAATTCAACCGCACCACGGATTCCCAGACAGTCTCCCACACTGGTACTAGCGAGGCCTTAAGCTGTGTAACTTCTGCGATCTGACGAGAGCAGGCACATTCAGCTTAGAATGGCCATTAACGTTAAATGCTTTAATCCATAGTCCTATTTAATCTATTGTGAAACAAAATCTAAACGACATAATAAAAAGTCAACCGCACCACGGATTCCCAGACAGTCTCCGACACTGGTACTAGCGAGGCGTTAAGCTGTGTAACTTCTGCGATCTAACGAGAGCAGGCACATTCAGCTTAGAATGGCCATTGACATTAAATGCTTTAATCCATAGTCCTTTTTAATCGATTGTGAAAAAAATCTAAACGACATAATAAAAAGTCAACCGCACCACGGATTCCCAGACAGTCTCCCACACTGGTACTAGCGAGGCCTTAAGCTGTGTAACTTCTGCGATCTGACGAAAGCAGGCACATTCAGCTTAGAATGGCCATTGACATTAAAAGCCTTAATCCATAGTCCTATTTAATTTATTGTGAAACAAAATCTAAACAACATAATAAAAAGTCAACCGCACCACGGATTCCCAGACAGTCTATCACACTGGTACTAGCGAGGCCTTAAGCTGTGTAACTTCTGCGATCTGACGAGAGCAGGGACATTGAGCTTAGAATAGCCATTGACATTAAATGCTTTAATACATAGTCCTTTTTAATCGATTGTGAAACAAAATCTAAACGACATAATAAAAAGTCAACCGCACCACGGATTCCCAGACACTCTCCCATACTGGTACTAGCGAGGGCTTAAGCTGTGTAACTTCTGCGATCTAACGAGAGCAGGCACATTCAGCTTAGAATTGCCATTGACATTAAATGCTTTAATCCATAGTCCTTTTTAATCGATTGTGAAACAAAATCTAAACGACATAATAAAAAGTCAACCGCACCACGGATTCCCAGACAGTCTCCCACACTGGTACTAGCGAGGCCTTAAGCTGTGTAACGTCTGCGATCTGACGAGAGCAGGTACATTCAGCTTAGAATGGCCATTGACATTAAAAGCCTTAATCCATAGTCCTATTTAATCTATTGTGAAACAAAATCTAAACAACATAATAAAAAGTCAACCGCACCACAGATTCCCAGACAGTCTCCCACACTGGTACTAGCGAGGCCTTAAGCTGTGTAACTTCTGCGTTCTGACGAGAGCAGGCACATTCAGCTTAGAATGGCCATTGACGTTAAATGCTTTAATCCATAGTCCTATTTAATCTATTGTGAAACAAAATCTAAACGACATAATAAAAAGTCAACCGCACCACGGATTCCCAGACAGTCTCCCACACTGGTACTAGCGAGGTGTTAAGCTGTGTAACTTCTGCGATCTAACGAGAGCAGGCACATTCAGCTTAGAATGGCCATTGACATTAAATGCTTTAATCCATATTCCTTTTTATCGATTGTGAAACAACATCTAAACGACATAATAAAAAGTCAACCGCACCACGGATTCCCAGACAGTCTCCCACACTGGTACTAGCGAGGCCTTAAGCTGTGTAACTTCTGCGATCTGACGAGAGCAGGCACATTCAGCTTAGAATGGCCATTGACATTAAAAGCCTTAATCCATAGTCCTATTTAATCTATTGTGAAACAAAATCTAAACAACATAATAAAAAGTCAACCGCACCACGGATTCCCAGACAGTCTCCCACACTGGTACTAGCGAGGCCTTAAGCTGTGTAACTTCTGCAATCTGACGAGAGCAGGGACATTCAGCTTAGAATGGCCATTGACATTAAATGCTTTAATACATAGTCCTTTTTAATCGATTGTGAAACAAAATCTAAACGACATAATAAAGATTCAACCGCACCACGGATTCCCAGACAGTTTCCCACACTGGTACTAGCGAGGCCTTAAGCTGTGTAACTTCTGAGTTCTGACGAGAGCAGGCACATTCAGCTTAGAATGGCCATTGACGTTAAATGCTTTAATCCATAGTCCTATTTAATCTATTGTGAAACAAAATCTAAACGACATAATAAAAAGTCAACCGCACCATGGATTCCCAGACAGTCTCCCACACTGGTACTAGCGAGGCCTTAAGCTGTGTAACTTCTGCGGTCTGACGAGAGCAGGCACATTCAGCTTAGAATGGCCATTGACGTTAAATGCTTTAATCCATAGTCCTATTTAATCTATTGTGAAACAAAATCTAAACAACATAATAAAAAGTCAACCGCACCACGTATTCCCAGACAGTCTCCCACACTGGTACTAGCGAGGCCTTAAGCTGTGTAACTTCTGTGATCTGACGAGAGCAGGCACATTCAGCTTAGAATGGCCATTGACATTAAATGCTTTAATCCATAGTCCTTTTTAATCGATTGTGAAACAAAATCTAAACGACATAATAAAAAGACAACCGCACCACGGATTCCCAGACAGTCTCCCACACTGGTACTAGCGAGGCCTTAAGCTGTGTAACTTCTGCGTTCTGACGAGAGCAGGCACATTCAGCTTAGAATGGCCATTGACGTTAAATGCTTTAATCCATAGTCCTATTTAATCTATTGTGAAACAAAATCTAAACGACATAATAAAAAGTCAACCGCACAACGGATTCCCAGACAGTCTCCCACACTGGTACTAGCGAGGCCTTAAGCTGTGTAACTTCTGCAATCTGACGAGAGCAGGCACATTCAGCTTAGAATGGCCATTGACATTAAATGCTTTAATCCATAGTCCTTTTTAATCGATTGTGAAACAAAATCTAAACGACATTATAAAAAGTCAACCGCACCACGGATTCCCAGACAGTCTCCCACACTGGTACTAGCGAGGCCTTAAGCTGTGTAACTTCTGCGATCTGACGAGAGCAGGCACATTCAGCTTAGAATGGCCATTGACATTAAATGCTTTAATCCATAGTCCTTTTTAATCGATTGTGAAACAAAATCTAAACGACATAATAAAAAGTCAACCGCACCCCGGATTCCCAGACAGTCTCCCACACTGGTACTAGCGAGGCCTTAAGCTGTGTAACTTCTGCGATCTGACGAGAGCAGGGACATTCAGCTTAGAATGGCAATTGACATTAAACGCTTCAATCCATAGTCCTTTTTAATCGATTGTGAAACAAAATCTAAACAACATAATAAAAATTCAACCGCACCACGGATTCCCAGACAGTCTCCCACACTGGTACTAGCGAGGCCTTAAGCTGTGTAACTTCTGCGATCTGACGAGGGCAGGCACATTCAGCTTAGAATGGCCATTGACGTTAAATGCTTTAATCCATAGTCCTATTTAATCTATTGTGAAACAATATCTAAACGACATAATAAAAAGTCAACCGCACCACGGATTCCCAGACAGTCTCCCACACTGGTACTAGCGAGGCGTTAAGCTGTGCAACTTCTGCGATCTAACGAGAGCAGGCACAATCAGCTTAGAATGGCCATTGACATTAAATGCTTTAATCCATAGTCCTTTTTAATCGATTGTGAAACAAAATCTAAACGACATAATAAAAAGTCAACCGCACCACGGATTCCCAGACAGTCTCCCACACTGGTACTAGCGAGGCCTTAAGCTGTGTAACTTCTGCGATCTGACGAGAGCAGGCACATTCAGCTTAGAATGGCCATTGACATTAAATGCTTTAATCCATAGTCCTTTTTAATCGATTGTGAAACAAAATCTAAACGACATAATAAAAAGTCAACCGCACCCCGGATTCCCAGACAGTCTCCCACACTGGTACTAGCGAGGCCTTAAGCTGTGTAACTTCTGCGATCTGACGAGAGCAGGGACATTCAGCTTAGAATGGCAATTGACATTAAACGCTTCAATCCATAGTCCTTTTTAATCGATTGTGAAACAAAATCTAAACAACATAATAAAAATTCAACCGCACCACGGATTCCCAGACAGTCTCCCACACTGGTACTAGCGAGGCCTTAAGCTGTGTAACTTCTGCGATCTGACGAGGGCAGGCACATTCAGCTTAGAATGGCCATTGACGTTAAATGCTTTAATCCATAGTCCTATTTAATCTATTGTGAAACAATATCTAAACGACATAATAAAAAGTCAACCGCACCACGGATTCCCAGACAGTCTCCCACACTGGTACTAGCGAGGCGTTAAGCTGTGCAACTTCTGCGATCTAACGAGAGCAGGCACAATCAGCTTAGAATGGCCATTGACCTTAAATGCTTTAATCCATAGTCCTTTTTAATCGATTGTGAAACAAAATCTAAACGACATAATAAAAAGACAACCGCACCACGGATTCCCAGACAGTCTCCCACACTGGTACTAGCGAGGCCTTAAGCTGTGTAACTTCTGCGATCTGACGAGAGCAGGCACATTCAGCTTAGAATGGCCATTGACATTAAAAGCCTTAATCCATAGTCCTATTTAATCTATTGTGAAACAAAATCTAAACAACATAATAAAAAGTCAACCGCACCACGGATTCCCAGACAGTCTCCCACACTGGTACTAGCGAGGACTTAAGCTGTGTAACTTCTGCAATCTGACGAGAGCAGGGACATTCAGCTTAGAATGGCCATTGACATTAAATGCTTTAATCCATAGTCCTTTTTAATCGATTGTGAAACAAAATCTAAACGACATAATAAAAAGTCAACCGCACCACGGATTCCCAGACAGTCTCCCACACTGGTACTAGCGAGGACTTAAGCTGTGTAACTTCTGCGATCTGACGAGAGCAGGGACATTCAGCTTAGAATGGCCATTGACATTAAATGCTTTAATCCATAGTCCTTTTTAATCGATTGTGAAACAAAATCTAAACGACACAATAAAAAGTCAACCGCACCACGGATTCCCAGACAGTCTCCCACACTGGTACTAGCGAGGCGTTAAGCTGTGTAACTTCTGCGATCTAACGAGAGCAGGCACATTCAGCTTAGAATGGCCATTGACATTTAATGCTTTAATCCATAGTCCTTTTTAATCGATTGTGAAACAAAATCTAAACGACATAATAAAAAGTCAACCGCACCCCGGATTCCCAGACAGTCTCCCACACTGGTACTAGCGAGGCCTTAAGCTGTGTAACTTCTGCGATTTGACGAGAGCAGGGACATTCAGCTTAGAATGGCAATTGACATTAAACGCTTTAATCCATAGTCCTTTTTAATCGATTGTGAAACAAAATCTAAACGACATAATAAAAATTCAACCGCACCACGGATTCCCAGACAGTCTCCCACACTGGTACTAGCGAGGCCTTAAGCTGTGTAACTTCTGCGATCTGACGAGGGCAGGCACATTCAGCTTAGAATGGCCATTGACATTAAATGCTTTAATCCATAGTCATTTTTAATCGATTGTGAAACAAAATCTAAACGACATAATAAAAAGTCAACCGCACCACGGATTCCCAGACAGTCTCCCACACTTGTACTAGCGAGGCCTTAAGCTGTGTAACTTCTGCGATCTGACGAGAGCAGGCACATTCAGCTTAGAATGGCCATTGACATTAAAAGCCTTAATCCATAGTCCTATTTAATCTATTGTGAAACAAAATCTAAACATAATAAAAAGTCAACCACACCACGGATTCCCAGACAGTCTCCCACACTGGTACTAGCGAGGCCTTAAGCTGTGTAACTTCTGCGATCTGACGAGAGCAGGAACATTCAGCTTAGAATGGCCATTGACATTAAATGCTTTAATCCATAGTCCTTTTTAATCGATTGTGAAACGAAATCTAAACGACATAATAAAAATTCAACAGCACCACGGATTCCCAGACAGTCTCCCACACTGGTACTAGCGAGGCCTTAAGCTGTGTAACTTCTGCGTTCTGACGAGAGCAGGCACATTCAGCTTAGAATGGCCATTGACGTTAAGTGCTTTAATCCATAGTCCTATTTAATCTGTTGTGAAACAAAATCTAAACGACATAATAAAAAGTCAACCGCACCACGGATTCCCAGACCGTCTCCCACACTGGTACTAGCGAGGCCTTAAGCTGTGTAACTTCTGCGATCTGACGAGAGCAGGCACATTCAGCTTAGAATGGCCATTGACATTAAATGCTTTAATCCATAGTCCTTTTTAATCGATTGTGAAACAAAATCTAAACGACATAATAAAAATTCAACCGCACCACGGATTCCCAGACAGTCTCCCACACTGGTACTAGCGAGTCCTTAAGCTGTGTAACTTCTGCGATCTGACGAGAGCAGGCACATTCAGCTTAGAATGGCCATTGACGTTAAATGTTTTAATCCATAGTCCTATTTAATCTATTGTGAAACAAAATCTAAACGACATTATAAAAAGTCAACCGCACTACGGATTCCCAGACAGTCTCCCACACTGGTACTAGCGAGGCCTTAAGCTGTGTAACTTCTGCGATCTGACGAGAGCAGGGACATTCAGCCTAGAATGGCCATTGACATTAAATGCTTTAATCCATAGTCCTATTTAATCTATTGTGAAACAAAATCTAAACGACATAATAAAAAGTCAACCGCACCACGGATTCCCAGACAGTCTCCCACACTGGTACTAGCGAGGCCTTAAGCTGTGTAACTTCTGCGATCTGACGAGAGCAGGCACATTCAGCTTAGAATAGCCATTGACATTAAAAGCCTTAATCCATAGTCCTATTTAATCTATTGTGAAACAAAATCTAAACAACATAATAAAAAGCCAACCGCACCACGGATTCCCAGACAGTCTCCCACACTGGTACTAGCGAGGCCTTAAGCTATGTAACTTCTGCGTTCTGACGAGAGCAGGCACATTCAGCTTAGAATGGCCATTGACGTTAAATGCTTTAATCCATAGTCCTATTTAATCTATTGTGAAACAAAATCTAAACGACATAATAAAAAGTCAACCACACCACGGATTCCCAGACAGTCTCCCACACTGGTACTAGCGAGGCCTTAAGCTGTGTAACTTCTGCGATCTGACGAGAATAGGCACATTCAGCTTAGAATGGCCATTGACATTAAATGCTTTAATCCATAGTCCTTTTTAATCGATTGTGAAACAAAATCTAAACGACATAATAAAAAGTCAACCGCACCACGGATTCCCAGACAGTCTCCCACACTGGTACTAGCGAGGCCTTAAGCTGTGTATTTTCTGCGATCTGACGAGAGCAGGCACATTCAGCTTAGAATGGCCATTGACATTAAATGCTTTAATCCATAGTCCTTTTTAATCGATTGTGAAACAAAATCTAAACGACATAATAAAATGTCAACCGAACCACGGATTCCCAGACAGTCTCCCACACTGGTACTAGCGAGGCCTTAAGCTGTGTAACTTCTGCGATCTGACGAGAGCAGGGACATTCAGCTTAGAATGGCCATTGACATTAAATGCTTTAATCCATAGTCCTTTTTAATCGATTGTGAAACAAAATCTAAACGACATAATAAAAATTCAACCGCACCACGGATTCCCAGACAGTCTCCCACACTGGTACTAGTGAGGCGTTAAGCTGTGTAACTTCTGCGATCTAACGAGAGCAGGCACATTCAGCTTAGAATGGCCATTGACATTAAATGCTTTAATCCATAGTCCTTTTTAATCGATTGTGAAACAAAATCTAAACGACATAATAAAAAGTCAACCGCACCACGGATCCCCAGACAGTCTCCCACACTGGTACTAGCGAGGCCTAAAGCTGTGTAACTTCTGCGATCTGACGAGAGCAGGCACATTCAGCTTAGAATGGCCATTGACATTAAAAGCCTTAATCCATAGTCCTATTTAATCTATTGTGAAACAAAATCTAAACAACATAATAAAAAGTCAACCGCACCACGGATTCCCAGACAGTCTCCCACACTGGTACTAGCGAGGCCTTAAGCTGTGTAACTTCTTCGATCTGTTGAGAGCAGGGACATTCAGCTTAGAATGGCCATTGACATTAAATGCTTTAATCCATAGTCCTGTTTAATCGATTGTTAAAGAAAATCTAAACGACATAATAAAAATTCAACCGCACCACGGATTCCCAGACAGTTTCGCACACTGGTAATAGTGAGGCCTTAAGCTGTGTAACTTCTGCGATCTGACGAGAGCAGGCACATTCAGCTTAGAATGGCCATTGACATTAAATGCTTTAATCCATAGTCCTTTTTAATCGATTGTGAAACAAAATCTAAACGACATAATAAAAACTCAACCGCACCACGGATTCCCAGACAGTCTCCCACACTGGTACTAGCGAGGCCTTAAGCTGTGTAACTTCTGCGATCTGACGAGAGCAGGGACATTCAGCTTAGAATGGCCATTGACATTAAATGCTTTAATCCATAGTCCTTTTTAATCGATTGTGAAACAAAATCTAAACGACATAATAAAAATTCAACCGTACCACGGATTCCCAGACAGTCTCCCCACACTGGTACTAGCGAGGCCTTAAGCTGTGTAACTTCTGCGATCTGACGAGAGCAGCACATTCAGCTTAGAATGGCCATCGACGTTAACTGCTTTAATCCATAGTCCTATTTAATCTATTGTGAAACAAAATCTAAACGACATAATAAAAAGTCAACCGCACCACGGATTCCCAGACAGTCTCCCACACTGGTACTAGCGAGGCGTTAAGCTGTGTAACTTCTGCGATCTAACGAGAGCAGGCACATTCAGCTTAGAATGGCCATTGACGTTAAATGCTTTAATCCATAGTCCTATTTAATCTATTGTGAAACAAAATCTAAACGACATAATAAAAAGTCAACCGCACCACGGATTCCCAGACAGTCTCCCACACTGGTACTAGCGAGGCCTTAAGCTGTGTAACTTCTGCGTTCTGACGAGAGCAGGCACATTCAGCTTAGAATGGCCATTGACGTTAAATGCTTTAATCCATAGTCCTATTTAATCTATTGTGAAACAAAATCTAAACGACATATAAAAAGTCAACCGCACCACGGATTCCCAGACAGTCTCCCACACTGGTACTAGCGAGGCCTTAAGCTGTGTAACTTCTGCGCTCTGACAAGAGCAGGCACATTCAGCTTAGAATGGCCATTGACATTAAATGCTTTAATCCATAGTCCTTTTTAATCGATTGTGAAACAAAATCTAAACGACATAATAAAAAGTCAACCGCACCACGGATTCCCAGACAGTCTCCCACACTGGTACTAGCGAGGCCTTAAGCTGTGTAACTTCTGCGATCTGACGAGAGCAGGCACATTCAGCTTAGAATGGCCATTGACATTAAATTCTTTAATCCATAGTCCTTTTTAGTCGATTGTGAAACAAAATCTAAACGACATAATAAAAATTCAACCGCACCACGGATTCCCAGACAGTCTCCCACACTGGTACTAGCGAGGACTTAAGCTGTGTAACTTCTGCGATCTGACGAGAGCAGGCACATTCAGCTTAGAATGGCCATTTGACGTTAAATGCTTTAATCCATAGTCCTATTTAATCTATTGTGAAACAAAATCTAAACGACATAATAAAAAGTCAACCGCACCACGGATTCCCAGACAGTCTCCCACACTGGTACTAGCGAGGCGTTAAGTTGTGTAACTTCTGCGATCTAACGAGGGAAGGCACATTCAGCTTAGAATGGCCATTGACATTAAATGCTTTAATCCATAGTCCTTTTTAATCGATTGTGAAACAAAATCTAAACGACATAATAAAAAGTCAACCGCACCACGGATTCCCAGACAGTCTCCCACACTGGTGCTAGCGAGGCCTTAAGCTGTGTAACTTCTGCGATCTGACGAGAGCAGGCACATTCAGCTTAGAATGGCCATTGACATTAAAAGCCTTAATCCATAGTCCTATTTAATCTATTGTGAAACAAAATCTAAACAACAAAATAAAAAGTCAACCGCACCACGGATTCCCTGACAGTCTCCCACACTGGTACTAGCGAGGCCTTAAGCTGTGTAACTTCTGCGATCTGACGAGAGCAGGCACATTCAGCTTAGAATGGCCATTGACATTAAATGCATTAATCCATAGTCCTTTTTAATCAATTGTGAAACAAAATCTAAACGACATAATAAAAAGTCAACCGCACCACGGATTCACAGACAGTCTCCCACACTGGTACTAGCGAGGCCTTAAACTGTGTAACTTCTGCGATCTGACGAGAGCAGGCACATTCAGCTTAGAATGGCCATTGACATTAAATGCTTTAATCCATAGTCCTTTTTAATCGATTGTGAAACAAAATCTAAACGACATAATAAAAAGTCAACCGCACCACGGATTCCCAGACAGTCTCCCACACTGGTACTAGCGAGGCCTTAAGCTGTGTAACTTCTGCGATCTGACGAGAGCAGGCACATTCAGCTTAGAATGGCCATTGACATTAAATGCTTTAATCCATAGTCCTTTTTAATCGATTGTGAAACAAAATCTAAACGACATAATAAAAAGTCAGCCGCACCACAGATTCCCAGACACTCTCCCACACTGGTACTAGCGAGGCCTTAAGCTGTGTAACTTCTGCGATCTGACGAGAGCAGGGACATTCAGCTTAGAATGGCCATTGACATTAATGCTTTAATCCATAGTCCTTTTTAATCGATTGTGAAACAAAATCTAAACGACATAATAAAAATTCAACCGCAACACAGATTCCCAGACAGTCTCCCACACTGGTACTAGCGAGGCCTTAAGCTGTGTAACTTCTGCGTTCTGACGAGAGCAGGCACAATCAGCTTAGAATGGCCATTGACGTTAAATGCTTTAATCCATAGTCCTATTTAATCTATTGTGAAACAAAATCTAAACGACATAATAAAAAGTCAACCGCACCACGGATTCCCAGACAGTCTCCCACACTGGTACTAGCGAGGCCTTAAGCTGTGTAACTTCTGCGATCTGACGAGAGCAGGCACATTCAGCTTAGAATGGCCATTGACATTATAAGCCTTAATCCATAGTCCTATTTATTCTATTGTGAAACAAAATCTAAACAACATTATAAAAATTCAACCGCACCACGGATACCCAGACAGTCTCCCACACTGGTACTAGCGAGGCCTTAAGCTGTGTAACTTCTGCGATCTGACGAGAGCAGGGACATTCAGCTTAGAATGGCCATTGACATTAAATGCTTTAATCCATAGTCCTTTTTAATCGATTGTGAAACAAAATCTAAACGACATAATAAAAATTCAACCGCACCACGGATTCCCAGACAGTCTCCCACACTGGTACTAGCGAGGCCTTAAGCTGTGTAACTTCTGCGTTCTGACGAGAGCAGGCACATTCAGCTTAGAATGGCCATTGAAGTTAAATGCTTTAATCCATAGTCCTATTTAATCTATTGTGAAACAAAATCTAAACGACATAATAAAAAGTCAACCGCACCACGGATTCACAGACAGTCTCCAACACTGGTACTAGCGAGGCCTTAAGCTGTAACTTCTGCAATCTGACGAGAGGAGGCACATTCAGCTTAGAATGGCCATTGACATTAAATGCTTTAATCCATAGTCCTTTTTAATCGATTGTGAAACAAAATCTAAACGACATAATAAAAAGTCACCGCACCACGGATTCCCAGACAGTCTCCCACACTGGTACTAGCGAGGCCTTAAGCTGTGTAACTTCTGCGATCTGACGAGAGCAGGGACATTCAGCTAAGAATGGCCATTGACATTAAATGCTTTAATCCATAGTCCTTTTTAATCGATTGTGAAACAAAATCTAAACAATATAATAAAAAGTAAACCGCACCACAGATTCCCAGACAGTCTCCCACACTGGTACTAGCGAGGCCTTAAGCTGTGTAACTTCTGCGATCTGACGAGAGCAGGAGCATTCAGCTTAGAATAGCCATTGACATTAAATGCTTTAATCCATAGTCCTTTTTAATCGATTGTGAAACAAAATCTAAACATAATAAAAAGTCAACCTCACCAAGGATTCCAAGACAGTCTCCCACACTGGTACTAGCGAGGCCTTAAGCTGTGTAACTTCTGCGATCTGACGAGAGCAGGCACATTCAGCTTAGAATGGCCATTGACATTAAATGCTTTAATCCATAGTCCTTTTTAATCGATTGTGAAACAAAATCTAAACGACATAATAAAAAGTCAACCGCACCACAGATTCCCAGACAGTCTCCCACACTGGTACTAGCGAGGCCTTAAGCTGTGTAACTTCTGCGATCTGACGAGAGCAGGGACATTCAGCTTAGAATGGCCATTGACGTTAAATGCTTTAATCCATAGTCCTATTTAATCGATTGTGAAACAAAATCTAAACGACATAATAAGAATTCAACCGCACCACGGATTCCCAGCCAGTCTCCCACACTGGTACTAGCGAGGCCTTAAGCTGTGTAACTTCTGCGATCTGATGAGAGCAGGCACATTCAGCTTAGAATGGCCATTGACACTAAATGCTTTAATCCATAGTCCTTTTTAATCGATTGTGAAACAAAATCTAAACGACATAATAAAAAGTCAACCGCACCACGGATTCCCAGACAGTCTCCCACACTGGTACTAGCGAGGCATTAAGCTGTGTAACTTCTGCGATCTAACGAGAGCAGGCACATTCAGCTTAGAATGGCCATTGACTTTAAATGCTTTAATCCATAGTCCTTTTTAATCGATTGTGAAACAAAATCTAAACGACATAATAAAAAGTCAACCGCACCACGGATTCCCAGACAGTCTCCCACACTGGTACTAGCGAGGCCTTAAGCTGTGTAACTTCTGCGATCTGACGAGAGCAGGCACATTCAGCTTAGAATGGCCATTGACATTAAAAACCTTAGTCCATAGTCCTATTTAATCTATTGTGAAACAAAATCTAAACAACATAATAAAAAGTCAACCGCACCACGGATTCCCAGACAGTCTCCCACACTGGTACTAGCGAGGCCTTAAGCTGTGTAACTTCTGCAATCTGATGAGAGCAGGGATATTCAGCTTAGAATGGCCATTGACATTAAATGCTTTAATCCATAGTACTTTTTAATCGATTGTGAAACTAAATCTAAACGACATAATAAAAATTCAACCGCACCACGGATTCCCAGACAGTCTCCCACACTGGTACTAGCGAGGCCTTAAGCTGTGTAACTTCTGCGTTCTGACGAGAGCAGGCACAATCAGCTTAGAATGGCCATTGACGTTAAATGCTTTAATCCATAGTCCTATTTAATCTATTGTGAAACAAAATCTAAACGACATAATAAAAAGTCAACCGCACCACGGATTCCCAGACAGTCTCCCACACTGGTACTAGCGATGCCTTAATCTGTGTAACTTCTGCGATCTGACGAGAGCAGGCACATTCAGCTTAGAATGGCCATTGACATTATAAGCCTTAATCCATAGTCCTATTTATTCTATTGTGAAACAAAATCTAAACAACATAATAAAAATTCAACCGCACCACGGATTCCCAGACAGTCTTCCACACTGGTACTAGCGAGGCCTTAAGCTGTGTAACTTCTGCGATCTGACGAGAGCAGGCACATTCAGCTTAGAATGGCCATTGACATTATAAGCCTTAATCCATAGTCCTATTTATTCTATTGTGAAACAAAATCTAAACAACATAATAAAAATTCAACCGCACCACGGATTCCCAGACAGTCTTCCACACTGGTACTAGCGAGGCCTTAAGCTGTGTAACTTCTGCGATCTGACGAGAGCAGGGACATTCAGCTTAGAACGGCCATTGACATTAAATGCTTTAATCCATAGTCCTTTTTAATCGATTGTGAAACAAAATCTAAACGACATAATAAAAATTCAACCGCAACACAGATTCCCAGACAGTCTCCCACACTGGTACTAGCGAGGCGTTAAGCTGTGTAACTTCGGCGATCTAACGAGAGCAGGCACATTTAGCTTAGAATGGCCATTGACATTAAATGCTTTAATCCATAGTCCTTTTTAATCGATTGTGAAACAAAATCTAAACGACATAATAAAATGTCAACCGCACCACGGATTCACAGACAGTCTCCCACACTGGTACTAGCGAGGCCTTAAGCTGTGTAACTTCTGCGATCTGACGAGAGCAGGCACATTCAGCTTAGAATGGCCATTGACATTAAAAGCCTTAATCCATAGTCCTATTTAATCTATTGTGAAACAAAATCTAAACAACATAATAAAAAGTCAACCGCACCACGGATTCCCAGACAGTCTCCCACACTGGTACTAGCGAGGCCTTAAGCTGTGTAACTTCTGCGATCTGACGAGAGCAGGGACATTCAGCTTAGAATGGCCATTGACATTAAATGCTTTAATCCATAGTCCTTTTTAATCGATTGTGAAACAAAATCTAAACGACATAATAAAAATTCAACCGCACCACGGATTCCCAGACAGTCTCCCACACTGGTACTAGCGAGGCCTTAAGCTGTGTAACTTCTGCGTTCTGACGAGAGCAGGCACATTCAGCTTAGAATGGCCATTGAAGTTAAATGCTTTAATCCATAGTCCTATTTAATCTATTGTGAAACAAAATCTAAACGACATAATAAAAAGTCAACCGCACCACGGATTCACAGACAGTCTCCAACACTGGTACTAGCGAGGCCTTAAGCTGTGTAACTTCTGCAATCTGACGAGAGGAAGCACATTCAGCTTAGAATGGCCATTGACATTAAATGCTTTAATCCATAGTCCTTTTTAATCGATTGTGAAACAAAATCTAAACGACATAATAAAAAGTCAACCGCACCACGGATTCCCAGACAGTCTCCCACACTGGTACTAGCGAGGCCTTAAGCTGTGTAACTTCTGCGAACTGACGAGAGCAGGCACATTCAGTTTAGAATGGCCATTGACATTAAAAGCCTTAATCCATAGTCCTATTTAATCTATTGTGAAACAAAATCTAAACAACATAATAAAAAGTCAACCGCACCACGGATTCCCAGACAGTCTCCCACACTGGTACTAGCGAGGCCTTAAGCTGTGTAACTTCTGCGATCTGACGAGAGCAGGGACATTCAGCTTAGAATGGCCATTGACATTAAATGCTTTAATCCACAGTCCTTTTTAATCGATTGTGAAACAAAATCTAAACGACATAATAAAAATTCAACCGCACCACGGATTCCCAGACAGTCTCCCACACTGGTACTAGCGAGACCTTATGCTGTGTAACTTCTGCGTTCTGACGAGAGCAGGCACATTCAGCTTAGAATGGCCATTGACGTTAAATGCTTTAATCCATAGTCCTATTTAATCTATTGTGAAACAAAATCTAAACGACATAATAAAAAGTCAACTGCACCACGGATTCCCAGACAGTCTCCCACACTGGTACTAGCGAGGACTTAAGCTGTGTAACTTCTGCGATCTGACGAGAGCAGGCACATTCAGCTTAGAATGGCCATTGACATTAAATGCTTTAATCCATAGTCCTTTTTAATCGATTGTGAAACAAAATCTAAACGACATAATAAAAAGTCAACCGCACCACGGATTCCCAGACAGTCTCCCACACTGGTTCTAACGAGGCCTTAAGCTGTGTAACTTCTGCGATCTGACGAGAGCAGGGACATTCAGCTTAGAATGGCCATTGACATTAAATTCTTTAATCCATAGTCCTTTTTAGTCGATTGTGAAACAAAATCTAAACGACATAATAAAAATTCAACCGCACCACGGATTCCCAGACAGTCTCCCACACTGGTACTAGCGAGGACTTAAGCTGTGTAACTTCTGCGATCTGACGAGAGCAGGCACATTCAGCTTAGAATGGCCATTTGACGTTAAATGCTTTAATCCATAGTCCTATTTAATCTATTGTGAAACAAAATCTAAACGACATAATAAAAAGTCAACCGCACCACGGATTCCCAGACAGTCTCCCACACTGGTACTAGCGAGGCGTTAAGTTGTGTAACTTCTGCGATCTAACGAGGGAAGGCACATTCAGCTTAGAATGGCCATTGACATTAAATGCTTTAATCCATAGTCCTTTTTAATCGATTGTGAAACAAAATCTAAACGACATAATAAAAAGTCAACCGCACCACGGATTCCCAGACAGTCTCCCACACTGGTGCTAGCGAGGCCTTAAGCTGTGTAACTTCTGCGATCTGACGAGAGCAGGCACATTCAGCTTAGAATGGCCATTGACGTTAAATGCTTTAATCCATAGTCCTATTTAATCTATTGTGAAACAAAATCTAAACGACATAATAAAAAGTCAACCGCACCACGGATTCCCAGACAGTCTCCCACACTGGTACTAGCGAGGCGTTAAGCTGTGTAACTTCTGCGTTTTGACGAGAGCAGGCACATTCAGCTTAGAATGGCCATTGACGTTAAATGCTTTAATCCATAGTCCTATTTAATCGATTGTGAAACAAAATCTATACGACATAATAAGAATTCAACCGCACCACGGATTCCCAGCCAGTCTCCCACACTGGTACTAGCGAGGCCTTAAGCTGTGTAACTTCTGCGATCTGACGAGAGCAGGCACATTCAGCTTAGAATGGCCATTGACATTAAATGCTTTAATCCATAGTCCTTTTTAATCGATTGTGAAACAAAATCTAAACGACATAATAAAAAGTCAACCGCACCACGGATTCCCAGACAGTCTCCCACACTGGTACTAGCGAGGGATTAAGCTGTGTAACTTCTGCGATCTAACGAGAGCAGGCACATTCAGCTTAGAATGGCCATTGACTTTAAATGCTTTAATCCATAGTCCTTTTTAATCGATTGTGAAACAAAATCTAAACGACATAATAAAAAGTCAACCGCACCACGGATTCCCAGACAGTCTCCCACACTGGTACTAGCGAGGCCTTAAGCTGTGTAACTTCTGCGATCTGACGAGAGCAGGCACATTCAGCTTAGAATGGCCATTGACATTAAAAGCCTTAGTCCATAGTCCTATTTAATCTATTGTGAAACAAAATCTAAACGACATAATAAAAATTCAACCGCACCACGGATTCCCAGACAGTCTCCCACATTGGTACTAGCGAGGCCTTAAGCTGTGTAACTTCTGCGTTCTGACGAGAGCAGGCACAATCAGCTTAGAATGGCCATTGACGTTAAATGCTTTAATCCATAGTCCTATTTAATCTATTGTGAAACAAAATCTAAACGACATAATAAAAAGTCAACCGCACCACGGATTCCCAGACAGTCTCCCACACTGGTACTAGCGAGGCCTTAAGCTGTGTAACTTCTGCGATCTGACGAGAGCAGGCACATTCAGCTTAGAATGGCCATTGACATTAAATGCTTTAATCCATAGTCCTTTTTAATCAATTGTGAAACAAAATCTAAACGACATAATAAAAAGTCAACCGCACCACGGATTCACAGACAGTCTCCCACACTGGTACTAGCGAGGCCTTAAGCTGTGTAACTTCTGCGATCTGACGAGAGCAGGCACATTCAGCTTAGAATGGCCATTGACATTAAATGCTTTAATCCATAGTCCTTTTTAATCGATTGTGAAACAAAATCTAAACGACATAATAAAAAGTCAACCGCACCACGGATTCCCAGACAGTCTCCCACACTGGTACTAGCGAGGCCTTAAGCTGTGTAACTTCTGCGATCTGACGAGAGCAGGGACATTCAGCTAAGAATGGCCATTGACATTAAATGCTTTAATCCATAGTCCTTTTTAATCGATTGTGAAACAAAATCTAAACAATATAATAAAAAGTAAACCGCACCACAGATTCCCAGACAGTCTCCCACACTGGTACTAGCGAGGCCTTAAGCTGTGTAACTTCTGCGATCTGATGAGAGCAGGGACATTCAGCTTAGAATGGCCATTGACATTAAATGCTTTAATCCATAGTCCTTTTTAATCGATTGTGAAACAAAATCTAAACGACATAATAAAAATTCAACCGCACCACGGATCCCCAGACAGTCTCCCACACTGGTACTAGCGAGGCCTTAAGCTGTGTAACTTCTGCGTTCTGACGAGAGCAGGCACATTCAGCTTAGAATGGCCATTGACGTTAAATGCTTTAATCCATAGTCCTATTTAATCTATTGTGAAACAAAATCTAAACGACATAATAAAAATGCAACCGCACCACGGATTCCCAGACAGTCTCCCACACTGGTACTAGCGAGGCCTTAAGCTGTGTAACTTCTGCGATCTGACGAGAGCAGGAGCATTCAGCTTAGAATAGCCATTGACATTAAATGCTTTAATCCATAGTCCTTTTTAATCGATTGTGAAACAAAATCTAAACATAATAAAAAGTCAACCTCACCAAGGATTCCAAGACAGTCTCCCACACTGGTACTAGCGAGGCCTTAAGCTGTGTAACTTCTGCGATCTGACGAGAGCAGGCACATTCAGCTTAGAATGGCCATTGACATTAAATGCTTTAATCCATAGTCCTTTTTAATCGATTGTGAAACAAAATCTAAACGACATAATAAAAAGTCAACCGCACCACGGATTCCCAGACAGTCTCCCACACTGGTACTAGCGAGGCCTTAAGCTGTGTAACTTCTGCGATCTGACGAGAGCAGGCACATTCAGCTTAGAATGGCCATTGACATTAAATGCTTTAATCCATAGTCCTTTTTAATCGATTGTGAAACAAAATCTAAACGACATAATAAAAATTCAACCGCAACACAGATTCCCAGACAGTCTCCCACACTGGTACTAGCGAGGCCTTAAGCTGTGTAACTTATGCGATCTGACGAGAGCAGGCACATTCAGCTTAGAATGGCCATTGACGTTAAATGCTTTAATCCATAGTCCTATTTAATCTATTGTGAAACAAAATCTAAACGACATAATAAAAAGTCAACCGCACCACGGATTCCCAGACAGTCTCCCACACTGGTACTAGCGAGGCGTTAAGCTGTGTAACTTCTGCGTTTTGACGAGAGCAGGCACATTCAGCTTAGAATGGCCATTGACGTTAAATGTTTTAATCCATAGTCCTATTTAATCGATTGTGAAACAAAATCTAAACGACATAATAAGAATTCAACCGCACCACGGATTCCCAGCCAGTCTCCCACACTGGTACTAGCGAGGCCTTAAGCTGTGTAACTTCTGCGATCTGACGAGAGCAGGCACATTCAGCTTAGAATGGCCATTGACATTAAATGCTTTAATCCATAGTCCTTTTTAATCGATTGTGAAACAAAATCTAAACGACATAATAAAAAGTCAACCGCACCACGGATTCCCAGACAGTCTCCCACACTGGTACTAGCGAGGGATTAAGCTGTGTAACTTCTGCGATCTAACGAGAGCAGGCACATTCAGCTTAGAATGGCCATTGACTTTAAATGCTTTAATCCATAGTCCTTTTTAATCGATTGTGAAACAAAATCTAAACGACATAATAAAAAGTCAACCGCACCACGGATTCCCAGACAGTCTCCCACACTGGTACTAGCGAGGCCTTAAGCTGTGTAACTTCTGCGATCTGACGAGAGCAGGCACATTCAGCTTAGAATGGCCATTGACATTAAAAGCCTTAGTCCATAGTCCTATTTAATCTATTGTGAAACAAAATCTAAACGACATAATAAAAATTCAACCGCACCACGGATTCCCAGACAGTCTCCCACATTGGTACTAGCGAGGCCTTAAGCTGTGTAACTTCTGCGTTCTGACGAGAGCAGGCACAATCAGCTTAGAATGGCCATTGACGTTAAATGCTTTAATCCATAGTCCTATTTAATCTATTGTGAAACAAAATCTAAACGACATAATAAAAAGTCAACCGCACCACGGATTCCCAGACAGTCTCCCACACTGGTACTAGCGAGGCCTTAAGCTGTGTAACTTCTGCGATCTGACGAGAGCAGGCACATTCAGCTTAGAATGGCCATTGACATTATAAGCCTTAATCCATAGTCCTATTTATTCTATTGTGAAACAAAATCTAAACAACATAATAAAAATTCAACCGCACCACGGATTCCCAGACAGTCTCCCACACTGGTACTAGCGAGGCCTTAAGCTGTGTATTTTCTGCGATCTGCCTAGAGCAGGGACATTCAGCTTAGAATGGCCATTGACATTAAATGCTTTAATCCATAGTCCTTTTTAATCGATTGTGAAACAAAATCTAAACGACATAATAAAAAGTCAACCGCACCACGGATTCCCAGACAGTCTCCCACACTGGTACTAGCGAGGCCTTAAGCTGTGTAACTTCTGCGATCTGACGAGAGCAGGGACATTCAGCTTAGAATGGCCATTGACATTAAATGCTTTAATCCATAGTCCTTTTTAATCGATTGTGAAACAAAATCTAAACGACATAATAAAAATTCAACCGCAACACAGATTCCCAGACAGTCTCCCACACTGGTACTAGCGAGGCGTTAAGCTGTGTAACTTCTGCGATCTAACGAGAGCAGGCACATTTAGCTTAGAATGGCCATTGACATTAAATGCTTTAATCCATAGTCCTTTTTAATCGATTGTGAAACAAAATCTAAACGACATAATAAAATGTCAACCGCACCACGGATTCACAGACAGTCTCCCACACTGGTACTAGCGAGGCCTTAAGCTGTGTAACTTCTGCGATCTGACGAGAGCAGGCACATTCAGCTTAGAATGGCCATTGACATTAAAAGCCTTAATCCATAGTCCTATTTAATCTATTGTGAAACAAAATCTAAACAACATCATAAAAAGTCAACCGCACCACGGATTCCCAGACAGTCTCCCACACTGGTACTAGCGAGGCCTTAAGCTGTGTAACTTCTGCGATCTGACGAGAGCAGGGACATTCAGCTTAGAATGGCCATTGACATTAAATGCTTTAATCCATAGTCCTTTTTAATCGATTGTGAAACAAAATCTAAACGACATAATAAAAATTTAACCGCACCACGGATTCCCAGACAGTCTCCCACACTGGTACTAGCGAGGCCTTAAGCTGTGTAACTTCTGCGTTCTGACGAGAGCAGGCACATTCAGCTTAGAATGGCCATTGACGTTAAATGCTTTAATCCATAGTCCTATTTAATTGATTGTGAAACAAAATCTAAACGACATAATAAAAAGTCAACCGCACCACGGATTCCCAGACAGTCTCCCACACTGGTACTAGCGAGGCATTAAGCTGTGTAACTTCTGCGATCTAACGAGAGCAGGCACATTCAGCTTAGAATAGCCATTGACTTTAAATGCTTTAATCCATAGTCCTTTTTAATCGATTGTGAAACAAAATCTAAACGACATAATTAAAAGTCAACTGCACCACGGATTCCCAGACAGTCTCCCACACTGGTACTAGCGAGGCCTTAAGCTGTGTAACTTCTGCGATCTAACGAGAGCAGGCACATTCAGCTTAGAATGGCCATTGACTTTAAATGCTTTAATCCATAGTCCTTTTTAATCGATTGTGAAACAAAATCTAAACGACATAATAAAAAGTCAACCGCACCACGGATTCCCAGTCAGTCTCCCACACTGGTACTAGCGAGGCCTTAAGCTGTGTAACTTATGCGATCTGACGAGAGCAGGCACATTCAGCTTAGAATGGCCATTGACATTAAAAGCTTTAGTCCATAGTCCATAGTCCATAGTCCTATTTAATCTATTGTGAAACAAAATCTAAACAACATAATAAAAAGTCAACCGCACCACGGATTCCCAGACAGTCTCCCACACTGGTACTAGCGAGGCCTTAAGCTGTGTAACTTCTGCAATCTGATGAGAGCAGGGATATTCAGCTTAGAATGGCCATTGACATTAAATGCTTTAATCCATAGTACTTTTTAATCGATTGTGAAACTAAATCTAAACGACATAATAGAAATTCAACCGCACCACGGATTCCCAGACAGTCTCCCACACTGGTACTAGCGAGGCCTTAAGCTGTGTAACTTCTGCGTTCTGACGAGAGCAGGCACAATCAGCTTAGAATGGCCATTGACGTTAAATGCTTTAATCCATAGTCCTATTTAATCTATTGTGAAACAAAATCTAAACGACATAATAAAAAGTCAACTGCACCACGGATTCCCAGACAGTCTCCCACACTGGTACTAGCGAGGCCTTAAGCTGTGTAACTTCTGCGATCTGACGAGAGCAGGCACATTCAGCTTAGAATGGCCATTGACGTTAAATGCTTTAATCCATAGTCCTATTTAATCTATTGTGAAACAAAATCTAAACGACATAATAAAAATTCAACCGCACCACGGATTCCCAGACAGTCTCCCACACTGGTACTAGCGAGGCTTTAAGCTGTGTAACTTCTGCGATCTGACTAGAGCAGGCACATTCAGCTTAGAATGGCCATTGACATTAAATGCTTTAATCCATAGTCCTTTTTAATCGATTGTGAAACAAAATCTAAACGACATAATAAAAAGTCAACCGCACCACGGACTCCCAGACAGTCTCCCAGACTGGTACTAGCGAAGCCTTAAGCTGTGTAACTTCTTTAATCTGACGAGAGCAGGGACATTCAGCTTAGAATGGCCATTGACAATAAATGCTATAATCCATAGTCCTTTTTAATCGATTGTGAAACAAAATCTAAACGACATAATAAAAATTCAACCGCACCACGGATTCCCAGACAGTCTCCCACACTGGTACTAGCGAGGCCTTAAGCTGTGTAATTTCTGCGTTCTGACGAGAGCAGGTACATTCAGCTTAGAATGGCCATTGATGTTAAATGCTTTAATCCATAGTCCTATTTAATCTATTGTGAAACAAAATCTAAACGACATAATAAAAAGTCAACCGCACCACGGATTCCCAGACAGTCTCCCACACTGGTACTAGCGAGGCCTTAAGCTGTGTAACTTCTGCGATCTGACGAGAGCAGGGACATTCAGCTTAGAATGGCCATTGACATTAAATGCTTTAATCCATAGTCCTTTTTAATCGATTGTGAAACAAAATCTAAACGACATAATAAAAAGGCAACCGCACCACGGATTCCCAGACAGTCTCCCACACTGGTACTAGCGAGGCCTTAAGCTGTGTAACTTCTGCGATCTGACTAGAGCAGGGACATTCAGCTTAGAATGGCCATTGACATTAAATGCTTTAATCCATAGTCCTTTTTAATCGATTGTGAAACAAAATCTAAGCGACATAATAAAAAGTCAACCGCACCACGGACTCCCAGACAGTCTCCCAGACTGGTACTAGCGAGGCCTTAAGCTGTGTAACTTCTTTAATCTGACGAGAGCAGGGACATTCAGCTTAGAATGGCCATTGACAATAAATGCTATAATCCATAGTCCTTTTTAATCGATTGTGAAACAAAATCTAAACGACATAATAAAAATTCAACCGCACCACGGATTCCCAGACAGTCTCCCACACTGGTACTAGCGAGGCCTTAAGCTGTGTAATTTCTGCGTTCTGACGAGAGCAGGTACATTCAGCTTAGAATGGCCATTGATGTTAAATGCTTTAATCCATAGTCCTATTTAATCTATTGTGAAACAAAATCTAAACGACATAATAAAAAGTCAACCGCACCACGGATTCCCAGACAGTCTCCCACACTGGTACTAGCGAGGCCTTAAGCTGTGTAACTTCTGCGATCTGACGAGAGCAGGGACATTCAGCTTAGAATGGCCATTGACATTAAATGCTTTAATCCATAGTCCTTTTTAATCGATTGTGAAACAAAATCTAAACGACATAATAAAAAGTCAACCGCACCACGGATTCCCAGACAGTCTCCCACACTGGTACTAGCGAGGCCTTAAGCTGTGTAACTTCTGCGATCTGACGAGAGCAGGCACATTCAGCTTAGAATGGCCATTGACATTAAATGCTTTAATCCATAGTCCTTTTAATCGATTGTGAAACAAAATCTAAACGACATAATAAAAACTCAACCGCACCATGGATTCCCAGACAGTCTCCCACACTGGTACTAGCGAGGCCTTAAGCTGTGTAACTTCTGCGATCTGACGAGAGCAGGCACATTCAGCTTAGAATGGCCATTGACATTAAATGCTTTAATCCATAGTCCTTTTTAATCGATTGTGAAACAAAATCTAAACGACATAATAAAAAGTCAACCGCACCACGGATTCCCAGACAGTCTCCCACAATGGTACTAGCGAGGTCTTAAGCTGTGTAACTTCTGCGATTTGACGAGAGCAGGGACATTCAGCTTAGAATTGCCATTGACATTAAAGCCTTAATCCATAGTCCTATTTAATCTATTGTGAAACAAAATCTAAACAACATAATAAAAAGTCAACCGCACCACGGATTCCCAGACAGTCTCCCACACTGGTACAAGCGAGGCCTTAAGCTGTGTAACTTCTGCGATCTGACGAGAGCAGGGACATTCAGCTTAGAATGGCCATTGACATTAAATGCTTTAATCCATAGTCCTTTTTAATCGATTGTGAAACAAAATCTAAACGACATAATAAAAAGTCAACCGCACCACGGATTCCCAGACAGTCTCCCACACTGGTACTAGCGAGGCCTTAAACTGTGTAACTTCTGCGATCTAACGAGAGCAGGCACATTCAGCTTAGAATGGCCATTGACATTAAAAGCTTTAATCCATAGTCCTTTTTAATCGATTGTGAAACAAAATCTAAACGACATAATAAAAAGTCAACCTCACCACGGATTCCCAGACAGTCTCCCACACTGGTACTAGCGAGGTCTTAAGCTGTGTAACTTCTGCGATCTGACGAGAGAAGGGACATTCAGCTTAGAATGGCCATTGACATTAAATGCTTTAATCCATAGTCCTTTTTAATCGATTGTGAAACAAAATCTAAACAACATAATAAAAAGTCAACCGCACCACGGATTCCCAGACAGTCTCATACACTGGTACTAGCGAGGCCTTAAGCTGTGTAACTTCTGCGATCTAACGAGAGCAGGCACATTCAGCTTAGAATGGCCATTGACATTAAATGCTTTAATCCATAGTCCTTTTTAATCGATTGTGAAACAAAATCTAAACGACATAATAAAAAGTCAACCGCACCACGGATTCCCAGACAGTCTCCCACACTGGTACTAGCGAGGCCTTAAGCTGTGTAACTTCTGCGATCTGACGAGTGCAGGCACATTCAGCTTAGAATGGCCATTGACGTTAAATGCTTTAATCCATAGTCCTATTTAATCTATTGTGAAACAAAATCTAAACGACATAATAAAAAGTCAACCGCACCACGGATTCCCAGACAGTCTCCCACATTGGTACTAGCGAGGCGTTAAGCTGTGTAATTTCTGCGATCTAACGAGAGCAGGAACATTCAGCTTAGAATGGCCATTGACATTAAATGCTTTAATCCATAGTCCTTTTTAATCGATTGTGAAACAAAATCTAAACGACATAATAAAAAGTCAACCGCACCACGGATTCACAGACAGTCTCCCACACTGGTACTAGCGAGGCCTTAAGCTGTGTAACTTCTGCGATCTGACGAGAGCAGGCACATTCAGCTTAGAATGGCAATTGACTTTAAATGCTTTAATCCATAGTCCTTTTTAATCGATTGTGAAACAAAATCTAAACGACATAATAAAAAGTCAACCGCACCACGGATTCCCAGACAGTCTCCCACAATGGTACTAGTGAGGCCTTAAGCTGTGTAACTTCTGCGATCTGACGAGAGCAGGGACATTCAGCTTAGAATGGCCATTGACATTAAATGCTTTAATCCATAGTCCTTTTTAATCGATTGTGAAACAAAATCTAAACGACATAATAAAAAGTCAACCTCACCACGGATTCCCAGACAGTCTCTCACACTGGTACTAGCAAGGCCTTAAGCTGTGTAACTTCTGCAATCTAACGAGAGCAGGCACATTCAGATTAGAATGGCCATTGACATTAAAAGCCTTAATCCATAGTCCTATTTAATCTATTGTGAAACAAAATCTAAACAACATAATAAAAAGTCAACCGCACCACGGATTCCCAGACAGTCTCCCACACTGGTACTAGCGAGGCCTTAAGCTGTGTAACTTCTGCGATCTGACGAGAGCAGGGACATTCAGCTTAGAATGGCCATTGACATTAAATGCATTAATCCATAGTCCTTTTTAATCGATTGTGAAACAAAATCTAAACGACATAATAAAAATTCAACCGCACCACGGATTCCCAGACAGTCTCCCACACTGGTACTAGCGAGGCCTTAAGCTGTGTAACTTCTGCGATCTGACAAGAGCAGGCACATTCAGCTTAGAATGGCCATTGACGTTAAATGCTTTAATCCATAGTCCTATTTAATCTATTGTGAAACAAAATCTAAACGACATAATAAAATGTCAACCGCACCACGGATTCCCAGACAGTCTCCCACACTTGTACTAGCGAGGCCATAAGCTGTGTAACTTCTGCAATCTGACGAGAGCAGCCACATTCAGCTTAGAATGGCCATTGACATTAAAAGCCTTAATCCATAGTCCTATTTAATCTATTGTGAAACAAAATCTAAACAACATAATAAAAAGTCAACCACACCACGGATTCCCAGACAGTCTCCCACACTGGTACTAGCGAGGCCTTAAGCTGTGTAACTTCTGCGATCTGACGAGAGCAGGCACATTCAGCTTAGAATGGCCTTTGACATTAAATGCTTTAATCCATAGTCCTTTTTAATCGATTGTGAAACAAAATCTAAACGACATAATAAAAAGTCAACCGCACCACGGATTCCCAGACAGTCTCCCACACTGGTACTAGCGAGGCCTTAAGCTGTGTAACTTCTGCGATCTGACGAGAGCAGGCACATTTAGCTTAGAATGCCCATTGACATTAAAAGCCTTAATCCATAGTCCTATTTAATCTATTGTGAAACAAAATCTAAACAACATAATAAAAAGTCAACCGCACCACGGATTCCCAGACAGTCTCCCACACTGGTACTAGCGAGGCCTTAAGCTGTGTAAGTACTGTGATCTGACGAGAGCAGGGACATTCAGCTTAGAATGGCCATTGACATTAAATGCTTTAATCCAAAGTCCTTTTTAATCGATTGTGAAACAAAATCTAAACGACATAATAAAAATTCAACCACATCACGGATTCCCAGACAGTCTCCCACACTGGTACTAGCGAGGCCTTAAGCTGTGTAACTTCTGCGTTCTGACGAGAGCAGTCACATTCAGCTTAGAATGGCCATTGACGTTAAATGCTTTAATCCATAGTCCTATTTAATCTATTGTGAAACAAAATCTAAACGACATAATAAGAAGTCAACCGCACCACGGATCCCCAGACAGTCTCCCACACTGGTACTAGCGAGGCCTTAAGCTGTGTAACTTCTGCGATCTGACGAGAGCAGGCACATTCAGCTTAGAACGGCCATTGACATTAAATGCTTTAATCCATAGTTCTTTTTAATCGATTGTGAAACAAAATCTAAACGACATAATAAAAAGTCAACCGCACCATGGATTCCCAGACAGTCTCCCACACTGGTACTAGCGAGGCCTTAAGCTGTGTAACTTCTGCGATCTGACGAGAGCAGGCACATTCTGCTTAGAATGGCCATTGACGTTAAATGCTTTAATCCATAGTCCTATTTAATCTATTGTGAAACAAAATCTAAACGACATAATAAAATGTCAACCGCACCACGGATTCCCAGACAGTCTCCCACACTGGTACTAGCGAGGTATTAAGCTGTGTAACTTCTGCGATCTAACGAGAGCAGGCACATTCAGCTTAAAATGGCCATTGACATTAAATGCTTTAATCCATAGTCCTTTTTAATCGATTGTGAAACAAAATCTAAACGACATAATAAAAAGTCAACCGCACCACAGATTCCCAGACAGTCTCCCACACTGGTACTAGCGAGGCCTTAAGCTGTGTAACTTCAGCGATCTGACGAGAGCAGGCACATTCAGCTTAGAATGGCCATTGACATTAAAGGCCTTAATCCATAGTCCTATTTAATCTATTGTGAAACAAAATCGAAACAACATAATAAAAAGTCAACCGCACCACGGATTCCCAGACAGTCTCCCACACTGGTACTAGCGAGGCCTTAAGCTGTGTAACTTCTGGGATCTGACGAGAGCAGGGACATTCAGCTTAGAATGGCCATTGACATGAAATGCTTTAATCCATAGTCCTTTTTAATCGATTGTGAAACAAAATCTAAACGACATAATAAAATTTCAACCGCACCACGGATTCCCAGACAGTCTCCCACACTGGTACTAGCGAGGCCTTAAGCTGTGTAACTTCTGCGTTCTGACGAGAGCAGGCACATTCAGTTTATAATGGCCATTAACATTAAATTCTTTAATCCATAGTCCTTTTTAATCGATTGTGAAACAAAATCTAAACGACATAATAAAAAGTCAACCGCACCACGGATTCCCAGACAGTCTCCCACACTGGTACTAGCGAGGCCTTAAGCTGTGTAACTTCTGCGATCTGACGAGAGCAGGGACATTCAGCTTAGAATGGCCATTGACATTAAATGATTTAATCCATAGTCCTTTTTAATCGATTGTGAAACAAAATCTAAACGACATAATAAAAATTCAACCGCACCACGGATTCCCAGACAGTCTCCCACACTCGTACTAGCGAGGCCTTAACCTGTGTAACTTCTGCGATCTGACGAGAGCAGGCACATTCAGCTTAGAATGGCCATTGACATTAAATGCTTTAATCCATAGTCCTATTTAATCTATTGTGAAACAAAATCTAAACGACATAATAAAAAGTCAACCGCACCACGGATTCCCAGACAGTCTCCCACACTGGTACTAGCGAGGCGTTAAGCTGTGTAACTTCTGCGATCTAACGAGAGCAGGCACATTTAGCTTAGAATGGCCATTCACATTAAATGCTTTAATCCATAGTCCTTTTTAATCGATTGTGAAACAAAATATAAACGACATAATAAAAAGGCAACCGCACCACTGATTCCAAGACAGTCTCCCACACTGGTACTAGCGAGGCCTTAAGCTGTGTAACTTCTGCGATCTGACGAGAGCAGGCACATTCAGCTTAGAATGGCCATTGACATTAAAAGCCTTAATCCATAGTCCTATTTAATCTATTGTGAAACAAAATCTAAACAACATAATAAAAAGTCAACCGCAACACGGATTCCCAGACAGTCTCCCACACTGGTACTAGCGAGGCCTTAAGCTGTGTAACTTCTGCGATCTGACGAGAGCAGGCACATTCAGCTTAGAATGGCCATTGACATTAAATGCTTTAATCCATAGTCCTTTTTAATCGATTGTGAAACAAAATCTAAACGACATAATAAAAAGTCAACCGCACCACGGATTCCCAGACAGTCTCCCACACTAGTACTAGCGAGGCCTTAAGCTGTGTAACTTCTGCGATCTGACGAGAGCAGGCACATTCAGCTTATAATGGCCATTGACATTAAATTCTTTAATCCATAGTCCTTTTTAATCGATTGTGAAACAAAATCTAAACGACATAATAAAAAGTCAACCGCACCACGGATTCCAAGACAGTCTCCCACACTGGTACTAGCGAGGCCTTAAGCTGTGTAACTTCTGCGATCTGACGAGGGCAGGGACATTCAGCTTAGAATGGCCATTGACATTAAATGCTTTAATCCATAGTACTTTTTAATCGATTGTGAAACAAAATCTAAACAACATAATAAAAATTCAACCGCACCACGGATTCCCAGACAGTCTCCCACACTCGTACTAGCGAGGCCTTAACTTGTGTAACTTCTGCGATCTGACGAGAGCAGGCACATTCAGCTTAGAATGGCCATTGACGTTAAATGCTTTAATCCATAGTCCTATTTAATCTATTGTGAAACAAAATCTAAACGACATAATAAAAAGTCAACCGCACCACGGATTCCCAGACAGTCTCCCACACTGGTACTAGCGAGGCGTTAAGCTGTGTAACTTCTGCGATCTAACGAGAGGAGGCACATTCAGCTTAGAATGGCCATTCACATTAAATGCTTTAATCCATAGTCCTTTTTAATCGATTGTGAAACAAAATATAAACGACATAATAAAAAGGCAACCGCACCACAGATTCCCAGACAGTCTCCCACGCTGGTACTAGCGAGGCCTTAAGCTGTATAACTTCTGCGATCTGACAAGAGCAGGCACATTCAGCTTAGAACGGCCATTGACATTAAATACTTTAATCCATAGTCCATTTTAATCGATTGTGAAACAAATCTAAACGACATAATAAAAAGTCAACCGCACCTCGGATTCCCAGACAGTCTCTCACACTCGTACTAGCGAGGACTTAAAGTGTTATATATCGGCGATTTGACGAGAAAAGGCACATTTAAGCTTAGAATGGCTATTAACTTTTAAAGCTTTAGTCTATTTTTATTTTTAAACAATTGTGAAAGAAATTCTAAACGACATAATAAAAAGTCAACAGCACCACGGAAGCCCAGGAAGTCTCCCACACTGGTACTAGCGAGGTGTTAAAGTGTTATTGATCTGCGATTTGACGAGAAAAGGCACATTTCACCTAAGAATAGCTATTAACTTTTAAAGCTTTAGTTTATTATTATTTTTAATCGATTGTGAAACAAATTCTAAACGACATAATAAAAAGGCAACCGCACCATGGATTCCCAGACAGTCTCCCACACTGGTACTAGCGAGGCCTTAAGCTGTGTAACTTCTGCGATCTAACGAGAGCAGGCACATTCAGCTTAGAATGGCCAATGACATTAAATGCTTTAATCAATAGTCCTTTTTAATCGCTTGTGAAACAAAATCTAAACGACATAATAAAAAGTCAACCGAACCACGGATTCCCAGACAGTCTCCCATACTGGTACTAGCGAGGCCTTAAGCTGTGTAACTTCTGCGATCTGACGAGAGCAGGCACATTCAGCTTAGAATGGCCATTGACATTAAAAGCCTTAATCCATAGTCCTATTTAATCTATTGTGAAACAAAATCTAAACAACATAATAAAAAGTCAACCGCTCCACGGATTCCCAGACAGTCTCCCACACTGGTACCAGCGAGGCCTTAAGCTGTGTAACTTCTGCGATCTGACAAGAGCAGGGACATTCAGCTTAGAATGGCCATTGACATTAAATGCTTTAATCCATAGTCCTTTTTAATCGATTGTGAAACAAAATCTAAACGACATAATAAAAATTCAACCTCACCACGGATTCCCAGACAGTCTCCCACACTGGTACTAGCGAGGCCTTAAGCTGTCTAACTTCTGCGATCTGACGAGAGCAGGCACATTCAGCTTAGAATGGCCATTGACATTAAATGCTTTAATCCATAGTCCTATTTAATCTATTGTGAAACAAAATCTAAACGACATAATAAAAAGTCAACCTCACCACAGATTCCCAGACAGTCTCCCACACTGGTACTAGCGAAGCCTTAAGCTGTGTAACTTCTGCGATCTGACGAGAGCAGGGACATTCAGCTTAGAATGGCCATTGACATTAAATGCTTTAATCCATAGTCCTTTTTAATCGATTGTGAAACAAAATCTAAGCGACATAATAAAAATTCAACCGCACCACGGATTCCCAGACAGTCTTCCGACACTGGTACTAGCAAGGCCTTAAGCTGTGTAACTTCTGTGTTTTGACGAGAGCAGGCACTTCCAGCTTAGAATGGCCATTGACGTTAAATGCTTTAATCCATAGTCCTATTTAATCTATTGTGAAACAAAATCTAAACGACATAATAAAAAGTCAACCGCACCACGGATTCCCAGACAGTCTCCCACACTGGTACTAGCGAGGTCTTAAGTGTGTAACTTCTGCGATCTGACGAGAGCAGGCACATTCAGCTTAGAATGGCCATTGACATTAAAAGCCTTAATCCATAGTCCTATTTAATCTATTGTGAAACAAAATCTAAACAACATAATAAAAGTCAACCGCACCACGGATTCCCAGACAGTCTCCCACACTGGTACTAGCGAGGCCTTAAGCTGTGTAACTTCTGCGATCTGACGAGAGAAGGGACATTCAGCTTAGAACGGCCATTGACGTTAAATGCTTTAATCCATAGTCCTTTTTAATCGATTGTGAAACAAAATCTAAACGACATAATAAAAATTCAACCGCACCACGAATTCCCAGACAGTCTCCCACACTGGTACTAGCGAGGCCTTAAGCTGTGTAACTTCTGCGATCTGACGAGAGCAGGCACATTCAGCTTAGAATGGCCATTGACGTTACATGCTTTAATCCATAGTCCTATTTAATCTATTGTGAAACAAAATCTAAACGACATAATAGAAAGCCAACCGCACCACGGATTCCCAGACAGTCTCCCACAATGGTACTAGCGAGGCATTAAGCTGTGTAACTTCTGCGATCTAACGAGAGCAGGCACATTCAGCTTAGAATGGCCATTGACATTAAATGCTTTAATCCATAGTCCTTTTTAATCGATTGTGAAACAAAATCTAAACGACATAATAAAAAGTCAACCGCACCACGGATTCCCAGACAGTCTCCCACACTAGTACAAGCGAGGCCTTAAGCAGTGTAACTTCTGCGATCTGACGAGAGCAGGGACATTCAGCTTAGAATGGCCATTGACATTAAATGCTTTAATCCATAGTCCTTTTTAATCGATTGTGAAACAAAATCTAAACGACATAATAAAAATTCAACAGCACCACGGATTCCCAGACAGTCTCTCACACTGGTACTAGCGAGGCCTTAAGCTGTGTAACTTCTGCGATCTAACGAGAGCAGGCACATTCAGCTTAGAATGGCCATTGACATTAAATGCTTTAATCCATAGTCCTTTTTAATCGATTGTGAAACAAAATCTAAACGATATGATAAAAAGTCAACCGCACCACGGATTCCCAGACAGTCTCCCACACTGGTACTAGCGAGTCCTTAAGCTGTGTAACTTCTGCGATCTGACGAGAGCAGGCACATTCAGCTTAGAATGGCCATTGACATTAAAAGCCTTAATCCATAGTCCTATTTAATCTATTGTGAAACAAAATCTAAACAACATAATAAAAAGTCAACCGCACCACGGATTCCCAGACAGTCTCCCACACTGGTACTAGCGAGGCCTTAAGCTGTGTAACTTCTGCGATCTGACGAGAGCAGGGACATTCAGCTTAGAATGGCCATTGACATTAAATGCTTTAATCCATAGTCCTTTTTAATCGATTGTGAAACAAAATCTAAACGACATAATAAAAAGTCAACCGCACCACGGATTCCCAGACAGTCTCCCACACTGATACTAGCGAGGCCTTAAGCTGTGTAACTTCTGCGATCTGACAAGAGCAGGGACATTCAGCTTAGAATGGCCATTGACATTAAATGCTTTAATCCATAGTCCTTTTTAATCGATTGTGAAACAAAATCTAAACAATATAATAAACAGTCAACCGCACCACGGATTCCCAGACAGTCTCCCACACTGGTACTAGCGAGGCCTTAAGCTGTGTAACTTCTGCGATCTGACGAGAGCAGGCACATTCAGCTTAGAATGGCCATTGACGTTAAATGCTTTTATCCATAGTCCTATTTAATCTATTGTGAAACAAAATCTAAACGACATAATAAAAAGTCAACCGCACCACGGATTCCCAGACAGTCTCCCACACTGGTACTAGCGAGGCCTTAAGCTGTGTAACTTCTGCGATCTAACGAGAGCAGGCACATTCAGCTTAGAATGGCCATTGACATTAAATGCTTTAATCCATAGTCCTTTTTAATCGATTGTGAAACAAAATCTAAACGACATAATAAAAAGTCAACCGCACCACGGATTCCTAGACAGTCTCCCACACTGGTACTAGCGAGGCCTTAAGCTGTGTAACTTCTGCGATCTGACGAGAGCAGGCACATTCATCTTAGAATGGCCATTGACATTAAAAGCCTTAATCCATAGTCCTATTTAATCTATTGTGAAACAAAATCTAAACAACATAATAAAAAGTCAACCGCACCACGGATTCCCAGACATTCTCCCACACTGGTACTAGCGAGGCCTTAAGCTGTGTAACATCTGCGATCTGACGAGAGCAGGGACATTCAGCTTAGATTGGCCATTGACATTAAATGTTTTAATCCATAGTCCTTTTTAATCGATTGTGAAACAAAATCTAAACGACATAATAAAAATTCAACCGCACCACGGATTCCCAGACAGTCTCCCACACTGGTACTAGCGAGGCCTTAAGCTGTGTAACTTCTGCGTTCTGACGAGAGCAGGCACATTCAGCTTAGAATGGCCATTGACGTTAAATGCTTTAATCCATAGTCCTATTTAATCTATTGTGAAACAAAATCTAAACGATATAATAAAAAGTCAACCGCACCACGGATTCCCAGACAGTCTCCCACACTGGTACTAGCGAGGCCTTAAGCTGTGTAACTTCTGCGATCTGACGAGAGCAGGGACATTCAGCTTAGAATGGCCATTGACATTAAATGCTTTAATCCATAGTCCTTTTTAATCGATTGTGAAACAAAATCTAAACGACATAATAAAAATTCAACCGCACCACGGATTCCCAGACAGTCTCCCACACTGGTACTAGCGAGGCCTTAAGCTGTGTAACTTCTGCGTTCTGACGAGAGCAGGCACATTCAGCTTAGAATGGCCATTGACGTTAAATGTTTTAATCCATAGTCCTATTTAATCTATTGTGAAACAAAATCTAAACGACATAATAAAAAGTCAACCGCACCACGGATTCCCAGACAGTCTCCCACACTGGTACTAGCGAGGCCTTAAGCTGTGTAATTTCTGCGATCTGACGAGAGCAAGCACATTCAGCTTAGAATGGCCATTGACCTTAAATGCTTTAATCCATAGTCCTTTTTAATCGATTGTGAAGCAAAATCTAAACGACATAATAAAAAGTCAACCGCACCACGGATTCCCGGACAGTCTCCCACACTGGTACTAGCGAGGCCTTAAGCTGTGTAACTTCTGCGATCTGACGAGAGCAGGCACTTTCAGCTTAGAATGGCCATTGACATTGAATGCTTTAATCCATAGTCCTTTTTAATCGATTGTGAAACAAAATCTAAACGACATAATAACAATTCAACCGCACCACGGATTCCCAGACAGTCTCCCACACTGGTACTAGCGAGGCCTTAAGCTGTGTAACTTCTGCGTTCTGACGAGAGCAGGCACATTCAGCTTAGAATGGCCATTGACCTTAAATGCTTTAATCCATAGTCCTTTTTAATCGATTGTGAAACAAAATCTAAACGACATAATAAAAGTCAACCGCACCACAGATTCCCAGACAGTCTCCCACACTGGTACTAGCGAGGCCTTAAGCTGTGTAACTTCTGCGATCTGACGAGAGCAGGCACATTCAGCTTAGACTGGCCATTGACGTTAAATGCTTTAATCCATAGTCCTTTTTAATCGATTGTGAAACAAAATCTAAACGACATAATAAAAAGTCAACCGCACCACGGATTCCCAGAAAGTCTCCCACACTGGTACTAGCGAGGCCTTAAGCTGTGTAACTTCTGCGATCTGACGAGAGCAGGCACATTCAGCTTAGAATGGCCATTGACGTTAAATGCTTTAATCGATAGTCCTATTTAATCTATTGTGAAACAAAATCTAAACGACATAATAAAAAGTGAACCGCACCACGGATTCCCAGACAGTCTCCCACAATGGTACTAGCGAGGCCTTAAGCTGAGTAACTTCTGCGATCTGACGAGAGCAGGGACATTCAGCTTAGAATGGCCGTTGACATTAAATGCTTTAATCCATAGTCCTTTTTAATCGATTGTGAAACAAAATCTAAACGACATAATAAAAATTCAACCGCACCACGAATTCCCAGACAGTCTCCCACACTGGTACTAGCGAGGCCTTAAGCTGTGTAACTTCTGCGATCTGACGAGAGCAGGCACATTCAGCTTAGAATGGCCATTGACGTTACATGCTTTAATCCATAGTCCTATTTAATCTATTGTGAAACAAAATCTAAACGACATAATAGAAAGCCAACCGCACCACGGATTCCCAGACAGTCTCCCACAATGGTACTAGCGAGGCATTAAGCTGTGTAACTTCTGCGATCTAACGAGAGCAGGCACATTCAGCTTAGAATGGCCATTGACATTAAATGCTTTAATCCATAGTCCTTTTTAATCGATTGTGAAACAAAATCTAAACGACATAATAAAAAGTCAACCGCACCACGGATTCCCAGACAGTCTCCCACACTAGTACAAGCGAGGCCTTAAGCAGTGTAACTTCTGCGATCTGACGAGAGCAGGGACATTCAGCTTAGAATGGCCATTGACATTAAATGCTTTAATCCATAGTCCTTTTTAATCGATTGTGAAACAAAATCTAAACGACATAATAAAAATTCAACAGCACCACGGATTCCCAGACAGTCTCTCACACTGGTACTAGCGAGGCCTTAAGCTGTGTAACTTCTGCGATCTAACGAGAGCAGGCACATTCAGCTTAGAATGGCCATTGACATTAAATGCTTTAATCCATAGTCCTTTTTAATCGATTGTGAAACAAAATCTAAACGATATGATAAAAAGTCAACCGCACCACGGATTCCCAGACAGTCTCCCACACTGGTACTAGCGAGTCCTTAAGCTGTGTAACTTCTGCGATCTGACGAGAGCAGGCACATTCAGCTTAGAATGGCCATTGACATTAAAAGCCTTAATCCATAGTCCTATTTAATCTATTGTGAAACAAAATCTAAACAACATAATAAAAAGTCAACCGCACCACGGATTCCCAGACAGTCTCCCACACTGGTACTAGCGAGGCCTTAAGCTGTGTAACTTCTGCGATCTGACGAGAGCAGGGACATTCAGCTTAGAATGGCCATTGACATTAAATGCTTTAATCCATAGTCCTTTTTAATCGATTGTGAAACAAAATCTAAACGACATAATAAAAAGTCAACCGCACCACGGATTCCCAGACAGTCTCCCACACTGATACTAGCGAGGCCTTAAGCTGTGTAACTTCTGCGATCTGACAAGAGCAGGGACATTCAGCTTAGAATGGCCATTGACATTAAATGCTTTAATCCATAGTCCTTTTTAATCGATTGTGAAACAAAATCTAAACAATATAATAAACAGTCAACCGCACCACGGATTCCCAGACAGTCTCCCACACTGGTACTAGCGAGGCCTTAAGCTGTGTAACTTCTGCGATCTGACGAGAGCAGGCACATTCAGCTTAGAATGGCCATTGACGTTAAATGCTTTTATCCATAGTCCTATTTAATCTATTGTGAAACAAAATCTAAACGACATAATAAAAAGTCAACCGCACCACGGATTCCCAGACAGTCTCCCACACTGGTACTAGCGAGGCCTTAAGCTGTGTAACTTCTGCGATCTAACGAGAGCAGGCACATTCAGCTTAGAATGGCCATTGACATTAAATGCTTTAATCCATAGTCCTTTTTAATCGATTGTGAAACAAAATCTAAACGACATAATAAAAAGTCAACCGCACCACGGATTCCTAGACAGTCTCCCACACTGGTACTAGCGAGGCCTTAAGCTGTGTAACTTCTGCGATCTGACGAGAGCAGGCACATTCATCTTAGAATGGCCATTGACATTAAAAGCCTTAATCCATAGTCCTATTTAATCTATTGTGAAACAAAATCTAAACAACATAATAAAAAGTCAACCGCACCACGGATTCCCAGACATTCTCCCACACTGGTACTAGCGAGGCCTTAAGCTGTGTAACATCTGCGATCTGACGAGAGCAGGGACATTCAGCTTAGATTGGCCATTGACATTAAATGTTTTAATCCATAGTCCTTTTTAATCGATTGTGAAACAAAATCTAAACGACATAATAAAAATTCAACCGCACCACGGATTCCCAGACAGTCTCCCACACTGGTACTAGCGAGGCCTTAAGCTGTGTAACTTCTGCGTTCTGACGAGAGCAGGCACATTCAGCTTAGAATGGCCATTGACGTTAAATGCTTTAATCCATAGTCCTATTTAATCTATTGTGAAACAAAATCTAAACGATATAATAAAAAGTCAACCGCACCACGGATTCCCAGACAGTCTCCCACACTGGTACTAGCGAGGCCTTAAGCTGTGTAACTTCTGCGATCTGACGAGAGCAGGGACATTCAGCTTAGAATGGCCATTGACATTAAATGCTTTAATCCATAGTCCTTTTTAATCGATTGTGAAACAAAATCTAAACGACATAATAAAAATTCAACCGCACCACGGATTCCCAGACAGTCTCCCACACTGGTACTAGCGAGGCCTTAAGCTGTGTAACTTCTGCGTTCTGACGAGAGCAGGCACATTCAGCTTAGAATGGCCATTGACGTTAAATGTTTTAATCCATAGTCCTATTTAATCTATTGTGAAACAAAATCTAAACGACATAATAAAAAGTCAACCGCACCACGGATTCCCAGACAGTCTCCCACACTGGTACTAGCGAGGCCTTAAGCTGTGTAATTTCTGCGATCTGACGAGAGCAAGCACATTCAGCTTAGAATGGCCATTGACCTTAAATGCTTTAATCCATAGTCCTTTTTAATCGATTGTGAAGCAAAATCTAAACGACATAATAAAAAGTCAACCGCACCACGGATTCCCGGACAGTCTCCCACACTGGTACTAGCGAGGCCTTAAGCTGTGTAACTTCTGCGATCTGACGAGAGCAGGCACTTTCAGCTTAGAATGGCCATTGACATTGAATGCTTTAATCCATAGTCCTTTTTAATCGATTGTGAAACAAAATCTAAACGACATAATAACAATTCAACCGCACCACGGATTCCCAGACAGTCTCCCACACTGGTACTAGCGAGGCCTTAAGCTGTGTAACTTCTGCGTTCTGACGAGAGCAGGCACATTCAGCTTAGAATGGCCATTGACCTTAAATGCTTTAATCCATAGTCCTTTTTAATCGATTGTGAAACAAAATCTAAACGACATAATAAAAGTCAACCGCACCACAGATTCCCAGACAGTCTCCCACACTGGTACTAGCGAGGCCTTAAGCTGTGTAACTTCTGCGATCTGACGAGAGCAGGCACATTCAGCTTAGACTGGCCATTGACGTTAAATGCTTTAATCCATAGTCCTTTTTAATCGATTGTGAAACAAAATCTAAACGACATAATAAAAAGTCAACCGCACCACGGATTCCCAGAAAGTCTCCCACACTGGTACTAGCGAGGCCTTAAGCTGTGTAACTTCTGCGATCTGACGAGAGCAGGCACATTCAGCTTAGAATGGCCATTGACGTTAAATGCTTTAATCGATAGTCCTATTTAATCTATTGTGAAACAAAATCTAAACGACATAATAAAAAGTGAACCGCACCACGGATTCCCAGACAGTCTCCCACAATGGTACTAGCGAGGCCTTAAGCTGAGTAACTTCTGCGATCTGACGAGAGCAGGGACATTCAGCTTAGAATGGCCGTTGACATTAAATGCTTTAATCCATAGTCCTTTTTAATCGATTGTGAAACAAAATCTAAACGACATAATAAAAATTCAACCGCACCACGGATTCCCAGACAGTCTCCCACACTGGTACTAGCGAGGCCTTAAGCTGTGTAACTTCTGCGATCTGACGAGAGCAGGCACATTCAGCTTAGAATGGCCATTGGCGTTAAATGCTTTAATCGATAGTCCTATTTAATCTATTGTGAAACAAAATCTAAACTACATAATAAAAAGTCAACCGCACCACGGATTCCCAGACAGTCTCCCACACTGGTACTAGCGAGGCCTTAAGCTGTGTAACTTCTGCGTTCTGACGAGAGCAGGCACATTCAGCTTAGAATGGCCATTGACATTAAATGCTTTAACCCCTTAACGCTCCAGGACATACTATTATGTCATGGTAAGTGCATCGTTCGCGCTCCATGACATAATAGTATGTCATGGAGTAAACACGGCGCCGTTCGCGCGGGGCGCGTGCATGAGCTGTGATAGCTGCTGTTTCCGACAGCAGACTATCATTTCTCAATGTGCCGGGACCGATCGCGGTGGTCCCCGCAGATTTAACCCCTCAGAAGCCGCGTTCAATAGCGATAGCGGCTTCTTAGGGGTTAATCCGCCATCGCCGGCCTCCTACACGATAGCGGCCGGCGATGGTGACTATGGCAGCCGGACACCAAACAATGGCGTCCGGCTATGCCATAGACGGAAGCCTAGTGGGTCCTGACAGAGTCAGGACCCACTATGCTTGCTGTCAGTGAGTAGCTGACAATTCTAATACACTGCACTACGCATGTAGTGCAGTGTATTAGAATAGCGATCAGGGCCTCCTGCCCTCAAGTCCCCTAATGGGACAAAGTAAAAAAGTTAAAAAAAAGTAAAAAAAAGTTGTGTGAAAATAAAAGTTTTAAAAGTAATAAAAGTAAAAATCCCCCTTTTTCCCTTGTCAGTTTTTATTATTAAAATAAATAAATAAACAAATAAACTATACATAATTGGTATCGCCGCGTCCGTAACGGCCTGAACTACAAAATTATTTCGTTATTTATCCCGCGCGGTGAACGTCGTAAAAAAAATAAATAATAAACCGCACCACAATCACAATTGTTTGGTCACTTGACCTCGCAAAAAATGGAATAAAAAGAGATCAAAAAGTCGCATGTACCGAAAAATGGTACTGATCGAAACTACAGTTCGTTACGCAAAAAATAAGTCCTCGCACGGCTTTTTTGAAGGAAAAATAAAAACGTTATGGCTCTTAGAATAAGGCAACACAAAAAGTAAATGATTTATTACAACAAGTATTTTATTGTGCAAACGCCATAAGACATAAAAAAACTATAAACATCTGGTACCGCCGTAATCGTATCGCCCCGCAGAATGAAGTGAATGTGTCATTTATAGCGCACGGTGAACGCTGTGAAAAAAATAGAACAAAATAACAATAGTAGAATTGCGGTTTTTTAGTCACCGCGCCACCTAAAAATAGAATAAAAACTGATCAAAAAGCCGCATGCATGACATGAAAACTGCAATGGATTCCTCAAGGGGTCTAGTTTCCAAATTCGGGTCACTTTTGGGGGTTTTCCACTGTTTTGGCACCACAAGACCTCTTCAAACCGGACATGTTGCCTAATAAAAAAGAGGGCTCAAAATCCACTAGGTGCTCCTTTGCTTCGGAGGCCGGTGGTTCAGTCCATTACCGTACTAGCGCCACATGTGGGATATTTCTCTAAACTGCAGAATCTGGGAAATACGTATTAAGTTGCGTTTCTCTGATAAATCCTTTTGTGTTATAAAAAAAATGATATAAAGAGGATTTTCTGACAAAAAAAGAAAAGTAAATTTCACCTCTACTTTGCTCTAAATTTCTGTGAAACACCTAAAGGGTTCATAAACTTTCTAAATGCTGTTGTGAATACTTTGAGGGGTCTAGTTTCTAAAATGGGGTGTTGGATAGGGGTTTCTAATATATGGGCCCCTCAAAGCAACTTCAGAACTGAACTGGAACCTAAAAAAATAAATAAATGAGGCAATACTTCGCTTCTTACATTATACTGATAATGAGCCGTGCCCACCCCGAGATGACCCCAGTTTTGACCGTTTGTATAAATGGAGACCCCTATTAGACCGTTTCAGTGCCCGGTTTTCCCAAGCATACACCCCCGAGAAGTGTATTTCTATTGATGAGTCCCTGGTACATTTTAAAGGGAGGGTTCAATTCCGCCAGTACCTGCCGGGTAAGAGGTCAAGGTATGACGTGAGGATGTATAAGCTGTGCGAGAGTGCCTCAGGGTATACCTACAGGTTTAGGATATATGAAGGAAAGGCCACCCCCAAACCAGACTGCATCCTGGACTACAATAGGTACATGGGAGGGAAGGACTTGTCAAATAAAGTCCTGAAGCCCTACAGCGCCATGCGGTGTGGTATAAGAAGCTGGCCGGGCACATCATACAGATGACTTTGTACAATGCGTACGTGCTACGTCGATGTGCAGGCCAGAGGGGAACTTTCCTGGAATTTCAAGATCTAATCTTTAGGGATCAGGAAGGGGGGGCACCCAGTACTTCTGGAAGCGAGGCCACACGCATCGTACCAGGGCAACACTTTCCAAGAGAAGTTCCCCAAATCGGTGGAAAGGGAAAGAGTCAAAAGAGGTGCAGAGTCTGCTATAAGAGGGGGATAAGGAAGAACACAATATACCAATGTGACACGTGTCCCGAAAAACCAGGGCTCTGTATAAAAGATTGTTTTAAAATGTATCATACATCCCTTGATTTTTAATTTACCCTGATGCACTCCGCACAGCTTACCCCCCTCATCTTTCCCTTCTGAGCCCTGCCGTATGCCCAGGCAGCTGATAACAGCCACATGTAGGGTATTGCCGTACCCAGGATAACCCACATTACAATTTAAGGGGTGTATATCTCCGGTGGCGCATGCTGGGCACACTATATCGGACACTGGCATGCCATATATATATATATAAAATTGCAAATCTCACTCTGCACCATCTGCTGCGCATTATCTTTTACACAGTACCTGTGGGGTCAAAATGCTCACTACACCTCTAGATGAATGTCTTAAGAGGTGTAGTTTTTAAAATGGGGTCACTTCTCGGGGGTTTCAACTGTACTGGTACCTCAGGGGCTTCTGCATACATGACTTAGCACCAGAAAAGCTCCAGTAGGCCAAATGGTGGTCCTTTCCTTCTGAGCCCTCCCATGGGCCCAAACGGCAGTTTATCACCACAAATGGGGTATTGCCGCACTAAGGACAAATTGGTCAACAAAATGGGGTATGTTGTTCCTTGTGAAAATAAGAAATTTTGATCAAAAATAACATCTTATTGGAAAAAATATCATTTTTTTCATTTCACAGCCCAATTCAAATAGGTGCTGTGAAAAAACTGTGCTGTCAAAATGATAACAAAAACCATAAATGAATTCCTTGTGGGGTGTAGTTTCCAAAATGGGGTCACTTATGGTGGGTTTACATTGCTTTGATACCTCTGGGGCTCTGCAAATGCGACATGGCACCCGAAAACCAATCCAGCAAAAACTGGACTCCAACAAACACATAGCGCTCCTTTCCTTCTGAGCCCTCCCATGGGCCCAAACGGCAGTTTATCACCACAAATGGGGTATTGCCGCACTAAGGACAAATTGGGCAACAAAATTGGGGTATGTTGTTCCCTGTGAAAATAAGAAATTTTGATCAAAAATGACATCTTATTTGAAAAAATATCATTTTTTTCATTTCACAGCCCAATTCAAATAGGTGCTGTGAAAAAATTGTGCGGTCAAAATGATAACAAAAACCATAAATGAATTCCTTGAGGGGTGTAGTTTCCAAAATGGGGTCACTTCTGGTGGGTTTACATTGCTTTGATACCTCTGGGGCTCTGCAAATGCGACATGGCACCCGAAAACCAATCCAGCAAAATCTGGACTCCAACAAACACATAGCGCTCCTTTCCTTCTGAGCCCTCCCATGGGCCCAAACGGCAGTTTATCACCACAAATGGGGAATTGCCGCACTAAGGACAAATTGCGCAACAAAATGGGGTATGTTGTTCCCTGTGAAAATAAGAAATTTTGATCAAAAATGACATCTTATTGGAAAAAATATCATTTTTTTCATTTCACAGCCCAATTCAAATAGGTGCTGTGAAAAAACTGTGCGGTCAAAATGATAACAAAAACCATAAATTAATTCCTTGAGGGGTGTAGTTTCCAAAATGGGGTCACTTCTGGTGGGTTTCCATTGCTTTGATACCTCTGGGGCTCTGCAAATGCGACATGGCACCCGAAAACCAATCCAGCAAAATCTGGACTCCAACAAACACATAGCGCTCCTTTCCTTCTGAGCCCTCCCATGGGCCCAAACGGCAGTTTATCACCACAAATGGGGTATTGCCGCACTAAGGACAAATTGGGCAACAAAATGGGGTATGTTGTTCCCTGTGAAAATAAGAAATTTTGATCAAAAATGACATCTTATTGGAAAAAATATCATTTTTTTCATTTCACAGCCCAATTCAAATAGGTGCTGTGAAAAAACTGTGCTGTCAAAATGATAACAAAAACCATAAATGAATTCCTTGAGGGGTGTAGTTTCCATTGTTTTGATACCTCAACACCTCTTCAAACCTGGCATGCTGCCTAAAATATATTCTAATAAAAAAGAGGCCTTAAAATGCACTAGGTGCTTCTTTGCTTCTAGGGCTTGTGTTTTAGTCCACGAGCGCAATAGAGCCACATGTGGGACATTTCTAAAAACTGCAGAATCTGGACAATACATATTTAGTAGTATTTCTCTGGTAAAACCTTCTGTGTTATAGAAAAAAAATGAATAAATTTGAAATTCAGCAGAAAAAATGAAATTTGCAAATTTCATTTCCACTTTGCTTTAATTCCTGTGAAATGCCTGAAGGGTTAAAAAACTTTCTATATGCTGTTTTGAATACTTTGAGAGGTCTAGTTTTTAAAATGGGGTATTTTATGGGGGTTTCTAATACATAGGCTCCTCAAATCCACTTCAGAACTGAACTGGTACCTTCAAAAAAAGGCTTTTTAAATTTTCTTAAGAATATGAGAAATTGCTGTTTATGTTCTAAGCCTTGCAACGTCCAAGAAAAATAAAATAATGTTCAAAAAACGATGCCAATCTTAAGTAGACATATGGGAAATGTGAACTAGTAACTATTTTGAGTGGTATAACCGTCTGTTTTTCAAGCAGATGCATTTAAATTCTGAAAAATGCTATTTTTTGTAAATTTTCTCTAAATTTTGCAATTTTTCACAAATAAAGATTGAATATATCGACCAAATTTTACCACGAACATGAAGCCTAAAGTGTCACGAGAAAACATTCTCAGAATCGCTTGGATAGGTTTAAGCATTCCGACGTTATTACCACATAAAGTGAAATATGTCAGATTTGAAAAATGGGCTCTGAGCCTTAAGGCCCAAACTAGGCTGCGTCCTTAAGGGGTTAATCCATAGTCCTTTTTAATCAATTGTGAAACAAAATCTAAACGACATAATAAAACGTCAACCGCACCACGGATTACCAGACAGTCTCCCACACTGGTACTAGCGAGGCCTTAAGCTGAGTAACTTCTGCGATCTGACGAGAGCAGGCACATTCAGCTTAGAATGGCCATTGACATTAAATGCTTTAATCCATAGTCCTTTTTAATCGATTGTGAAACAAAATCTAAACAACATAATAAAAAGTCAACTGCACCACGGATTCCCAGACAGTCTCCCACACTGGTACTAGCGAGGCCTTAAGCCGTGTAACTTCTGCGATCTGATGAGAGCAGGGACATTCAGCTTAGAATGGCCATTGACATTCAGCTTAGAATGGCCATTGACATTAAACGCTTTAATCCATAGTCCTTTTTAATCGATTGTGAAACAAAATCTAAACGACATAATAAAAATTCAACCGCACCACGGATTCCCAGACAGTCTCCCACACTGGTACTAGCGAGGCCTTAAGTTGTGTAACTTCTGCGATCTGACGAGAGCAGGCACATTCAGCTTAGAATGGCCATTGACGTTAAATGCTTTAATCCATAGTCCTATTTAATCTATTGTGAAACAAAATCTAAACGACATAATAAAAAGTAAACCGCACCACGGACTCCCAGACAGTCTCCCACACTGGTACTAGCGAGGCCTTAAGCTGTGTAACTTGTGCGATCTGACGAGAGCAGGCACATTCAGCTTAGAATGGCCATTGACATTAAATGCTTTAATCCATAGTCCTTTTTAATCGATTGTGAAACAAAATCTAAACGACATAATAAAAAGTCAACAGCACCACGGATTCCCAGACAGTCTCCCACACTGGTACTAGCGAGGCCTTAAGCTGTGTAACTTCTGCGATCTGACGAGAGCAGTGACATTCAGCTTAGAATGGCCATTGACATTCAGCTTAGAATGGCCATTGACATTAAATGCTTTAATCCATAGTCCTTTTTAATCGATTGTGAAACAAAATCTAAACGACATAATAAAAATTCAACCGCACCACGGATTCCCAGACAGTCTCCCACACTGGTACTAGCGAGGCCTTAAGCTGTGTAACTTCTGCGATCCGACGAGAGCAGGCACATTCAGCTTAGAATGGCCATTGACGTTAAATGCTTTAATCGATAGTCCTATTTAATCTATTGTGAAACAAAATCTAAACGACATAATAAAAAGTCAACCGCACCACGGATTCCCAGACAGTCTCCCACACTGGTACTAGCGAGGCCTTAAGCTGTGTAACTTCTGCGATCTGACGAGAGCAGGGACATTCAGCTTAGAATGGCCATTGACATTAAATGCTTTAATCCATAGTCCTTTTTAATCGATTGTGAAACAAAATCTAAACGACATAATAAAAATTCAACCACACCACGGATTCCCAGACAGTCTCCTACACTGGTACTAGCGAGGCCTTAAGCTGTGTAACTTCTGCGATCTGACGAGAACAGGCACATTCAGCTTAGAATGGCCATTGACGTTAAATGCTTTAATCCATAGTCCTATTTAATCTATTGTGAAACACAATCTAAACGACATAATAAAAATTCAACCGCACCACGGATTCCCAGACAGTCTCCCACACTGGTACTAGCGAGGCCTTAAGCTGTGTAACTTCTGCGTTCTGACGAGAGCAGGCGCATTCAGCTTAGAATGGCCATTGACGTTAAATGCTTTAATCCATAGTCCTATTTAATCTATTGTGAAACAAAATCTAAACAACATAATAAAAAGTCAACCGCTCCACGGATTCCCAGACAGTCTCCCACACTGGTACCAGCGAGGCCTTAAGCTGTGTAACTTCTGCGATCTGACGAGAGCAGGGACATTCAGCTTAGAATGGCCATTGACATTAAATGCTTTAATCCATAGTCCTTTTTAATCGATTGTGAAACAAAATCTAAACGACATAATAAAAATTCAACCGCACCACGGATTCCCAGACAGTCTCCCACACTGGTACTAGGGAGGCCTTAAGCTGTGTAACTTCTGAGATCTGACGAGAGCAGGCACATTCAGCTTAGAATGGCCATTGACATTAAATGCTTTAATCCATAGTCCTTTTTAATCGATTGTGAAACAAAATCTAAACGACATAATAAAAATTCAACTGCACCACGGATTCCCAGACAGTCTCCCACACTGGTACTAGCGAGGCCTTAAGCTGTGTAACTTCTGCGTTCTGACGAGAGCAGGCTCATTCAGCTTAAAATGGCCACTGACGTTAAATGCTTTAATCCATAGTCCTATTTAATCTATTGTGAAACAAAATCTAAACGACATAATAAAAAGGCAACCGCACCACGGATTCCCAGACAGTCTCCCACACTGGTACTAGCGAGGCCTTAAGCTGTGTAACTTCTGCGATCTGACGAGAGCAGGGACATTCAGCTTAGAATGGCCATTGACATTAAATGCTTTAATCCATAGTCCTTTTTAATCGATTGTGAAACAAAATCTAAACGACATAATAACAATTCTACCGCACCACGGATTCCCAGACAGTCTCCCACACTGGTACTAGCGAGGCCTTAAGCTGTGTAACTTCTGCGTTCTGACGAGAGCAGGCACATTCATCTTAGAATGGCCATTGACGTTAAATGCTTTAATCCATAGTCCTATTTAATCTATTGTGAAACAAAATCTAAACTACATAATAAAAAGTCAACCGCACCATGGATTCCCAGACGGTCTCCCACACTGGTACTAGCGAGGCCTTAAGCTGTGTAACTTCTGCGATCTGACGAGAGCAGGCACATTCAGCTTAGAATGGCCATTGACCTTAAATGCTTTAATCCATAGTCCTTTTTAATCGATTGTGAAACAAAATCTAAACGACATAATAAAAAGTCAACCGCACCACGGATTCCCAGACAGTCTCCCACACTGGTACTAGCGAGGCATTAAGCTGTGTAACTTCTGCGATCTGACGAGAGCAGGCACATTCAGCTTAGAATGGCCATTGACATTAAAAGCCTTAATCCATAGTCCTATTTAATCTATTGTGAAACAAAATCTAAACAACATAATAAAAAGTCAACCGCACCACGGATTCCCAGACAGTCTCCCACACTAGTACTAGCGAGGCCTTAAGCTGTGTAACTTCGGCGATCTGACGAGAGCAGGGACATTCAGCTTAGAATGGCCATTGACATTAAATGCTTTAATCCATAGTCCTTTTTAATCGATTGTGAAACAAAATCTAAACGACATAATAAAAATTCAACCGCACCACGGATTCCCAGACAGTCTCCCACACTGGTACTAGCGAGGCCTTAAGCTGTGTAACTTCTGCGATCTGACGAGAGCAGGCACATTCAGCTTAGAATGGCCATTGACATTAAATGCTTTAATCCATAGTCCTTTTTAATCGATTGTGAAACAAAATCTAAACGACATAATAAAAATTCAAAAGCACCACGGATTCCCAGACAGTCTCCCACACTGGTACTAGCGAGGCCTTAAGCTGTGTAACTTCTGCGTTCTGACGAGAGCAGGCTCATTCAGCTTAAAATGGCCACTGACGTTAAATGCTTTAATCCATAGTCCTATTTAATCTATTGTGAAACAAAATCTAAACGACATAATAAAAAGGCAACCGCACCACGGATTCCCAGACAGTCTCCCACACTGGTACTAGCGAGGCCTTAAGCTGTGTAACTTCTGCGATCTGACGAGAGCAGGGACATTCAGCTTAGAATGGCCATTGACATTAAATGCTTTAATCCATAGTCCTTTTTAATCGATTGTGAAACAAAATCTAAACGACATAATAACAATTCAACCGCACCACGGATTCCCAGACAGTCTCCCACACTGGTACTAGCGAGGCCTTAAGGTGTGTAACTTCTGCGTTCTGACGAGAGCAGGCACATTCAGCTTAGAATGGCCATTGACGTTAAATGCTTTAATCCATAGTCCTATTTAATCTATTGTGAAACAAAATCTAAACTACATAATAAAAAGTCAACCGCACCATGGATTCCCAGACAGTCTCCCACACTGGTACTAGCGAGGCCTTAAGCTGTGTAACTTGTGCGATCTGACGAGAGCAGGCACATTCAGCTTAGAATGGCCATTGACCTTAAATGCTTTAATCCATAGTCCTTTTTAATCGATTGTGAAACAAAATCTAAACGACATAATAAAAAGTCAACCGCACCACGGATTCCCAGACAGTCTCCCACACTGGTACTAGCGAGGCCTTAAGCTGTGTAACTTCTGCAATCTGACGAGAGCAGGCACATTCAGCTTAGAATAGCCATTGACATTAAATGCTTTAATCCATAGTCCTTTTTAATCGATTGTGAAACAAAATCTAAACGACATAATAAAAAGTCAACCGCACCACGGATTCCCAGACAGTCTCCCACACTGGTACTAGCGAGGCCTTAAGCTGTGTAACTTCTGCGATCTGACGAGAGCAGGGACATTCAGCTTAGAATGGCCATTGACATTAAATGCTTTAATCCATAGTCCTTTTTAATCGATTGTGAAACAAAATCTAAACGACATAATAACAATTCAACCGCACCACGGATTCCCAGACAGTCTCCCACACTGGTACTAGCGAGGCCTTAAACTGTGTAACTTCTGCGATCTGACAAGGGCAGGCACATTCAGCTTAGAATGGCCATTGACATTAAATGCTTTAATCCATAGTCCTTTTTAATCGATTGTGAAACAAAATCTAAACGACATAATAAAAAGTCAACCGCACCACGGATTCCCAGACAGTCTCCCACACTGGTACTAGCGAGGGCTTAAGCTGAGTAACTTCTGCGATCTGACGAGAGCAGGCACATTCAGCTTAGAATGGCCATTGACATTAAATGCTTTAATACATAGTCCTTTTTAATCTATTGTGAAACAAAATCTAAACAACATAATAAAAAGTCAACCGCACCACGGATTCCCAGACAGTCTCCCACACTGGTACTAGCGAGGCCTTAAGCAGTGTAACTTCTGCGATCTGACGAGAGCAGGGACATTCAGCTTAGAATGGCCATTGACATTCAGCTTAGAATGGCCATTGACATTAAATGCTTTAATCCATAGTCCTTTTTAATCGATTGTGAAACAAAATCTAAACGACATAATAAAAATTCAACCGCACCACGGATTCCCAGACAGTCTCCCACACTGGTACTAGCGAGGCCTTAAGCTGTGTAACTTCAGCTTAGAATGGCCATTGACGTTAAATGCTTTAATCCATAGTCCTATTTAATCTATTGTGAAACAAAATCTAAACGACATAATAAAAAGTCAACCGCACCACGCATTCCCAGACAGTCTCCCACACTGGTACTAGCGAGGCCTTAAGCTGTGTAACTTCTTCGATCTGACGAGAGCAGGCACATTCAGCTTAGAATGGCCATTGACATTAAATGCTTTAATCCATAGTCCTTTTTAATCGATTGTGAAACAAAATCAAAACGACATAATAAAAAGTCAACCGCACCACGGATTCCCAGACAGTCTCCCACACTGGTACTAGCGAGGCCTTAAGCTGTGTAACTTCTGCGATCTGACGAGAGCAGGGACATTCAGCTTAGAATGGCCATTGACATTCAGCTTAGAATGGCCATTGACATTAAATGCTTTAATCCATAGTCCTTTTTAATCGATTGTGAAACAAAATCTAAACGACATAATAAAAATTCAACCGCACCACGGATTCCCAGACAGTTTCCCACACTGGTACTAGCGAGGCCTTAAGCTGTGTAACTTCTGCGTTCTGACGAGAGCAGGCACATTCAGCTTAGAATGGGCATTGACGTTAAATGCTTTAATCCATAGTCCTATTTAATCTATTGTGAAACAAAATCTAAACGACATAATAAAAAGTCAACCGCACCACGGATTCCCAGACAGTCTCCCACACTGGTAATAGCAAAGCATTAAGCTGTGTAACTTCTGCGATCTGACGAGAGCAGGCACATTCAGCTTAGAATGGCCATTGACGTTAAATGCTTTAATCCATAGTCCTTTTTAATCGATTGTGAAACAAAATCTAAACGACATAATAAAAAGTCAACTGCACCACGGATTCCGAGACAGTCTCCCACACTGGTACTAGCGAGGCCTTAAGCTGTGTAACTTCTGCGGTCTGACGAGAGCAGGCACATTCAGCTTAGAATGGCCATTGACATTAAATGCTTTAATCCATAGTCCTTTTTAATCGATTGTGAAACAAAATCTAAACAACATAATAAAAAGTCAACCGCACCACGGATTCCCAGACAGTCTCCCACACTGGTACTAGCAAGGCCTTAAGCTGTGTAACTTCTGCGATCTGACGAGAGCAGGGACATTCAGCTTAGAATGGCCATTGACATTAAATGCTTTAATCCATAGTCCTTTTTAATCGATTGTGAAACAAAATCTAAACGACATAATAAAAATGCAACCGCACCACAGATTCCCAGACAGTCTCCCACACTGGTACTAGCGAGGCCTTAAGTTGTGTAACTTCTGCGATCTGACGAGAGCAGGCACATTCAGCTTAGAATGGCCATTGACGTTAAATGCTTTAATCCATAGTCCTATTTAATCTATTGTGAAACAAAATCTAAACGACATAATAAAAAGTCAACCGCACCACGGATTCCCAGACAGTCTCCCACACTGGTACTAGCGAGGTGTTAAGCTGTGTAACTTCTGCGATCTGACGAGAGCAGGCACATTCAGCTTAGAATGGCCATTGACATTAAATGCTTTAATCCATAGTCCTTTTTAATCGATTGTGAAACAAAATCTAAACAACATAATAAAAAGTGAACCGCACCAGGGATTCCCAGACAGTCTCCCACACTGGTACTAGCAAAGCCTTAAGCTGTGTAACTTCTGCGATCTGACGAGAGCAGGCACATTCAGCTTAGAATGGCCATTGACGATAAATGCTTTAATCCATAGTCCTTTTTAATCGATTGTGAAACAAAATCTAAACGACATAATAAAAAGTCAACCGCACCACGGATTCCGAGACAGTCTCCCACAATGGTACTAGCGAGGCCTTAAGCTGTGTAACTTCTGCGGTCTGACGAGAGCAGGCACATTCAGCTTAGAATGGCCATTGACATTAAATGCTTTAATCCATAGTCCTTTTTAATCGATTGTGAAACAAAATCTAAACAACATAATAAAAAGTCAACCGCACCACGGATTCCCAGACAGTCTCCCACACTGGTACTAGCGAGGCCTTAAGCTGTGTAACTTCTGCGATCTGACGAGAGCAAGCACATTCAGCTTAGAATGGCCATTGACATTAAAAGCCTTAATCCATAGTCCTATTTAATCTATTGTGAAACAAAATCTAAACAACATAATAAAACGTCAACCGCACCACGGATTCCCAGACAGTCTCCCACACTGGTACTAGCGAGGCCTTAAGCTGGGTAACTTCTGCGATCTGACGAGAGCAGGCACATTCAGCTTAGAATGGCCATTGACATTAAATGCTTTAATCCATAGTCCTTTTTAATCGATTGTGAAACAAAATCTAAACAACATAATAAAAAGTCAACCGCACCAGGGATTCCCAGACAGTCTCCCACACTGGTACTAGCGAGGCCTTAAGCCGTGTAACTTCTGCGATCTGACGAGAGCAGGGACATTCAGCTTAGAATGGCCATTGACATTAAATGCTTTAATCCATAGTCCTTTTTAATCGATTGTGAAACAAAATCTAAACGACATAATAAAAATTCAACCGCACCACGGATTCCCAGACAGTCCCCCACACTGGTACTAGCGAGGCCTTAAGCTGTGTAACTTCTGCGTTCTGACGAGAGCAGGCACATTCAGCTTAGAATGGCCATTGACGTTAAATGCTTTAATCCATAGTCCTATTTAATCTATTGTGAAACAAAATCTAAACGACATAATAAAAAGTCAACCGCACCACGGATTCCCAGACAGTCTCCCACACTGGTACTAGCGAGGCCTTAAGCTGTGTAACTTCTGTGATCTGACGACAGCAGGCACATTCAGCTTAGAATGGCCATTGACATTAAAATCCTTAATCCATAGTCCTATTTAATCTATTGTGAAAAAAAATCTAAACAACATTATAAAAAGTCAACCGCACCACGGATTCCCAGCCAGTCTCCCACACTGGTACTAGCGAGGCCTTAAGCTGTGTAACTTCTGCGATCTGACGAGAGCAGGGACATTCAGCTTAGAATGGCCATTGACATTAAATGCTTTAATACATAGTCCTTTTTAATCGATTGTGAAACAAAATCTAAACGACATAATAAAAATTCAACCGCACCACGGATTCCCAGACAGTCTCCCAAACTGGTACTAGCGAGGCCTTAAGCTGTGTAACTTCTGCGTTCTGACGAGAGCAGGAACATTCAGCTTAGAATGGCCATTGACGTTAAATGCTTTAATCCATAGTCCTATTTAATCTATTGTGAAACAAAATCTAAACGACATAATAAAAAGTCAACTGCACCACGGATTCCCAGACAGTCTCCCACACTGGTACTAGCGAGGCCTTAAGCTGTGTAACTTCTGCGATCTGACGAGAGCAGGCACATTCAGCTTAGACTGGCCATTGACATTAAATGCTTTAATCCATAGTCCTTTTTAATCGATTGTGAAACAAAATCTAAACGACATAATAAAAATTCAACCGCACCACGGATTCCCAGACAGTCTCCCACACTGGTACTAGCGAGGCCTTAAGCTGTGTAACTTCTGCGATCTGACGAGAGCAGGCACATTCAGCTTAGAATGGCCATTGACGTTAAATGCTTTAATCCATAGTCATATTTAATCTATTGTGAAACAAAATCTAAACGACATAATAAAAATTCAACCGCACCACGGATTCCCAGACAGTCTCCCACACTGGTACTAGCGAGGCCTTAAGCTGTGTAACTTCTGCGATCTGACGAGAGCAGGCACATTCAGCTTAGACTGGCCATTGACATTAAATGCTTTAATCCATAGTCCTTTTTAATCGATTGTGAAACAAAATCTAAACGACATAATAAAAATTCAACCGCACCACGGATTCCCAGACAGTCTCCCACACTGGTACTAGCGAGGCCTTAAGCTGTGTAACTTCTGCGATCTGACGAGAGCAGGCACATTCAGCTTAGAATGGCCATTGACGTTAAATGCTTTAATCCATAGTCATATTTAATCTATTGTGAAACAAAATCTAAACGACATAATAAAAATTCAACCGCACCATGGATTCCCAGACAGTCTCCCACACTGGTACTAGCGAGGCCTTAAGCTGTGTAACTTCTGCGATCTGACGAGAGCAGGCACATTCAGCTTAGAATGGCCATTGACGTTAAATGCTTTAATCCATAGTCCTTTTTAATCGATTGTGAAACAAAATCTAAACGACATAATAAAAATTCAACCGCACCACGGATTCCCAGACAGTCCCCCACACTGGTACTAGCGAGGCCTTAAGCTGTGTAACTTCTGCAATCTGACGAGAGCAGGTACATTCAGCTTAGAATGGCCATTGACATTAAATGCTTTAATCCATAGTCCTTTTTAATCGATTGTGAAACAAAATCTAAACGACATAATAAAAATTCAATCGCACCACGGATTCCCAGACAGTCTCCCACACTGGTACTAGCGAGGCCTTAAGCTGTGTAACTTCCGCGATCTGACGAGAGCAGGCACATTCAGCTTAGAATGGCCATTGTCATTAAATGCTTTAATCCATAGTCCTTTTTAATCGATTGTGAAACAAAATCTAAACGACATAATAAAAAGTCAACCGCACCACGGATTCCCAGACAGTCTCCCACACTGGTACTAGCGAGGCCTTAAGCTGTGTAACTTCTGTGATCTGACGACAGCAGGCACATTCAGCTTAGAATGGCCATTGACATTAAAATCCTTAATCCATAGTCCTATTTAATCTATTGTGAAAAAAAATCTAAACAACATTATAAAAAGTCAACCGCACCACGGATTCCCAGCCAGTCTCCCACACTGGTACTAGCGAGGCCTTAAGCTGTGTAACTTCTGCGATCTGACGAGAGCAGGGACATTCAGCTTAGAATGGCCATTGACATTAAATGCTTTAATCCATAGTCCTTTTTAATCGATTGTGAAACAAAATCTAAACGACATAATAAAAATTCAACCGCACCACGGATTCCCAGACAGTCTCCCAAACTGGTACTAGCGAGGGCTTAAGCTGTGTAACTTCTGCGTTCTGACGAGAGCAGGCACATTCAGTTTAGAATGGCCATTGACGTTAAATGCTTTAATCCATAGTCCTATTTAATCTACTGTGAAACAAAATCTAAACGACATAATAAAAGGTCAACCGCACCACGGATTCCCAGACAGTCTCCCACACTGGTACTAGCGAGGCCTTAAGCTGTGTAACTTCTGCGATCTGACGAGAGCAGGCACATTCAGCTTAGACTGGCCATTGACGTTAAGTGCTTTAATCCATAGTCATATTTAATCTATTGTGAAACAAAATCTAAACGACATAATAAAAATTCAACAGCACCACGGATTCCCAGACAGTCTCCCACACTGGTACCAGCGAGGCGTTAAGCTGTGTAACTTCTGCGATCTAACGAGAGCAGGCACATTCAGCTTAGAATGGCTTTTGACATTAAATGCTTTAATCCATAGTCCTTTTTAATCGATTGTGAATCAAAATCTAAAAGACATAATAAAAAGTCAACCGCACCACGGATTCCCAGACAGTCTCCCACACTGGTACTAGCGAGGCCTTAAGCTGTGTAACTTCTGTGACCTGACGACAGCAGGCACATTCAGCTTAGAATGGCCATTGACATTAAAATCCTTAATCCATAGTCCTATTTAATCTATTGTGAAAAAAAATCTAAACAACATTATAAAAAGTCAACCGCACCACGGATTCCCAGCCAGTCTCCCACACTGGTACTAGCGAGGCCTTAAGCTGTGTAACTTCTGCGATCTGACGAGAGAAGGGACATTCAGCTTAGAATGGCCATTGACATTAAATGCTTTAATCCATAGTCCTTTTTAATCGATTGTGAAACAAAATCTAAACGACATAATAAAAATTCAACCGCACCACGGATTCCCAGACAGTTTCCCAAACTGGTACTAGCGAGGCCTTAAGCTGTGTAACTTCTGCGTTCTGACGAGAGCAGGCACATTCAGCTTAGAATGGCCATTGACGTTAAATGCTTTAATCCATAGTCCTATTTAATCTATTGTGAAACAAAATCTAAACGACATAATAAAAAGTCAACCGCACCACGGATTCCCAGACAGTCTCCCACACTGGTACTAGCGAGGCCTTAAGCTGTGTAACTTCTGCGATCTGACGAGAGCAGGCACATTCAGCTTAGACTGGCCATTGACATTAAATGCTTTAATCCATAGTCCTTTTTAATCGATTGTGAAACAAAATCTAAACGACATAATAAAAATTCAACCGCACCACGGATTCCCAGACAGTCTCCCACACTGGTACTAGCGAGGCCTTAAGCAGTGTAACTTCTGCGATCTGACGAGAGCAGGCACATTCAGCTTAGAATGGCCATTGACATTAAATGCTTTAATCCATAGTCCTATTTAATCTATTGTGAAACAAAATCTAAACGACAAAATAAAAAGTCAACCGCACCACGGATTCCCAGCCAGTCTCCCACACTGGTGCTAGCGAGGCGTTAAACTGTGTAACTTCTGCGATCTAACGAGAGCAAGCACATTCAGCTTAGAATGGCCATTGACATTAAATGCTTTAATCCATAGTCCTTTTTAATCGATTGTGAAACAAAATCTAAACGACATAATAAAAAGTCAACCGCACCACGGATTCCCAGACAGTCTCCCACACTGGTACTAGCGAGGGCTTAAGCTATGTAACTTCTGCGATCTGACGAGAGCAGGCACATTCAGCTTAGACTGGCCATTGACATTAAATGCTTTAATCCATAGTCCTTTTTAATCGATTGTGAAACAAAATCTAAACGACATAATAAAAATTCAACCGCACCACGGATTCCCAGACAGTCTCCCACACTGGTACTAGCGAGGCCTTAAGCTGTGTAACTTCTGCGATCTGACGAGAGCAGGCACATTCAGCTTAGAATGGCCATTGACGTTAAATGCTTTAATCCATAGTCATATTTAATCTATTGTGAAACAAAATCTAAACGACATAATAAAACGTCAACTGCACCACGGATTCCCAGACAGTCTCCCACACTGGTACCAGCGAGGCGTTAAGCTGTGTAACTTCTGCGATCTAACGAGAGCAGGCACATTCAGCTTAGAATGGCCATTGACATTAAATGTTTTAATCCATAGTCCTTTTTAATCGATTGTGAAACAAAATCTAAACGACATAATAAAAAGTCAACCGCACCACGGATTCCCAGACAGTCTCCCACACTGGTACTAGTGAGGCCTTAAGCTGTGTAACTTCTGCGATCTGACGAGAGCAGGCACATTCAGCTTAGAATGGCCATTGACGTTAAATGCTTTAATCCATAGTCATATTTAATCTATTGTGAAACAAAATCTAAACGACATAATAAAACGTCAACTGCACCACGGATTCCCAGACAGTCTCCCACACTGGTACTAGCGAGGCCTTGAGCTGTGTAACTTCTGCGATCTGACGAGAGCAGGCACATTCAGCTCAGAATGGCCATTGACATTAAATGCTTTAATCCATAGTCCTTTTTAATCGATTGTGAAAGAAAATCTAAACGACATAATAAAAGGTCAACCGCACCACGGATTCCCAGACAGTCTCCCACACTGGTACTAGCGAGGCCTTAAGCTGTGTAACTTCTGCGATCTGACGAGAGCAGGGACATTCAGCTTAGAATGGCCATTGACATTAAATGCTTTAATCCATAGTCCTTTTTAATCGATTGTGAAACAAAATCTAAACGACATAATAAAAATTCAACCGCTCCACGCATTCCCAGACAGTCTCCCACACTGGTACTAGCGAGGCGTTAAGCTGTGTAACTTCTGCGATCTAACGAGAGCAGGCACATTCAGCTTAGAATGGCCATTGACATTAAAAGCCTTAATCCATAGTCCTATTTAATCTATTGTCAAACAAAATCTAAACAACATAATAAAAAGTCAACCGCACCACGGATTCCCAGACAGTCTCCCACACTGGTACTAGCGAGGCCTTAAGCTGTGTAACTTCTGCGATCTGACGAGAGCAGGGACATTCAGCTTAGAATGGCCATTGACATTAAATGCTTTAATCCATAGTCCTTTTTTATCGATTGTGAAACAAAATCTAAACGACATAATAAAGATTCAACCGCACCACGGATTCCCAAACAGTCTCCCACACTGGTACTAGCGAGGCCTTAAGCTGTGTAACTTCTGCGATCTGACGAGAGCAGGCACATTCAGCTTAGAATGGCCATTGACGTTAAATGCTTTAATCCATAGTCCTATTTAATCTATTGTGAAACAAAATCTAAACGACATAATAAAAAAAGTCAACCGCACCACGGATACCCAGACAGTCTCCCACACTGGTACTAGCGAGGCGTTAAGCTGTGTAACTTCTGCGATCTAACGAGAGCAGGCACATTCAGCTTAGAATGGCCATTGACATTAAATGCTTTAATCCATAGTCCTTTTTAATCGATTGTGAAACAAAATCTAAACGACATAATAAAAAGTCAACCGTACCACGGATTCACAGACAGTCTCCCACACTGGTACTAGCGAGGCCTTAAGCTGTGTAACTTCTGCGATCTGACAAGAGCAGGCACGTTCAGCTTAGAATGGCCATTGACATTAAAAGCCTTAATCCATAGTCCTATTTAATCTATTGTGAAACAAAATCTAAACAACATAATAAAAAGTCAACCACACCACGGATTCCCAGACAGTCTCCCACACTGGTACTAGCGAGGTCTTAAGCTGTGTAACTTCTGCGATCTGACGAGAGCAGACACATTCAGCTTAGAATGGCCATTTACATTAAATGCTTTAATCCATAGTCCTTTTTAATCGATTGTGAAACAAAATCTAAACGACATAATAAAAATTCAACCGCTCCACGCATTCCCAGACAGTCTCCCACACTGGTACTAGCGAGGCGTTAAGCTGTGTAACTTCTGCGATCTAACGAGAGCAGGCACATTCAGCTTAGAATGGCCATTGACATTAAAAGCCTTAATCCATAGTCCTATTTAATCTATTGTCAAACAAAATCTAAACAACATAATAAAAAGTCAACCGCACCACGGATTCCCAGACAGTCTCCCACACTGGTACTAGCGAGGCCTTAAGCTGTGTAACTTCTGCGATCTGACGAGAGCAGGGACATTCAGCTTAGAATGGCCATTGACATTAAATGCTTTAATCCATAGTCCTTTTTTATCGATTGTGAAACAAAATCTAAACGACATAATAAAAAGTCAACCGCACCAAGGATTCCCAGACAGTCTCCCACACTGGTACTAGCAAGGCCTTAAGCTGTGTAACTTCTGCAATCTGACGAGAGCAGGCATATTCAGCTTAGAATGGCCATTGACATTAAAAGCCTTAATCCATAGTCCTATTTAATCTATTGTGAAACAAAATCTAAACAACATAATAAAAAGTCAACCGCACCATGGATTCCCAGACAGTCTCCCACACTGGTACTAGCGACGCCTTAAGCTGTGTAACTTCTGCGATCTGACGAGAGCAGGGACATTCAGCTTAGAATGGCCATTGACATTAAATGCTTTAATCCATAGTCCTTTTTTATCGATTGTGAAACAAAATCTAAAAGACATAATAAAAATTCAACCGCACCACGGATTCCCAGACAGTCTCCCACACTGGTACTAGCGAGGCCTTAAGCTGTGTAACTTCTGCAATCTGACGAGAGCAGGCACATTCAGCTTAGAATGGCCATTGACGTTAAATGTTTTAATCCATAGTCCTATTTAATCTATTGTGAAACAAAATCTAAACGACATAATAAAAAGTCAACCGCACCACGGATTCCCAGACAGTCTCCCACACTGGTACTAGCGAGGCCTTAAGCTGTGTAACTTATGCGATCTAACGAGAGCAGGCACATTCAGGTTAGAATGGCCATTGACATTAAAAGCCTTAATCCATAGTCCTATTTAATCTATTGTCAAACAAAATCTAAACAACATAATAAAAAGTCAACCGCACCACGGATTCCCAGACAGTCTCCCACACTGGTACTAGCGAGGCCTTAAGCTGTGTAACTTCTGCGATCTGACGAGAGCAGGGACATTCAGCTTAGAATGGCCATTGACATTAAATGCTTTAATCCATAGTCCTTTTTTATCGATTGTGAAACAAAATCTAAACGACATAATAAAAATTCAACCGCACCACGGATTCCCAAACAGTCTCCCACACTGGTACTAGCGAGGCCTTAAGCTGTGTAACTTCTGCGATCTGACGAGAGCAGGCACATTCAGCTTAGAATGGCCATTGACGTTAAATGCTTTAATCCATAGTCCTATTTAATCTATTGTGAAACAAAATCTAAACGACATAATAAAAAGTCAACCGCACCACGGATTCCCAGACAGTCTCCCACACTGGTACTAGCGAGGCCTTAAGCTGTGTAACTTCTGCGATCTGACAAGAGCAGGCACGTTCAGCTTAGAATGGCCATTGACATTAAAAGCCTTAATCCATAGTCCTATTTAATCTATTGTGAAACAAAATCTAAACAACATAATAAAAAGTCAACCACACCACGGATTCCCAGACAGTCTCCCACACTGGTACTAGTGAGGTCTTAAGCTGTGTAACTTCTGCGATCTGACGAGAGCAGACACATTCAGCTTAGAATGGCCATTTACATTAAATGCTTTAATCCATAGTCCTTTTTAATCGATTGTGAAACAAAATCTAAACGACATAATAAAAATTCAACCGCTCCACGCATTCCCAGACAGTCTCCCACACTGGTACTAGCGAGGCGTTAAGCTGTGTAACTTCTGCGATCTAACGAGAGCAGGCACATTCAGCTTAGAATGGCCATTGACATTAAAAGCCTTAATCCATAGTCCTATTTAATCTATTGTCAAACAAAATCTAAACAACATAATAAAAAGTCAACCGCACCACGGATTCCCAGACAGTCTCCCACACTGGTACTAGCGAGGCCTTAAGCTGTGTAACTTCTGCGATCTGACGAGAGCAGGGACATTCAGCTTAGAATGGCCATTGACATTAAATGCTTTAATCCATAGTCCTTTTTTATCGATTGTGAAACAAAATCTAAACGACATAATAAAAATTCAACCGCACCACGGATTCCCAAACAGTCTCCCACACTGGTACTAGCGAGGCCTTAAGCTGTGTAACTTCTGCGATCTGACGAGAGCAGGCACATTCAGCTTAGAATGGCCATTGACGTTAAATGCTTTAATCCATAGTCCTATTTAATCTATTGTGAAACAAAATCTAAACGACATAATAAAAAGTCAACCGCACCACGGATACCCAGACAGTCTCCCACACTGGTACTAGCGAGGCGTTAAGCTGTGTAACTTCTGCGATCTAACGAGAGCAGGCACATTCAGCTTAGAATGGCCATTGACATTAAATGCTTTAATCCATAGTCCTTTTTAATCGATTGTGAAACAAAATCTAAACGACATAATAAAAAGTCAACCGCACCACGGATTCACAGACAGTCTCCCACACTGGTACTAGCGAGGCCTTAAGCTTTGTAACTTCTGCGATCTGACAAGAGCAGGCACGTTCAGCTTAGAATGGCCATTGACATTAAAAGCCTTAATCCATAGTCCTATTTAATCTATTGTGAAACAAAATCTAAACAACATAATAAAAAGTCAACCACACCACGGATTCCCAGACAGTCTCCCACACTGGTACTAGCGAGGTCTTAAGCTGTGTAACTTCTGCGATCTGACGAGAGCAGACACATTCAGCTTAGAATAGCCATTTACATTAAATGCTTTAATCCATAGTCCTTTTTAATCGATTGTGAAACAAAATCTAAACGACATAATAAAAAGTCAACCGCACCAAGGATTCCCAGACAGTCTCCCACACTGGTACTAGCAAGGCCTTAAGCTGTGTAACTTCTGCGATCTGACGAGAGCAGGCATATTCAGCTTAGAATGGCCATTGACATTAAAAGCCTTAATCCATAGTCCTATTTAATCTATTGTGAAACAAAATCTAAACAACATAATAAAAAGTCAACCGCACCATGGATTCCCAGACAGTCTCCCACACTGGTACTAGCGACGCCTTAAGCTGTGTAACTTCTGCGATCTGACGAGAGCAGGGACATTCAGCTTAGAATGGCCATTGACATTAAATGCTTTAATCCATAGTCCTTTTTTATCGATTGTGAAACAAAATCTAAAAGACATAATAAAAATTCAACCGCACCACGGATTCCCAGACAGTCTCCCACACTGGTACTAGCGAGGCCTTAAGCTGTGTAACTTCTGCGATCTGACGAGAGCAGGCACATTCAGCTTAGAATGGCCATTGACGTTAAATGCTTTAATCCATAGTCCTATTTAATCTATTGTGAAACAAAATCTAAACGACATAATAAAAAGTCAACCGCACCACGGATTCCCAGACAGTCTCCCACACTGGTACTAGCGAGGCCTTAAGCTGTGTAACTTCTGCGTTTTGACGAGAGCAGGCACATTCAGCTTAGAATGGCCATTGACGTTAAATGCTTTAATCCATAGTCCTATTTAATCTATTGTGAAACAAAATCTAAACGACATAATAAAAAGTCAACCGCACCACGGATTCCCAGACAGTCTCCCACACTGGTACTAGCGAGGCCTTAAGCTGTGTAACTTCTGCGATCTGACGAGAGCAGGCACATTCAGCTTAGAATGGCCATTGACATTAAATGTTTTAATCCATAGTCCTTTTTAATCGATTGTGAAACAAAATCTAAACGACATAATAAAAAGTCAACCGCACCACGGATTCCCAGACAGTCTCCCACACTGGTACTAGCGAGGCCTTAAGCTGTGTAACTTCTGCGATCTGACGAGAGCAGGGACATTCAGCTTAGAATGGCCATTGACATTAAATGCTTTAATCCATAGTCCTTTTTAATCGATTGTGAAACAAAATCTAAACGACATAATAAAATTTCAACACCACCACGGATTCCCAGACAGTCTCCCACACTGGTACTAGCGAGGCCTTAAGCTGTGTAACTTCTGCGATCTGACGAGAGCAGGCACATGCAGCTTAGAACGGCCATTGACGTTAAATGCTTTAATCCATAGTCCTTTTTAATCGATTGTGAAACAAAATCTAAACGACATAATAAAAAGTCAACCGCACCACGGATTCACAGACAGTCTCCCACACTGGTACTAGCGAGGCGTTAAGCTGTGTAACTTCTGCGATCTGACGAGAGCAAGCACATTCAGCTTAGAATGGCCATTGACATTAAATGCTTTAATCCATAGTCCTTTTTAATCGATTGTGAAACAAAATCTAAACGACATAATAAAAAGTCAACCGCACCACGGCTTCCCAGACAGTCTCCCACACTGGTACTAGCGAGGCCTTAAGCTGTGTAACTTCTGCGATCTGACGAGAGCAGGGACATTCAGCTTAGAATGGCCATTGACATTAAATGCTTTAATCCATAGTCCTTTTTAATCGATTGTGAAACAAAATCTAAACGACATAATAAAAATTCAACCACACCACGGATTCCCAGACAGTCTCCCACACTGGTACCAGCGAGGCCTTAAGCTGTGTAACTTCTGCGCTCTGACGAGAGCAGGCACATTCAGCTTAGAATGGCCATTGATGTTAAATGCTTTAATCCATAGTCCTTTTTAATCGATTGTGAAACAAAATCTAAACGACATAATAAAAAGTCAACCGCACCACGGATTCCCAGACAGTCTCCCACACTGGTACTAGCGAGGCCTTAAGCTGTGTAACTTCTGTGATCTGACGACAGCAGGCACATTCAGCTTAGAATGGCCATTGACGTTAAAATCCTTAATCCATAGTCCTATTTAATCTATTGTGAAAAAAAATCTAAACAACATAATAAAAAGTCAACCTCACCACGGATTCCCAGCCAGTCTCCCACACTGGTACTAGCGAGGCCTTAAGCTGTGTAACTTCTGCGATCTGACGAGAGCAGGGACATTCAGCTTAGAATGGCCATTGACATTAAATGCTTTAATCCATAGTCCTTTTTAATCGATTGTGAAACAAAATCTAAACGACATAATAAAAATTCAACCGCACCACGGATTCCCAGACAGTCTCCCAAACTGGTACTAGCGAGGCCTTAAGCTGTGTAACTTCTGCGTTCTGACGAGAGCAGGCACATTCAGCTTAGAATGGCCATTGACGTTAAATGCTTTAATCCATAGTCCTATTTAATCTATTGTGAAATAAAATCTAAACGACATAATAAAAAGTCAACCGCACCACGGCTTCCCAGACAGTCTCCCACACTGGTACTAGCGAGGCCTTAAGCTGTGTAACTTCTGCGATCTGACGGGAGCATGCACATTCAGCTTAGAATGGCCATTGACGTTAAAATCCTTAATCCATAGTCCTATTTAATCTATTGTGAAAAAAAATCTAAACAACATAATAAAAAGTCAACCTCACCACGGATTCCCAGCCAGTCTCCCACACTGGTACTAGCGAGGCCTTAAGCTGTGTAACTTCTGCGATCTGACGAGAGCAGGGACATTCAGCTTAGAATGGCCATTGACATTAAATGCTTTAATCCATAGTCCTTTTTAATCGATTGTGAAACAAAATCTAAACGACATAATAAAAATTCAACCGCACCACGGATTCCCAGACAGTCTCCCAAACTGGTACTAGCGAGGCCTTAAGCTGTGTAACTTCTGCGTTCTGACGAGAGCAGGCACATTCAGCTTAGAATGGCCATTGACGTTAAATGCTTTAATCCATAGTCCTATTTAATCTATTGTGAAAAAAAATCTAAACGACATAATAAAAAGTCAACCGCACCACGGATTCCCAGACAGTCTCCCACACTGGTACTAGCGAGGCCTTAAGCTGTGTATCTTCTGCGTTCGGACGAGAGCAGGCACATTCAGCTTAGAATGGCCATTGACGTTAAATGCTTTAATCCATAGTCCTATTTAATCTATTGTGAAACAAAATCTAAACGACATAATAAAAAGTCAACCGCACCACGGATTCCCAGACAGTCTCCCACACTGGTACTAGCGAGGCCTTAAGCTGTGTAATTTCTGCAATCTGACGAGAGCAGGCACATTCAGCTTAGAATGGCCATTGACATTAAATGCTTTAATCCATAGTCCTATTTAATCTATTGTGAAACAAAATCTAAACGACATAATAGAAAGTCAACCGCACCACGGATTCCCAGACAGTCTCCCACACTGGTACTAGCGAGGCCTTAAGCTGTGTAACTTCTGCGATCTGACGAGAGCAGGCACATTCAGCTTAGAATGGCCATTGACGTTAAATGCTTTAATCCATAGTCCTATTTAATCTATTGTGAAACAAAATCTAAACGACATCATAAAAAGCCAACCGCACCACGGATTCCCAGACAGTCTCCCACACTGGTACTAGCGAGGACTTAAGCTGTGTATCTTCTGCGTTCGGACGAGAGCAGGCACATTCAGCTTAGAATGGCCATTGACGTTAAATGCTTTAATCCATAGTCCTATTTAATCTATTGTGAAACAAAATCTAAACGACATAATAAAAAGTCAACCGCACCACGGATTCCCAGACAGTCTCCCACACTGGTACTAGCGAGGCCTTAAGCTGTGTAACTTCTGCGATCTGACGAGAGCAGGCACATTCAGCTTAGAATGGCCATTGACATTAAAAGCCTTAATCCATAGTCCTATTTAATCTATTGTGAAACAAAATCTAAACAACATAAAAAAAAGTCAACCGCACCACGGATTCCCAGACAGTCTCCCACACTGGTACTAGCGAGGCCTTAAGCTGTGTAAGTTCTGCGATCTGACGAGAGCAGGCACATTCAGCTTAGAATGGCCATTGACATTAAATGCTTTAATCCATAGTCCTATTTAATCTATTGTGAAACAAAATCTAAACGACATAATAAAAAGTCAACCGTACCACGGATTCCCAGACAGTCACCCACACTGGTACTAGCGAGGCGTTAAGCTGTGTAACTTCTGCGATCTAACGAGAGCAGGCACATTCAGCTTAGAATGGCCATTGACATTAAATGCTTTAATCCATAGTCCTTTTTAATCGATTGTGAAACAAAATCTAAACGACATAATAAAAAGTCAACCGCACCACGGATTCCCAGACAGTCTCCCACACTGGTACTAGCGAGGCCTTAAGCTGTGTAACTTCTGCGATCTGACGAGAGCAGGCACATTCAGCTTAGAATGGCCATTGACATCAAAAGCCTTAATCCATAGTCCTATTTAATCGATTGTGAAACAAAATCTAAACGACATAATAAAAATGCAACCGCACCACGGATTCCCAGACAGTCTCCCACACTGGTACTAGCGAGGCCTTAAGCTGTGTAACTTCTGCGATCTGACGAGAGCAGGCACATTCAGCTTAGAATGGCCATTGACATTAAATGCTTTAATCCATAGTCCTTTTTAAGCGATTGTGAAACAAAATCTAAACGACATAATAAAAAGGCAACCGTACCACGGATTCCCAGACAGTCTCCCACACTGGTACAAGCGAGGCCTTAAGCTGTGTAACTTTTGCGATCTGACGAGAGCAGGCACATTCAGCTTAGAATGGCCATTGACATTAAATGCTTTAATCCATAGTCCTTTTTAATCGATTGTGAAACAAAATCTAAACGACATAATAAAAAGTCAACCGCAAAACGGATTCCCAAACAGTCTCCCACACTGGTACAAGCGAGGCCTTAAGCTGTGTAACTTCTGCAATCTGACGAGAGCAGGGACATTCAGCTTAGAATGGCCATTGACATTAAATGCTTTAATCCATAGTCCTTTTTAATCGATTGTGAAACAAAATCTAAACGACATAATAAAAATTCAACCACACCACGGATTCCCAGACAGTCTCCTACACTGGTACTAGCGAGGCCTTAAGCTGTGTAACTTCTGCGATCTGACGAGAACAGGCACATTCAGCTTAGAATGGCCATTGACGTTAAATGCTTTAATCCATAGTCCTATTTAATCTATTGTGAAACACAATCTAAACGACATAATAAAAAGTCAACCGCACCACGGATTCCCAGACAGTCTCCCACACTGGTACTAGCGAGGCCTTAAGCTGTGTAACTTCTGCGATCTGACGAGAGCAGGCACATTCAGCTTAGAATGGCCATTGACATTAAAAGCCTTAATCCATAGTCCTATTTAATCTATTGTGAAACAAAATCTAAACAACATAATAAAAAGTAAACCGCACCACGGATTCCCAGACAGTCTCCCACACTGGTACTAGCGAGGCCTTAAGCTGTGTAACTTCTGCGATCTGACGAGAGCAGGGACATTCAGCTTAGAATGGCCATTGACAGTAAATGCTTTAATCCATAGTCCTTTTTAATCGATTGTGAAACAAAATCTAAACGACATAATAAAAATTCAACCGCACCACGGATTCCCAGACAGTCTCCCACACTGGTACTAGCGAGGCCTTAAGCTGTGTAACTTCTGCGTTCTGACGAGAGGAGGCACATTCATCTTAGAATGGCCATTGACTTTAAATGCTTTAATCCATAGTCCTATTTAATCTATTGTGAAACAAAATCTAAACGACATAATAAAAAGTCAACCGCACCACGGATTCCCAGACAGTCTCCCACACTGGTACTAGCGAGGCCTTAAGCTATGTAACTTCTGCGTTCTGATGAGAGCAGGCACATTCAGCTTAGAATGGCCATTGACGTTAAATGCTTTAATCCATAGTCCTATTTAATCTATTGTGAAACAAAATCTAAACGACATAATAAAAAGTCAACCGCACCACGGATTCCCAGACAGTCTCCCACACTGGTACTAGCGAGGCCTTAAGCTGTGTAACTTCTGCGATCTGACGAGAGCAGGCACATTCAGCTTAGAATGGCCATTGACATTAAATGCTTTAATCCATAGTCCTTTTGAATCGATTGTGAAACAAAATCTAAACGACATAATAAAAAGTTAACCGCACCACGGATTCCCAGACAGTCTCCCACACTGGTACTAGCGAGGCCTTAAGCTGTGTAACTTCTGCAATCTGACGAGAGCAGGCACATTCAGCTTAGAATGGCCATTGACGTTAAATGTTTTAATCCATAGTCCTATTTAATCTATTGTGAAACAAAATCTAAACGACATAATAAAAAGTCAACCGCACCACGGATTCCCAGACAGTCTCCCACACTGGTACTAGCGAGGCCTTAAGCTGTGTAACTTATGCGATCTAACGAGAGCAGGCACATTCAGGTTAGAATGGCCATTGACATTAAAAGCCTTAATCCATAGTCCTATTTAATCTATTGTCAAACAAAATCTAAACAACATAATAAAAAGTCAACCGCACCACGGATTCCCAGACAGTCTCCCACACTGGTACTAGCGAGGCCTTAAGCTGTGTAACTTCTGCGATCTGACGAGAGCAGGGACATTCAGCTTAGAATGGCCATTGACATTAAATGCTTTAATCCATAGTCCTTTTTTATCGATTGTGAAACAAAATCTAAACGACATAATAAAAATTCAACCGCACCACGGATTCCCAAACAGTCTCCCACACTGGTACTAGCGAGGCCTTAAGCTGTGTAACTTCTGCGATCTGACGAGAGCAGGCACATTCAGCTTAGAATGGCCATTGACGTTAAATGCTTTAATCCATAGTCCTATTTAATCTATTGTGAAACAAAATCTAAACGACATAATAAAAAGTCAACCGCACCACGGATTCCCAGACAGTCTCCCACACTGGTACTAGCGAGGCCTTAAGCTGTGTAACTTCTGCGATCTGACAAGAGCAGGCACGTTCAGCTTAGAATGGCCATTGACATTAAAAGCCTTAATCCATAGTCCTATTTAATCTATTGTGAAACAAAATCTAAACAACATAATAAAAAGTCAACCACACCACGGATTCCCAGACAGTCTCCCACACTGGTACTAGTGAGGTCTTAAGCTGTGTAACTTCTGCGATCTGACGAGAGCAGACACATTCAGCTTAGAATGGCCATTTACATTAAATGCTTTAATCCATAGTCCTTTTTAATCGATTGTGAAACAAAATCTAAACGACATAATAAAAATTCAACCGCTCCACGCATTCCCAGACAGTCTCCCACACTGGTACTAGCGAGGCGTTAAGCTGTGTAACTTCTGCGATCTAACGAGAGCAGGCACATTCAGCTTAGAATGGCCATTGACATTAAAAGCCTTAATCCATAGTCCTATTTAATCTATTGTCAAACAAAATCTAAACAACATAATAAAAAGTCAACCGCACCACGGATTCCCAGACAGTCTCCCACACTGGTACTAGCGAGGCCTTAAGCTGTGTAACTTCTGCGATCTGACGAGAGCAGGGACATTCAGCTTAGAATGGCCATTGACATTAAATGCTTTAATCCATAGTCCTTTTTTATCGATTGTGAAACAAAATCTAAACGACATAATAAAAATTCAACCGCACCACGGATTCCCAAACAGTCTCCCACACTGGTACTAGCGAGGCCTTAAGCTGTGTAACTTCTGCGATCTGACGAGAGCAGGCACATTCAGCTTAGAATGGCCATTGACGTTAAATGCTTTAATCCATAGTCCTATTTAATCTATTGTGAAACAAAATCTAAACGACATAATAAAAAGTCAACCGCACCACGGATACCCAGACAGTCTCCCACACTGGTACTAGCGAGGCGTTAAGCTGTGTAACTTCTGCGATCTAACGAGAGCAGGCACATTCAGCTTAGAATGGCCATTGACATTAAATGCTTTAATCCATAGTCCTTTTTAATCGATTGTGAAACAAAATCTAAACGACATAATAAAAAGTCAACCGCACCACGGATTCACAGACAGTCTCCCACACTGGTACTAGCGAGGCCTTAAGCTTTGTAACTTCTGCGATCTGACAAGAGCAGGCACGTTCAGCTTAGAATGGCCATTGACATTAAAAGCCTTAATCCATAGTCCTATTTAATCTATTGTGAAACAAAATCTAAACAACATAATAAAAAGTCAACCACACCACGGATTCCCAGACAGTCTCCCACACTGGTACTAGCGAGGTCTTAAGCTGTGTAACTTCTGCGATCTGACGAGAGCAGACACATTCAGCTTAGAATAGCCATTTACATTAAATGCTTTAATCCATAGTCCTTTTTAATCGATTGTGAAACAAAATCTAAACGACATAATAAAAAGTCAACCGCACCAAGGATTCCCAGACAGTCTCCCACACTGGTACTAGCAAGGCCTTAAGCTGTGTAACTTCTGCGATCTGACGAGAGCAGGCATATTCAGCTTAGAATGGCCATTGACATTAAAAGCCTTAATCCATAGTCCTATTTAATCTATTGTGAAACAAAATCTAAACAACATAATAAAAAGTCAACCGCACCATGGATTCCCAGACAGTCTCCCACACTGGTACTAGCGACGCCTTAAGCTGTGTAACTTCTGCGATCTGACGAGAGCAGGGACATTCAGCTTAGAATGGCCATTGACATTAAATGCTTTAATCCATAGTCCTTTTTTATCGATTGTGAAACAAAATCTAAAAGACATAATAAAAATTCAACCGCACCACGGATTCCCAGACAGTCTCCCACACTGGTACTAGCGAGGCCTTAAGCTGTGTAACTTCTGCGATCTGACGAGAGCAGGCACATTCAGCTTAGAATGGCCATTGACGTTAAATGCTTTAATCCATAGTCCTATTTAATCTATTGTGAAACAAAATCTAAACGACATAATAAAAAGTCAACCGCACCACGGATTCCCAGACAGTCTCCCACACTGGTACTAGCGAGGCCTTAAGCTGTGTAACTTCTGCGTTTTGACGAGAGCAGGCACATTCAGCTTAGAATGGCCATTGACGTTAAATGCTTTAATCCATAGTCCTATTTAATCTATTGTGAAACAAAATCTAAACGACATAATAAAAAGTCAACCGCACCACGGATTCCCAGACAGTCTCCCACACTGGTACTAGCGAGGCCTTAAGCTGTGTAACTTCTGCGATCTGACGAGAGCAGGCACATTCAGCTTAGAATGGCCATTGACATTAAATGTTTTAATCCATAGTCCTTTTTAATCGATTGTGAAACAAAATCTAAACGACATAATAAAAAGTCAACCGCACCACGGATTCCCAGACAGTCTCCCACACTGGTACTAGCGAGGCCTTAAGCTGTGTAACTTCTGCGATCTGACGAGAGCAGGGACATTCAGCTTAGAATGGCCATTGACATTAAATGCTTTAATCCATAGTCCTTTTTAATCGATTGTGAAACAAAATCTAAACGACATAATAAAATTTCAACACCACCACGGATTCCCAGACAGTCTCCCACACTGGTACTAGCGAGGCCTTAAGCTGTGTAACTTCTGCGATCTGACGAGAGCAGGCACATGCAGCTTAGAACGGCCATTGACGTTAAATGCTTTAATCCATAGTCCTTTTTAATCGATTGTGAAACAAAATCTAAACGACATAATAAAAAGTCAACCGCACCACGGATTCACAGACAGTCTCCCACACTGGTACTAGCGAGGCGTTAAGCTGTGTAACTTCTGCGATCTGACGAGAGCAAGCACATTCAGCTTAGAATGGCCATTGACATTAAATGCTTTAATCCATAGTCCTTTTTAATCGATTGTGAAACAAAATCTAAACGACATAATAAAAAGTCAACCGCACCACGGCTTCCCAGACAGTCTCCCACACTGGTACTAGCGAGGCCTTAAGCTGTGTAACTTCTGCGATCTGACGAGAGCAGGGACATTCAGCTTAGAATGGCCATTGACATTAAATGCTTTAATCCATAGTCCTTTTTAATCGATTGTGAAACAAAATCTAAACGACATAATAAAAATTCAACCACACCACGGATTCCCAGACAGTCTCCCACACTGGTACCAGCGAGGCCTTAAGCTGTGTAACTTCTGCGCTCTGACGAGAGCAGGCACATTCAGCTTAGAATGGCCATTGATGTTAAATGCTTTAATCCATAGTCCTTTTTAATCGATTGTGAAACAAAATCTAAACGACATAATAAAAAGTCAACCGCACCACGGATTCCCAGACAGTCTCCCACACTGGTACTAGCGAGGCCTTAAGCTGTGTAACTTCTGTGATCTGACGACAGCAGGCACATTCAGCTTAGAATGGCCATTGACGTTAAAATCCTTAATCCATAGTCCTATTTAATCTATTGTGAAAAAAAATCTAAACAACATAATAAAAAGTCAACCTCACCACGGATTCCCAGCCAGTCTCCCACACTGGTACTAGCGAGGCCTTAAGCTGTGTAACTTCTGCGATCTGACGAGAGCAGGGACATTCAGCTTAGAATGGCCATTGACATTAAATGCTTTAATCCATAGTCCTTTTTAATCGATTGTGAAACAAAATCTAAACGACATAATAAAAATTCAACCGCACCACGGATTCCCAGACAGTCTCCCAAACTGGTACTAGCGAGGCCTTAAGCTGTGTAACTTCTGCGTTCTGACGAGAGCAGGCACATTCAGCTTAGAATGGCCATTGACGTTAAATGCTTTAATCCATAGTCCTATTTAATCTATTGTGAAATAAAATCTAAACGACATAATAAAAAGTCAACCGCACCACGGCTTCCCAGACAGTCTCCCACACTGGTACTAGCGAGGCCTTAAGCTGTGTAACTTCTGCGATCTGACGGGAGCATGCACATTCAGCTTAGAATGGCCATTGACGTTAAAATCCTTAATCCATAGTCCTATTTAATCTATTGTGAAAAAAAATCTAAACAACATAATAAAAAGTCAACCTCACCACGGATTCCCAGCCAGTCTCCCACACTGGTACTAGCGAGGCCTTAAGCTGTGTAACTTCTGCGATCTGACGAGAGCAGGGACATTCAGCTTAGAATGGCCATTGACATTAAATGCTTTAATCCATAGTCCTTTTTAATCGATTGTGAAACAAAATCTAAACGACATAATAAAAATTCAACCGCACCACGGATTCCCAGACAGTCTCCCAAACTGGTACTAGCGAGGCCTTAAGCTGTGTAACTTCTGCGTTCTGACGAGAGCAGGCACATTCAGCTTAGAATGGCCATTGACGTTAAATGCTTTAATCCATAGTCCTATTTAATCTATTGTGAAAAAAAATCTAAACGACATAATAAAAAGTCAACCGCACCACGGATTCCCAGACAGTCTCCCACACTGGTACTAGCGAGGCCTTAAGCTGTGTATCTTCTGCGTTCGGACGAGAGCAGGCACATTCAGCTTAGAATGGCCATTGACGTTAAATGCTTTAATCCATAGTCCTATTTAATCTATTGTGAAACAAAATCTAAACGACATAATAAAAAGTCAACCGCACCACGGATTCCCAGACAGTCTCCCACACTGGTACTAGCGAGGCCTTAAGCTGTGTAATTTCTGCAATCTGACGAGAGCAGGCACATTCAGCTTAGAATGGCCATTGACATTAAATGCTTTAATCCATAGTCCTATTTAATCTATTGTGAAACAAAATCTAAACGACATAATAGAAAGTCAACCGCACCACGGATTCCCAGACAGTCTCCCACACTGGTACTAGCGAGGCCTTAAGCTGTGTAACTTCTGCGATCTGACGAGAGCAGGCACATTCAGCTTAGAATGGCCATTGACGTTAAATGCTTTAATCCATAGTCCTATTTAATCTATTGTGAAACAAAATCTAAACGACATCATAAAAAGCCAACCGCACCACGGATTCCCAGACAGTCTCCCACACTGGTACTAGCGAGGACTTAAGCTGTGTATCTTCTGCGTTCGGACGAGAGCAGGCACATTCAGCTTAGAATGGCCATTGACGTTAAATGCTTTAATCCATAGTCCTATTTAATCTATTGTGAAACAAAATCTAAACGACATAATAAAAAGTCAACCGCACCACGGATTCCCAGACAGTCTCCCACACTGGTACTAGCGAGGCCTTAAGCTGTGTAACTTCTGCGATCTGACGAGAGCAGGCACATTCAGCTTAGAATGGCCATTGACATTAAAAGCCTTAATCCATAGTCCTATTTAATCTATTGTGAAACAAAATCTAAACAACATAAAAAAAAGTCAACCGCACCACGGATTCCCAGACAGTCTCCCACACTGGTACTAGCGAGGCCTTAAGCTGTGTAAGTTCTGCGATCTGACGAGAGCAGGCACATTCAGCTTAGAATGGCCATTGACATTAAATGCTTTAATCCATAGTCCTATTTAATCTATTGTGAAACAAAATCTAAACGACATAATAAAAAGTCAACCGTACCACGGATTCCCAGACAGTCACCCACACTGGTACTAGCGAGGCGTTAAGCTGTGTAACTTCTGCGATCTAACGAGAGCAGGCACATTCAGCTTAGAATGGCCATTGACATTAAATGCTTTAATCCATAGTCCTTTTTAATCGATTGTGAAACAAAATCTAAACGACATAATAAAAAGTCAACCGCACCACGGATTCCCAGACAGTCTCCCACACTGGTACTAGCGAGGCCTTAAGCTGTGTAACTTCTGCGATCTGACGAGAGCAGGCACATTCAGCTTAGAATGGCCATTGACATCAAAAGCCTTAATCCATAGTCCTATTTAATCGATTGTGAAACAAAATCTAAACGACATAATAAAAATGCAACCGCACCACGGATTCCCAGACAGTCTCCCACACTGGTACTAGCGAGGCCTTAAGCTGTGTAACTTCTGCGATCTGACGAGAGCAGGCACATTCAGCTTAGAATGGCCATTGACATTAAATGCTTTAATCCATAGTCCTTTTTAAGCGATTGTGAAACAAAATCTAAACGACATAATAAAAAGGCAACCGTACCACGGATTCCCAGACAGTCTCCCACACTGGTACAAGCGAGGCCTTAAGCTGTGTAACTTTTGCGATCTGACGAGAGCAGGCACATTCAGCTTAGAATGGCCATTGACATTAAATGCTTTAATCCATAGTCCTTTTTAATCGATTGTGAAACAAAATCTAAACGACATAATAAAAAGTCAACCGCAAAACGGATTCCCAAACAGTCTCCCACACTGGTACAAGCGAGGCCTTAAGCTGTGTAACTTCTGCAATCTGACGAGAGCAGGGACATTCAGCTTAGAATGGCCATTGACATTAAATGCTTTAATCCATAGTCCTTTTTAATCGATTGTGAAACAAAATCTAAACGACATAATAAAAATTCAACCACACCACGGATTCCCAGACAGTCTCCTACACTGGTACTAGCGAGGCCTTAAGCTGTGTAACTTCTGCGATCTGACGAGAACAGGCACATTCAGCTTAGAATGGCCATTGACGTTAAATGCTTTAATCCATAGTCCTATTTAATCTATTGTGAAACACAATCTAAACGACATAATAAAAAGTCAACCGCACCACGGATTCCCAGACAGTCTCCCACACTGGTACTAGCGAGGCCTTAAGCTGTGTAACTTCTGCGATCTGACGAGAGCAGGCACATTCAGCTTAGAATGGCCATTGACATTAAAAGCCTTAATCCATAGTCCTATTTAATCTATTGTGAAACAAAATCTAAACAACATAATAAAAAGTAAACCGCACCACGGATTCCCAGACAGTCTCCCACACTGGTACTAGCGAGGCCTTAAGCTGTGTAACTTCTGCGATCTGACGAGAGCAGGGACATTCAGCTTAGAATGGCCATTGACAGTAAATGCTTTAATCCATAGTCCTTTTTAATCGATTGTGAAACAAAATCTAAACGACATAATAAAAATTCAACCGCACCACGGATTCCCAGACAGTCTCCCACACTGGTACTAGCGAGGCCTTAAGCTGTGTAACTTCTGCGTTCTGACGAGAGGAGGCACATTCATCTTAGAATGGCCATTGACTTTAAATGCTTTAATCCATAGTCCTATTTAATCTATTGTGAAACAAAATCTAAACGACATAATAAAAAGTCAACCGCACCACGGATTCCCAGACAGTCTCCCACACTGGTACTAGCGAGGCCTTAAGCTATGTAACTTCTGCGTTCTGATGAGAGCAGGCACATTCAGCTTAGAATGGCCATTGACGTTAAATGCTTTAATCCATAGTCCTATTTAATCTATTGTGAAACAAAATCTAAACGACATAATAAAAAGTCAACCGCACCACGGATTCCCAGACAGTCTCCCACACTGGTACTAGCGAGGCCTTAAGCTGTGTAACTTCTGCGATCTGACGAGAGCAGGCACATTCAGCTTAGAATGGCCATTGACATTAAATGCTTTAATCCATAGTCCTTTTGAATCGATTGTGAAACAAAATCTAAACGACATAATAAAAAGTTAACCGCACCACGGATTCCCAGACAGTCTCCCACACTGGTACTAGCGAGGCCTTAAGCTGTGTAACTTCTGCGTTCGGACGAGAGCAGGCACATTCAGCTTAGAATGGCCATTGACGTTAAATGCTTTAATCCATAGTCCTTTTTAATCGATTGTGAAACAAAATCTAAACGACATAATAAAAACTCAACCGCACCACGGATTCCCAGACAGTCTCCCACACTGGTACTAGCGAGGCCTTAAGCTGGGTAACTTCTGCGATCTGACGAGAGCAGGCACATTCAGCTTAGAATGGCCATTGACATTAAATGCTTTAATCCATAGTCCTATTTAATCGATTGTGAAACAAAATCTAAACAACATAATAAAAAGTCAACCGCACCACGGATTCCCAGACAGTCTCCCACACTGGTACTAGCGAGGCCTTAAGCTGTGTAACTTCTGCGATCTGACGAGAGCAGGCACATTCAGCTTAGAATGGCCATTGACATTAAATGCTTTAATCCATAGTCCTTTTTAATCGATTGTGAAACAAAATCTAAACGACATAATAAAAAGTCAACCGCACCACGGATTCCCAGACAGTCTCCCACACTGGTACTAGCGAGGCCTTAAGCTGTGTAACTTCTGTGATCTAACGAGAGCAGGCACATTCAGCTTAGAATGGCCATTGACATGAAATTCTTTAATCCATAGTCCTTTTTAATCGATTGTGAAACAAAATCTAAACGACATAATAAAAAGTCAACCGCACCACGGATTCCCAGACAGTCTCCCACACTGGTACTAGCGAGGCCTTAACCTGTGTAACTTCTGCGATCTGACGAGAGCAGGTACATTCAGCTTAGAATGGCCATTGACATTAAATGCTTTAATCCATAGTCCTTTTTAATTGATTGTGAAACAAAATCTAAACGACATCATAAAAAGTCAACCGCACCACGGATTCCCAGACAGTCTCCCACACTGGTACTAGCTAGGCCTTAAGCTGTGTATCTTCTGCGTTCGGACGAGAGCAGGCACATTCAGCTTAGAATGGCCATTGACGTTAAATGCTTTAATCCATAGTCCTATTTAATCTATTGTGAAACAAAATCTAAACGACATAATAAAAAGTCAACCGCACCACGGATTCCCAGACAGTCTCCCACACTGGTACTAGCGAGGCCTTAAGCTGTGTAATTTCTGCAATCTGACGAGAGCAGGCACATTCAGCTTAGAATGGCCATTGACATTAAATGCTTTAATCCATAGTCCTATTTAATCTATTGTGAAACAAAATCTAAACGACATAATAGAAAGTCAACCGCACCACGGATTCCCAGACAGTCTCCCACACTGGTACTAGCGAGGCCTTAAGCTGTGTAACTTCTGCGATCTGACGAGAGCAGGCACATTCAGCTTAGAATGGCCATTGACGTTAAATGCTTTAATCCATAGTCCTATTTAATCTATTGTGAAACAAAATCTAAACGACATCATAAAAAGCCAACCGCACCACGGATTCCCAGACAGTCTCCCACACTGGTACTAGCGAGGCCTTAAGCTGTGTAACTTCTGCGATCTGACGAGAGCAGGCACATTCAGCTTAGAATGGCCATTGACATTAAAAGCCTTAATCCATAGTCCTATTTAATCTATTGTGAAACAAAATCTAAACAACATAAAAAAAAGTCAACCGCACCACGGATTCCCAGACAGTCTCCCACACTGGTACTAGCGAGGCCTTAAGCTGTGTAAGTTCTGCGATCTGACGAGAGCAGGCACATTCAGCTTAGAATGGCCATTGACATTAAATGCTTTAATCCATAGTCCTATTTAATCTATTGTGAAACAAAATCTAAACGACATAATAAAAAGTCAACCGCACCACGGATTCCCAGACAGTCACCCACACTGGTACTAGCGAGGCGTTAAGCTGTGTAACTTCTGCGATCTAACGAGAGCAGGCACATTCAGCTTAGAATGGCCATTGACATTAAATGCTTTAATCCATAGTCCTTTTTAATCGATTGTGAAACAAAATCTAAACGACATAATAAAAAGTCAACCGCACCACGGATTCCCAGACAGTCTCCCACACTGGTTCTAGCGAGGCCTTAAGCTGTGTAACTTCTGCGATCTGACGAGAGCAGGCACATTCAGCTTAGAATGGCCATTGACATCAAAAGCCTTAATCCATAGTCCTATTTAATCGATTGTGAAACAAAATCTAAACGACATAATAAAAATGCAACCGCACCACGGATTCCCAGACAGTCTCCCACACTGGTACTAGCGAGGCCTTAAGCTGTGTAACTTCTGCGATCTGACGAGAGCAGGCACATTCAGCTTAGAATGGCCATTGACATTAAATGCTTTAATCCATAGTCCTTTTTAAGCGATTGTGAAACAAAATCTAAACGACATAATAAAAAGGCAACCGTACCACGGATTCCCAGACAGTCTCCCACACTGGTACAAGCGAGGCCTTAAGCTGTGTAACTTTTGCGATCTGACGAGAGCAGGCACATTCAGCTTAGAATGGCCATTGACATTAAATGCTTTAATCCATAGTCCTTTTTAATCGATTGTGAAACAAAATCTAAACGACATAATAAAAAGTCAACCGCACCACGGATTCCCAGACAGTCTCCCACACTGGTACTAGCGAGGCCTTAAGCTGTGTAACTTCTGCGATCTGACGAGAGCAGGCACATTCAGCTTAGAATGGCCATTGACATTAAATGCTTTAATCCATAGTCCTTTTTAATTGATTGTGAAACAAAATCAAAACGACATAATAAAAAGTCAACCGCACCACGGATTCCCAGACAGTCTCCCACACTGGTACTAGCGAGGCCTTAAGCTGTGTAACTTCTGCGATCTGACGAGAGCAGGCACATTCAGCTTAGAATGGCCATTGACATTAAATGCTTTAATCCATAGTCCTTTTTAATTGATTGTGAAACAAAATCTAAACGACATAATAAAAAGTCAACCGCAAAACGGATTCCCAGACAGTCTCCCACACTGGTACAAGCGAGGCCTTAAGCTGTGTAACTTCTGCAATCTGACGAGAGCAGGGACATTCAGCTTAGAATGGCCATTGACATTAAATGCTTTAATCCATAGTCCTTTTTAATCGATTGTGAAACAAAATCTAAACGACATAATAAAAATTCAACCACACCACGGATTCCCAGACAGTCTCCTACACTGGTACTAGCGAGGCCTTAAGCTGTGTAACTTCTGCGATCTGACGAGAACAGGCACATTCAGCTTAGAATGGCCATTGACGTTAAATGCTTTAATCCATAGTCCTATTTAATCTATTGTGAAACACAATCTAAACGACATAATAAAAAGTCAACCGCACCACGGATTCCCAGACAGTCTCCCACACTGGTACTAGCGAGGCCTTAAGCTGTGTAACTTCTGCGATCTGACGAGAGCAGGCACATTCAGCTTAGAATGGCCATTGACATTAAAAGCCTTAATCCATAGTCCTATTTAATCTATTGTGAAACAAAATCTAAACAACATAATAAAAAGTCAACCGCACCACGGATTCCCAGACAGTCTCCCACACTGGTACTAGCGAGGCCTTAAGCTGTGTAACTTCTGCGATCTGACGATAGCAGGGACATTCAGCTTAGAATGGCCATTGACATTAAATGCTTTAATCCATAGTCCTTTTTAATCGATTGTGAAACAAAATCTAAACGACATAATAAAAATTCAACCGCACCACGGATTCCCAGACAGTCTCCCACACTGGTACTAGCGAGGCCTTAAGCTGTGCAACTTCTGCAATCTGACGAGAGCAGGCACATTCAGCTTAGAATGGCCATTGACGTTAAATGCTGTAATCCATAGTCCTATTTAATCTATTGTGAAACAAAATCTAAACGACATAATAAAAAGTCAACCGCACCACGGATTCCCAGACAGTCTACCACACTGGTACTAGCGAGCCCTTAAGCTGTGTAACTTCTGCGCTCTGACGAGAGCAGGCACATTCAGCTTAGAATGGCCATTGACATTAAAAGCCGTAATCCATAGTCCTATTTAATCTATTGTGAAACAAAATCTAAACGACATAATAAAAAGGCTACCGCACCACGGATTCCCAGACAGTCTCCCACACTGGTACTAGCGAGGCCTTAAGCTGTGTAACTTCTGCGATCTGACGAGAACAGGCACATTCAGCTTAGAATGGCCATTGACATTAAAAGCCTTAATCCATAGTCCTATTTAATCTATTGTGAAACAAAATCTAAACAACATAAAAAAAAGTCAACCGCACCACGGATTCCCAGACAGTCTCCCACACTGGTACTAGCGAGGCCTTAAGCTGTGTAACTTCTGCGTTCTGACGAGAGCAGGCACATTCAGCTTAGAATGGCCATTGACGTTAAATGCTTTAATCCATAGTCCTATTTAATCGATTGTGAAACAAAATCTAAACGACATAATAAAAAGTCAACCGCACCACGGATTCCCAGACAGTCTCCCACACTGGTACTAGCGAGGCCTTAAGCTGTGTAACTTCTGTGATCTAACGAGAGCAGGCACATTCAGCTTAGAATGGCCATTGACATTAAATGCTTTAATCCATAGTCCTTTTTAATTGATTGTGAAACAAAATCTAAACGACATCATAAAAAGTCAACCGCACCACGGATTCCCAGACAGTCTCCCACACTGGTACTAGCGAGGCCTTAAGCTGTGTAAGTTCTGCGATCTGACGAGAGCAGGCACATTCAGCTTAGAATGGCCATTGACATTAAATGCTTTAATCCATAGTCCTTTTTAATCGATTGTGAAACAAAATCTAAACAACATAATAAAAAGTCAACCGCACCACGGATTCCCAGACAGTCTCCCACACTGGTACTAGCGAGGCCTTAAGCTGTGTAACTTCTGCGATCTGACGAGAGCAGGCACATTCAGCTTAGAATGGCCATTGACATTAAATGCTTTAATCCATAGTCCTTTTTAATCGATTGTGAAACAAAATCTAAACGACATAATAAAAAGTCAACCGCACCACGGATTCCCAGACAGTCTCCCACACTGGTACTAGCGAGGCCTTAACCTGTGTAACTTCTGCGATCTGACGAGAGCAGGTACATTCAGCTTAGAATGGCCATTGACATTAAATGCTTTAATCCATAGTCCTTTTTAATTGATTGTGAAACAAAATCTAAACGACATCATAAAAAGTCAACCGCACCACGGATTCCCAGACAGTCTCCCACACTGGTACTAGCGAGGCCTTAAGCTGTGTATCTTCTGCGTTCGGACGAGAGCAGGCACATTCAGCTTAGAATGGCCATTGACGTTAAATGCTTTAATCCATAGTCCTATTTAATCTATTGTGAAACAAAATCTAAACGACATAATAAAAAGTCAACCGCACCACGGATTCCCAGACAGTCTCCCACACTGGTACTAGCGAGGCCTTAAGCTGTGTAATTTCTGCAATCTGACGAGAGCAGGCACATTCAGCTTAGAATGGCCATTGACATTAAATGCTTTAATCCATAGTCCTATTTAATCTATTGTGAAACAAAATCTAAACGACATAATAGAAAGTCAACCGCACCACGGATTCCCAGACAGTCTCCCACACTGGTACTAGCGAGGCCTTAAGCTGTGTAACTTCTGCGATCTGACGAGAGCAGGCACATTCAGCTTAGAATGGCCATTGACGTTAAATGCTTTAATCCATAGTCCTATTTAATCTATTGTGAAACAAAATCTAAACGACATCATAAAAAGCCAACCGCACCACGGATTCCCAGACAGTCTCCCACACTGGTACTAGCGAGGCCTTAAGCTGTGTATCTTCTGCGTTCGGACGAGAGCAGGCACATTCAGCTTAGAATGGCCATTGACGTTAAATGCTTTAATCCATAGTCCTATTTAATCTATTGTGAAACAAAATCTAAACGACATAATAAAAAGTCAACCGCACCACGGATTCCCAGACAGTCTCCCACACTGGTACTAGCGAGGCCTTAAGCTGTGTAACTTCTGCGATCTGACGAGAGCAGGCACATTCAGCTTAGAATGGCCATTGACATTAAAAGCCTTAATCCATAGTCCTATTTAATCTATTGTGAAACAAAATCTAAACAACATAAAAAAAAGTCAACCGCACCACGGATTCCCAGACAGTCTCCCACACTGGTACTAGCGAGGCCTTAAGCTGTGCAACTTCTGCAATCTGACGAGAGCAGGCACATTCAGCTTAGAATGGCCATTGACGTTAAATGCTGTAATCCATAGTCCTATTTAATCTATTGTGAAACAAAATCTAAACGACATAATAAAAAGTCAACCGCACCACGGATTCCCAGACAGTCTACCACACTGGTACTAGCGAGCCCTTAAGCTGTGTAACTTCTGCGCTCTGACGAGAGCAGGCACATTCAGCTTAGAATGGCCATTGACATTAAAAGCCTTAATCCATAGTCCTATTTAATCTATTGTGAAACAAAATCTAAACGACATAATAAAAAGGCTACCGCACCACGGATTCCCAGACAGTCTCCCACACTGGTACTAGCGAGGCCTTAAGCTGTGTAACTTCTGCGATCTGACGAGAACAGGCACATTCAGCTTAGAATGGCCATTGACATTAAAAGCCTTAATCCATAGTCCTATTTAATCTATTGTGAAACAAAATCTAAACAACATAAAAAAAAGTCAACCGCACCACGGATTCCCAGACAGTCTCCCACACTGGTACTAGCGAGGCCTTAAGCTATGTAACTTCTGCGTTCTGACGAGAGCAGGCACATTCAGCTTAGAATGGCCATTGACGTTAAATGCTTTAATCCATAGTCCTATTTAATCTATTGTGAAACAAAATCTAAACGACATAATACAAAGTCAACCGCACCACGGATTCCCAGACAGTCTCCCACACTGGTACTAGCGAGGCCTTAAGCTGTGTAAGTTCTGCGATCTGACGAGAGCAGGCACATTCAGCTTAGAATGGCCATTGACATTAAATGCTTTAATCCATAGTCCTTTTTAATCGATTGTGAAACAAAATCTAAACGACATAATAAAAACTCAACCGCACCACGGATTCCCAGACAGTCTCCCACACTGGTACTAGCGAGGCCTTAAGCTGGGTAACTTCTGCGATCTGACGAGAGCAGCCACATTCAGCTTAGAATGGCCATTGACATTAAATGCTTTAATCCATAGTCCTATTTAATCGATTGTGAAACAAAATCTAAACAACATAATAAAAAGTCAACCGCACCACGGATTCCCAGACAGTCTCCCACACTGGTACTAGCGAGGCCTTAAGCTGTGTAACTTCTGCGATCTGACGAGAGCAGGCACATTCAGCTTAGAATGGCCATTGACATTAAATGCTTTAATCCATAGTCCTTTTTAATCGATTGTGAAGCAAAATCTAAACGACATAATAAAAAGTCAACCGCTCCACGGATTCCCAGACAGTCTCCCACACTGGTACTAGCGAGGCCTTAAGCTGTGTAACTTCTGTGATCTAACGAGAGCAGGCACATTCAGCTTAGAATGGCCATTGACATTAAATGCTTTAATCCATAGTCCTTTTTAATTGATTGTGAAACAAAATCTAAACGACATCATAAAAAGTCAACCGCACCACGGATTCCCAGACAGTCTCCCACACTGGTACTAGCGAGGCCTTAAGCTGTGTAAGTTCTGCGATCTGACGAGAGCAGGCACATTCAGCTTAGAATGGCCATTGACATTAAATGCTTTAATCCATAGTCCTTTTTAATCGATTGTGAAACAAAATCTAAACAACATAATAAAAAGTCAACCGCACCACGGATTCCCAGACAGTCTCCCACACTGGTACTAGCGAGGCCTTAAGCTGTGTAACTTCTGCGATCTGACGAGAGCAGGCACATTCAGCTTAGAATGGCCATTGACATTAAATGCTTTAATCCATAGTCCTTTTTAATCGATTGTGAAACAAAATCTAAACGACATAATAAAAAGTCAACCGCACCACGGATTCCCAGACAGTCTCCCACACTGGTACTAGCGAGGCCTTAACCTGTGTAACCTCTGCGATCTGACGAGAGCAGGTACATTCAGCTTAGAATGGCCTTTGACATTAAATGCTTTAATCCATAGTCCTTTTTAATTGATTGTGAAACAAAATCTAAACGACATCATAAAAAGTCAACCGCACCACGGATTCCCAGACAGTCTCCCACACTGGTACTAGCGAGGCCTTAAGCTGTGTATCTTCTGCGTTCGGACGAGAGCAGGCACATTCAGCTTAGAATGGCCATTGACGTTAAATGCTTTAATCCATAGTCCTATTTAATCTATTGTGAAACAAAATCTAAACGACATAATAAAAAGTCAACCGCACCACGGATTCCCAGACAGTCTCCCACACTGGTACTAGCGAGGCCTTAAGCTGTGTAATTTCTGCAATCTGACGAGAGCAGGCACATTCAGCTTAGAATGGCCATTGACATTAAATGCTTTAATCCATAGTCCTATTTAATCTATTGTGAAACAAAATCTAAACGACATAATAGAAAGTCAACCGCACCACGGATTCCCAGACAGTCTCCCACACTGGTACTAGCGAGGCCTTAAGCTGTGTAACTTCTGCGATCTGACGAGAGCAGGCACATTCAGCTTAGAATGGCCATTGACGTTAAATGCTTTAATCCATAGTCCTATTTAATCTATTGTGAAACAAAATCTAAACGACATCATAAAAAGCCAACCGCACCACGGATTCCCAGACAGTCTCCCACACTGGTACTAGCGAGGCCTTAAGCTGTGTATCTTCTGCGTTCGGACGAGAGGAGGCACATTCAGCTTAGAATGGCCATTGACGTTAAAAGCTTTAATCCAAAGTCCTATTTAATCTATTGTGAAACAAAATCTAAACGACATAATAAAAAGTCAACCGCACCACGGATTCCCAGACAGTCTCCCACACTGGTACTAGCGAGGCTTTAAGCTGTGTAACTTCTGCGATCTGACGAGAGCAGGCACATTCAGCTTAGAATGGCCATTGACATTAAAAGCCTTAATCCATAGTCCTATTTAATCTATTGTGAAACAAAATCTAAACAACATAAAAAAAAGTCAACCGCACCACGGATTCCCAGACAGTCTCCCACACTGGTACTAGCGAGGCCTTAAGCTGTGTAAGTTCTGCGATCTGACGAGAGCAGGCACATTCAGCTTAGAATGGCCATTGACATTAAATGCTTTAATCCATAGTCCTATTTAATCTATTGTGAAACAAAATCTAAACGACATAATAAAAAGTCAACCGCACCACGGATTCCCAGACAGTCACCCACACTGGTACTAGCGAGGCGTTAAGCTGTGTAACTTCTGCGATCTAACGAGAGCAGGCACATTCAGCTTAGAATGGCCATTGACATTAAATGCTTTAATCCATAGTCCTTTTTAATCGATTGTGAAACAAAATCTAAACGACATAATAAAAAGTCAACCGCACCACGGATTCCCAGACAGTCTCCCACACTGGTACTAGCGAGGCCTTAAGCTGTGTAACTTCTGCGATCTGACGAGAGCAGGCACATTCAGCTTAGAATGGCCATTGACATTAAAAGCCTTAATCCATAGTCCTATTTAATCGATTGTGAAACAAAATCTAAACGACATAATAAAAATGCAACCGCACCACGGATTCCCAGACAGTCTCCCACACTGGTACTAGCGAGGCCTTAAGCTGTGTAACTTCTGCGATCTGACGAGAGCAGGCACATTCAGCTTAGAATGGCCATTGACATTAAATGCTTTAATCCATAGTCCTTTTTAATCGATTGTGAAACAAAATCTAAACGACATAATAAAAATTCAACCACACCACGGATTCCCAGACAGTCTCCTACACTGGTACTAGCGAGGCCTTAAGCTGTGTAACTTCTGCGATCTGACGAGAACAGGCACATTCAGCTTAGAATGGCCATTGACGTTAAATGCTTTAATCCATAGTCCTATTTAATCTATTGTGAAACACAATCTAAACGACATAATAAAAAGTCAACCGCACCACGGATTCCCAGACAGTCTCCCACACTGGTACTAGCGAGGCCTTAAGCTGTGTAACTTCTGCGATCTGACGAGAGCAGGCACATTCAGCTTAGAATGGCCATTGACATTAAAAGCCTTAATCCATAGTCCTATTTAATCTATTGTGAAACAAAATCTAAACAACATAATAAAAAGTCAACCGCACCACGGATTCCCAGACAGTCTCCCACACTGGTACTAGCGAGGCCTTAAGCTGTGCAACTTCTGCAATCTGACGAGAGCAGGCACATTCAGCTTAGAATGGCCATTGACGTTAAATGCTGTAATCCATAGTCCTATTTAATCTATTGTGAAACAAAATCTAAACGACATAATAAAAAGTCAACCGCACCACGGATTCCCAGACAGTCTACCACACTGGTACTAGCGAGCCCTTAAGCTGTGTAACTTCTGCGCTCTGACGAGAGCAGGCACATTCAGCTTAGAATGGCCATTGACATTAAAAGCCTTAATCCATAGTCCTATTTAATCTATTGTGAAACAAAATCTAAACGACATAATAAAAAGGCTACCGCACCACGGATTCCCAGACAGTCTCCCACACTGGTACTAGCGAGGCCTTAAGCTGTGTAACTTCTGCGATCTGACGAGAACAGGCACATTCAGCTTAGAATGGCCATTGACATTAAAAGCCTTAATCCATAGTCCTATTTAATCTATTGTGAAACAAAATCTAAACAATATAAAAAAAAGTCAACCGCACCACGGATTCCCAGACAGTCTCCCACACTGGTACTAGCGAGGCCTTAAGCTATGTAACTTCTGCGTTCTGACGAGAGCAGGCACATTCAGCTTAGAATGGCCATTGACGTTAAATGCTTTAATCCATAGTCCTATTTAATCTATTGTGAAACAAAATCTAAACGACATAATACAAAGTCAACCGCACCACGGATTCCCAGACAGTCTCCCACACTGGTACTAGCGAGGCCTTAAGCTGTGTAAGTTCTGCGATCTGACGAGAGCAGGCACATTCAGCTTAGAATGGCCATTGACATTAAATGCTTTAATCCATAGTCCTTTTTAATCGATTGTGAAACAAAATCTAAACGACATAATAAAAACTCAACCGCACCACGGATTCCCAGACAGTCTCCCACACTGGTACTAGCGAGGCCTTAAGCTGGGTAACTTCTGCGATCTGACGAGAGCAGCCACATTCAGCTTAGAATGGCCATTGACATTAAATGCTTTAATCCATAGTCCTATTTAATCGATTGTGAAACAAAATCTAAACAACATAATAAAAAGTCAACCGCACCACGGATTCCCAGACAGTCTCCCACACTGGTACTAGCGAGGCCTTAAGCTGTGTAACTTCTGCGATCTGACGAGAGCAGGCACATTCAGCTTAGAATGGCCATTGACATTAAATGCTTTAATCCATAGTCCTTTTTAATCGATTGTGAAACAAAATCTAAACGACATAATAAAAAGTCAACCGCACCACGGATTCCCAGACAGTCTCCCACACTGGTACTAGCGAGGCCTTAAGCTGTGTAACTTCTGTGATCTAACGAGAGCAGGCACATTCAGCTTAGAATGGCCATTGACATTAAATGCTTTAATCCATAGTCCTTTTTAATTGATTGTGAAACAAAATCTAAACGACATCATAAAAAGTCAACCGCACCACGGATTCCCAGACAGTCTCCCACACTGGTACTAGCGAGGCCTTAAGCTGTGTAAGTTCTGCGATCTGACGAGAGCAGGCACATTCAGCTTAGAATGGCCATTGACATTAAATGCTTTAATCCATAGTCCTTTTTAATCGATTGTGAAACAAAATCTAAACAACATAATAAAAAGTCAACCGCACCACGGATTCCCAGACAGTCTCCCACACTGGTACTAGCGAGGCCTTAAGCTGTGTAACTTCTGCGATCTGACGAGAGCAGGCACATTCAGCTTAGAATGGCCATTGACATTAAATGCTTTAATCCATAGTCCTTTTTAATCGATTGTGAAACAAAATCTAAACGACATAATAAAAAGTCAACCGCACCACGGATTCCCAGACAGTCTCCCACACTGGTACTAGCGAGGCCTTAACCTGTGTAACCTCTGCGATCTGACGAGAGCAGGTACATTCAGCTTAGAATGGCCATTGACATTAAATGCTTTAATCCATAGTCCTTTTTAATTGATTGTGAAACAAAATCTAAACGACATCATAAAAAGTCAACCGCACCACGGATTCCCAGACAGTCTCCCACACTGGTACTAGCGAGGCCTTAAGCTGTGTATCTTCTGCGTTCGGACGAGAGCAGGCACATTCAGCTTAGAATGGCCATTGACGTTAAATGCTTTAATCCATAGTCCTATTTAATCTATTGTGAAACAAAATCTAAACGACATAATAAAAAGTCAACCGCACCACGGATTCCCAGACAGTCTCCCACACTGGTACTAGCGAGGCCTTAAGCTGTGTAATTTCTGCAATCTGACGAGAGCAGGCACATTCAGCTTAGAATGGCCATTGACATTAAATGCTTTAATCCATAGTCCTATTTAATCTATTGTGAAACAAAATCTAAACGACATAATAGAAAGTCAACCGCACCACGGATTCCCAGACAGTCTCCCACACTGGTACTAGCGAGGCCTTAAGCTGTGTAACTTCTGCGATCTGACGAGAGCAGGCACATTCAGCTTAGAATGGCCATTGACGTTAAATGCTTTAATCCATAGTCCTATTTAATCTATTGTGAAACAAAATCTAAACGACATCATAAAAAGCCAACCGCACCACGGATTCCCAGACAGTCTCCCACACTGGTACTAGCGAGGCCTTAAGCTGTGTATCTTCTGCGTTCGGACGAGAGGAGGCACATTCAGCTTAGAATGGCCATTGACGTTAAAAGCTTTAATCCATAGTCCTATTTAATCTATTGTGAAACAAAATCTAAACGACATAATAAAAAGTCAACCGCACCACGGATTCCCAGACAGTCTCCCACACTGGTACTAGCGAGGCTTTAAGCTGTGTAACTTCTGCGATCTGACGAGAGCAGGCACATTCAGCTTAGAATGGCCATTGACATTAAATGCTTTAATCCATAGTCCTATTTAATCTATTGTGAAACAAAATCTAAACGACATAATAAAAAGTCAACCGCACCACGGATTCCCAGACAGTCACCCACACTGGTACTAGCGAGGCGTTAAGCTGTGTAACTTCTGCGATCTAACGAGAGCAGGCACATTCAGCTTAGAATGGCAATTGACATTAAATGCTTTAATCCATAGTCCTATTTAATCTATTGTGAAACAAAATCTAAACGACATAATAAAAAGTCAACCGCACCACGGATTCCCAGACAGTCACCCACACTGGTACTAGCGAGGCGTTAAGCTGTGTAACTTCTGCGATCTAACGAGAGCAGGCACATTCAGCTTAGAATGGCCATTGACATTAAATGCTTTAATCCATAGTCCTTTTTAATCGATTGTGAAACAAAATCTAAACGACATAATAAAAAGTCAACCGCACCACGGATTCCCAGACAGTCTCCCACACTGGTACTAGCGAGGCCTTAAGCTGTGTAACTTCTGCGATCTGACGAGAGCAGGCACATTCAGCTTAGAATGGCCATTGACATTAAAAGCCTTAATCCATAGTCCTATTTAATCGATTGTGAAACAAAATCTAAACGACATAATAAAAATGCAACCGCACCACGGATTCCCAGACAGTCTCCCACACTGGTACTAGCGAGGCCTTAAGCTGTGTAACTTCTGCGCTCTGACGAGAGCAGGCACATTCAGCTTAGAATGGCCATTGACATTAAATGCTTTAATCCATAGTCCTTTTAAGCGATTGTGAAACAAAATCTAAACGACATAATAAAAAGGCAACCGTACCACGGATTCCCAGACAGTCTCCCACACTGGTACAAGCGAGGCCTTAAGCTGTGTAACTTTTGCGATCTGACGAGAGCAGGCACATTCAGCTTAGAATGGCCATTGACATTAAATGCTTTAATCCATAGTCCTTTTTAATCGATTGTGAAACAAAATCTAAACGACATAATAAAAAGTCAACCGCACCACGGATTCCCAGACAGTCTCCCACACTGGTACTAGCGAGGCCTTAAGCTGTGTAACTTCTGCGATCTGACGAGAGCAGGCACATTCAGCTTAGAATGGCCATTGACATTAAATGCTTTAATCCATAGTCCTTTTTAATTGATTGTGAAACAAAATCTAAACGACATAATAAAAAGTCAACCGCACCACGGATTCCCAGACAGTCTCCCACACTGGTACTAGCGAGGCCTTAAGCTGTGTAACTTCTGCGATCTGACGAGAGCAGGCACATTCAGCTTAGAATGGCCATTGACATTAAATGCTTTAATCCATAGTCCTTTTTAATTGATTGTGAAACAAAATCTAAACGACATAATAAAAAGTCAACCGCAAAACGGATTCCCAGACAGTCTCCCACACTGGTACAAGCGAGGCCTTAAGCTGTGTAACTTCTGCAATCTGACGAGAGCAGGGACATTCAGCTTAGAATGGCCATTGACATTAAATGCTTTAATCCATAGTCCTTTTTAATCGATTGTGAAACAAAATCTAAACGACATAATAAAAATTCAACCACACCACGGATTCCCAGACAGTCTCCTACACTGGTACTAGCGAGGCCTTAAGCTGTGTAACTTCTGCGATCTGACGAGAACAGGCACATTCAGCTTAGAATGGCCATTGACGTTAAATGCTTTAATCCATAGTCCTATTTAATCTATTGTGAAACACAATCTAAACGACATAATAAAAAGTCAACCGCACCACGGATTCCCAGACAGTCTACCACACTGGTACTAGCGAGGCCTTAAGCTGTGCAACTTCTGCAATCTGACGAGAGCAGGCACATTCAGCTTAGAATGGCCATTGACGTTAAATGCTGTAATCCATAGTCCTATTTAATCTATTGTGAAACAAAATCTAAACGACATAATAAAAAGTCAACCGCACCACGGATTCCCAGACAGTCTACCACACTGGTACTAGCGAGCCCTTAAGCTGTGTAACTTCTGCGCTCTGACGAGAGCAGGCACATTCAGCTTAGAATGGCCATTGACATTAAAAGCCTTAATCCATAGTCCTATTTAATCTATTGTGAAACAAAATCTAAACGACATAATAAAAAGGCTACCGCACCACGGATTCCCAGACAGTCTCCCACACTGGTACTAGCGAGGCCTTAAGCTGTGTAACTTCTGCGATCTGACGAGAACAGGCACATTCAGCTTAGAATGGCCATTGACATTAAAAGCCTTAATCCATAGTCCTATTTAATCTATTGTGAAACAAAATCTAAACAACATAAAAAAAAGTCAACCGCACCACGGATTCCCAGACAGTCTCCCACACTGGTACTAGCGAGGCCTTAAGCTGTGTAACTTCTGCGTTCTGACGAGAGCAGGCACATTCAGCTTAGAATGGCCATTGACGTTAAATGCTTTAATCCATAGTCCTATTTAATCTATTGTGAAACAAAATCTAAACGACATAATACAAAGTCAACCGCACCACGGATTCCCAGACAGTCTCCCACACTGGTACTAGCGAGGCCTTAAGCTGTGTAAGTTCTGCGATCTGACGAGAGCAGGCACATTCAGCTTAGAATGGCCATTGACATTAAATGCTTTAATCCATAGTCCTTTTTAATCGATTGTGAAACAAAATCTAAACGACATAATAAAAACTCAACCGCACCACGGATTCCCAGACAGTCTCCCACACTGGTACTAGCGAGGCCTTAAGCTGTGTAACTTCTGCTATCCGACGAGAGCAGGCACATTCAGCTTAGAATGGCCATTGACGTTAAATGCTTTAATCCATAGTCCTATTTAATCTATTGTGAAACAAAATCTAAACGACATAATAAAAAGTCAACCGCACCACGGATTCCCAGACAGTCTCCCACACTGGTACTAGCGAGGCCTTAAGCTGTGTAACTTCTGCGTTCTGACGAGAGCAGGCACATTCAGCTTAGAATGGCCATTGACGTTAAATGCTTTAATCCATAGTCCTATTTAATCTATTGTGAAACAAAATCTAAACGACATAATACAAAGTCAACCGCACCACGGATTCCCAGACAGTCTCCCACACTGGTACAAGCGAGGCCTTAAGCTGTGTAACTTCTGCAATCTGACGAGAGCAGGGACATTCAGCTTAGAATGGCCATTGACATTAAATGCTTAATCCATAGTCCTTTTTAATCGATTGTGAAACAAAATCTAAACGACATAATAAAAATTCAACCACACCACGGATTCCCAGACAGTCTCCTACACTGGTACTAGCGAGGCCTTAAGCTGTGTAACTTCTGCGATCTAACGAGAACAGGCACATTCAGCTTAGAATGGCCATTGACGTTAAATGCTTTAATCCATAGTCCTATTTAATCTATTGTGAAACACAATCTAAACGACATAATAAAAAGTCAACCGCACCACGGATTCCCAGACAGTCTCCCACACTGGTACTAGCGAGGCCTTAAGCTGTGTAACTTCTGCGATCTGACGAGAGCAGGCACATTCAGCTTAGAATGGCCATTGACATTAAAAGCCTTAATCCATAGTCCTATTTAATCTATTGTGAAACAAAATCTAAACAACATAATAAAAAGTCAACCGCACCACGGATTCCCAGACAGTCTCCCACAATGGTACTAGCGAGGCCTTAAGCTGTGTAACTTCTGCGATCTGACGATAGCAGGGACATTCAGCTTAGAATGGCCATTGACATTAAATGCTTTAATCCATAGTCCTTTTTAATCGATTGTGAAACAAAATCTAAACGACATAATAAAAATTCAACCGCACCACGGATTCCCAGACAGTCTCCCACACTGGTACTAGCGAGGCCTTAAGCTGTGCAACTTCTGCAATCTGACGAGAGCAGGCACATTCAGCTTAGAATGGCCATTGACGTTAAATACTGTAATCCATAGTCCTATTTAATCTATTGTGAAACAAAATCTAAACGACATAATAAAAAGTCAACTGCACCACGGATTCCCAGACAGTCTCCCACACTGGTACTAGCGAGCCCTTAAGCTGTGTAACTTCTGCGCTCTGACGAGAGCAGGCACATTCAGCTTAGAATGGCCATTGACATTAAAAGCCTTAATCCATAGTCCTATTTAATCTATTGTGAAACAAAATCTAAACGACATAATAAAAAGGCTACCGCACCACGGATTCCCAGACAGTCTCCCACACTGGTACTAGCGAGGCCTTAAGCTGTGTAACTTCTGCGATCTGACGAGAACAGGCACATTCAGCTTAGAATGGCCATTGACATTAAAAGCCTTAATCCATAGTCCTATTTAATCTATTGTGAAACAAAATCTAAACAACATAAAAAAAAGTCAACCGCACCACGGATTCCCAGACAGTCTCCCACACTGGTACTAGCGAGGCCTTAAGCTGTGTAACTTCTGCGTTCTGACGAGAGCAGGCACATTCAGCTTAGAATGGCCATTGACATTAAATGCTTTAATCCATAGTCCTAATTAATCTATTGTGAAACAAAATCTAAACGACATAATACAAAGTCAACCGCACCACGGATTCCCAGACAGTCTCCCACACTGGTACCAGCGAGGCCTTAAGCTGTGTAACTTTTGCGATCTGACGAGAGCAGGGACATTCAGCTTAGAATGGCCATTGACATTAAAGGCTTTAATCCATAGTCCTTTTTAATCGATTGTGAAACAAAATCTAAACGACATAATAAAAACTCAACCGCACCACGGATTCCCAGACAGTCTCCCACACTGGTACTAGCGAGGCCTTAAGCTGTGTAACTTCTGCTATCCGACGAGAGCAGGCACATTCAGCTTAGAATGGCCATTGACGTTAAATGCTTTAATCCATAGTCCTATTTAATCTATTGTGAAACAAAATCTAAACGACATAATGAAAAGTCAACCGCACCACGGATTCCCAGACAGTCACCCACACTGGTACTAGCGAGGCGTTAAGCTGTGTAACTTCTGCGATCTAACGAGAGCAGGCACATTCAGCTTAGAATGGCCATTGACATTAAATGCTTTAATCCATAGTCCTTTTTAATCGATTGTGAAACAAAATCTAAACGACATAATAAAAAGTCAACCGCACCACGGATTCCCAGACAGTCTCCCACACTGGTACTAGCGAGGCCTTAAGCTGTGTAACTTCTGCGATCTGACGAGAGCAGGCACATTCAGCTTAGAATGGCCATTGACATTAAAAGCCTTAATCCATAGTCCTATTTAATCGATTGTGAAACAAAATCTAAACGACATAATAAAAATGCAACCGCACCACGGATTCCCAGACAGTCTCCCACACTGGTACTAGCGAGGCCTTAAGCTGTGTAACTTCTGCGATCTGACGAGAGCAGGCACATTCAGCTTAGAATGGCCATTGACATTAAATGCTTTAATCCATAGTCCTTTTTAAGCGATTGTGAAACAAAATCTAAACGACATAATAAAAAGGCAACCGTACCATGGATTCCCAGACAGTCTCCCACACTGGTACAAGCGAGGCCTTAAGCTGTGTAACTTTTGCGATCTGACGAGAGCAGGCAATTCAGCTTAGAATGGCCATTGACATTAAATGCTTTAATCCATAGTCCTTTTTAATCGATTGTGAAACAAAATCTAAACGACATAATAAAAAGTCAACCGCACCACGGATTCCCAGACAGTCTCCCACACTGGTACTAGCGAGGCCTTAAGCTGTGTAACTTCTGCGATCTGACGAGAGCAGGCACATTCAGCTTAGAATGGCCATTGACATTAAATGCTTTAATCCATAGTCCTTTTTAATTGATTGTGAAACAAAATCTAAACGACATAATAAAAAGTCAACCGCAAAACGGATTCCCAGACAGTCTCCCACACTGGTACTAGCAAGGCCTTAAGCTGTGTAACTTCTGCAATCTGACGAGAGCAGGGACATTCAGCTTAGAATGGCCATTGACATTAAATGCTTTAATCCATAGTCCTTTTTAATCGATTGTGAAACAAAATCTAAACGACATAATAAAAATTCAACCACACCACGGATTCCCAGACAGTCTCCTACACTGGTACTAGCGAGGCCTTTAGCTGTGTAACTTCTGCGATCTGACGAGAGTAGGCACATTCAGCTTAGAATGGCCATTGACATTAAATGCTTTAATCCATAGTCCTTTTTAATCGATTGTGAAACAAAATCTAAACGACATAATAAAAAGTCAACCGCACCACGGATTCCCAGACAGTCTCCCACACTGGTACTAGCGAGGCCTTAAGCTGTGTAACTTCTGTGATCTGACGAGAGCAGGCACATTCAGCTTAGAATGGCCATTGACATTAAAAGCCTTAATCCATAGTCCTATTTAACCTATTGTGAAACATAATCTAAACGACATAATAAAAAGTTAACCGCACCACGGATTCCCAGACAGTCTCCCACACTGGTACTAGCGAGGCCTTAAGCTGTGTAACTTCTGCGATCTGACGAGAGCAGGCACATTCAGCTTGGAATGGCCATTGACATCAAATGTTTTAATCCATAGTCCTTTTTAATCTATTGTGAAACAAAATCTAAACGACATAATAAAAAGCCAACCGCACCACGGATTCCCAGACAGTCTCCCACACTGGTACTAGCGAGGCCTTAAGCTGTGTAACTTCTGCGATCTGACGAGAGCAGGCACATTCAGCTTAGAATGGCCATTGACATTAAATGCTTTAATCCATAGTCCTTTTTAATCGATTGTGAAACAAAATCTAAACGACATCATAAAAAGTCAACCGCACCACGGATTCCCAGACAGTCTCCCACACTGGTACTAGCGAGGCCTTAAGCTGTGTAACTTCTGCGATCTGACGAGAGCAGGCACATTCAGCTTAGAATGGCCATTGACATGAAATGCTTTAATCCATAGTCCTTTTTAATCGATTGTGAAACAAAATCTAAACGACATAATAAAAAGTCAAACGCACCACGGATTCCCAGACAGTCTCCCACACTGGTACTAGCGAGGCCTTAAGCTGTGTAACTTCTGCGATCTGACGAGAGCAGGCACATTCAGCTTAGAATGGCCATTAACATTAAATGCTTTAATCCATAGTCCTTTTTAATCGATTGTGAAACAAAATCTAAACGACATAATAAAAAGGCAACCGCACCACGGATTCCCAGACAGTCTCCCACACTGGTACAAGCGAGGCCTTAAGCTGTGTAACTTCTGCGATCTGACGAGAGCAGGCACATTCAGCTTAGAATGGCCATTGACATTAAATGCTTTAATCCAAAGTCCTTTTTAATTGATTGTGAAACAAAATCTAAACGACATAATAAAAAGTCAACCGCACCACGGATTCCAAGACAGTCTCCCACACTGGTAATAGCAAGGCCTTAAGCTGTGTAACTTCTGCAATCTGACGAGAGCAGGGACATTCAGCTTAGAATGGCCATTGACATTAAATGCTTTAATCCATAGTCCTTTTTAATCGATTGTGAAACAAAATCTAAACGACATAATAAAAATTCAACCGCTCTACGGATTCCCAGACAGTCTCCCACACTGGTACTAGCGAGGCCTTAAGCTGTGTAACTTCTGCGATCTGACGAGAGCAGGCACATTCAGCTTAGAATGGCCATTGACGTTAAATGCTTTAATTCATAGTCCTTTTTAATCGATTGTGAAACAAAATCTAAACGACATAATAAAAAGTTAACCGCACCACGGATTCCCAGACAGTCTCCCACACTGGTACTAGCGAGGCCTTAAGCTGTGTAACTTCTGCGATCTGACGAGAGCAGGCACATTCAGCTTAGAATGGCCATTAACATTAAATGCTTTAATCCATAGTCCTTTTTAATCGATTGTGAAACAAAATCTAAACGACATAATAAAAATTCAACCGCACAACGGATTCCCAGACAGTCTCCCACACTGGTACTAGCGAGGCCTTAAGCGGTGTAACTTCTGCGATCTGACGAGAGCAGGCACATTCAGCTTAGAATGGCCATTGACATTAAAAGCCTTAATCCATAGTCCTATTTAATCTATTGTGAAACAAAATCTAAACAAGATAATAAAAAGTCAACCGCACCACGCATTCCCAGACAGTCTCCCACACTGGTAACAGCGAGGCCTTAAGCTGTGTAACTTCTGCGATCTGACGAGAGCAGGGACATTCAGCTTAGAATGGCCATTGACATTAAAGGCTTTAATCCATAGTCCTTTTTAATCGATTGTGAAACAAAATCTAAACGACATAATAAAAACTCAACCGCACCACAGATTCCCAGACAGTCTCCCACACTGGTACTAGCGAGGCCTTAAGCTGTGTAACTTCTGCGTTCGGACGAGAGCAGGCACATTCAGCTTAGAATGGCCATTGACGTTAAATGCTTTAATCCATAGTCCTTTTTAATCGATTGTGAAACAAAATCTAAACGACATAATAAAAAGTCAACCGCACCACGGATTCCCAGACAGTCTCCCACACTGGTACTAGCGAGGCCTTAAGCTGGGTAACTTCTGCGATCTGACGAGAGCAGGCACATTCAGCTTAGAATGGCCATTGACGTTAAATGCTTTAATCCATAGTCCTATTTAATCGATTGTGAAACAAAATCTAAACAACATAATAAAAAGTCAACCGCACCACGGATTCCCAGACAGTCTCCCACACTGGTACTAGCGAGGCCTTAAGCTGTGTAACTTCTGCGATCTGACGAGAGCAGGCACATTCAGCTTAGAATGGCCATTGACATTAAATGCTTTAATCCATAGTCCTTTTTAATCGATTGTGAAACAAAATCTAAACGACATAATAAAAAGTCAACCGCACCACGGATTCCCAGACAGTCTCCCACACTGGTACTAGCGAGGCCTTAAGCTGTGTAACTTCTGTGATCTGACGAGAGCAGGCACATTCAGCTTAGAATGGCCATTGACATGAAATTCTTTAATCCATAGTCCTTTTTAATCGATTGTGAAACAAAATCTAAACGACATAATAAAAAGTCAACCGCACCACGGATTCCCAGACAGTCTCCCACACTGGTACTAGCGAGGCCTTAACCTGTGTAACTTCTGCGATCTGACGAGAGCAGGTACATTCAGCTTAGAATGGCCATTGACATTAAATGCTTTAATCCATAGTCCTTTTTAATCGATTGTGAAACAAAATCTAAACGACATAATAAAAATTCAACCACACCACGGATTCCCAGACAGTCTCCTACACTGGTACTAGCGAGGCCTTAAGCTGTGTAACTTCTGCGATCTGACGAGAACAGGCACATTCAGCTTAGAATGGCCATTGACATTAAATGCTTTAATCCATAGTCCTTTTTAATCGATTGTGAAACAAAATCTAAACGACATAATAAAAATTCAACCACACCACGGATTCCCAGACAGTCTCCTACACTGGTACTAGCGAGGCCTTAAGCTGTGTAACTTCTGCGATCTGACGAGAACAGGCACATTCAGCTTAGAATGGCCATTGACGTTAAATGCTTTAATCCATAGTCCTATTTAATCTATTGTGAAACACAATCTAAACGACATAATAAAAAGTCAACCGCACCACGGATTCCCAGACAGTCTCCCACACTGGTACTAGCGAGGCCTTAAGCTGTGTAACTTCTGCGATCTGACGAGAGCAGGCACATTCAGCTTAGAATGGCCATTGACATTAAAAGCCTTAATCCATAGTCCTATTTAATCTATTGTGAAACAAAATCTAAACAACATAATAAAAAGTCAACCGCACCACGGATTCCCAGACAGTCTCCCACACTGGTACTAGCGAGGCCTTAAGCTGTGTAACTTCTGCGATCTGACGAGAGCAGGCACATTCAGCTTAGAATGGCCATTGACATTAAATGCTTTAATCCATAGTCCTTTTTAATTGATTGTGAAACAAAATCTAAACGACATAATAAAAAGTCAACCGCAAAACGGATTCCCAGACAGTCTCCCACACTGGTACTAGCAAGGCCTTAAGCTGTGTAACTTCTGCAATCTGACGAGAGCAGGGACATTCAGCTTAGAATGGCCATTGACATTAAATGCTTTAATCCATAGTCCTTTTTAATCGATTGTGAAACAAAATCTAAACGACATAATAAAAATTCAACCACACCACGGATTCCCAGACAGTCTCCTACACTGGTACTAGCGAGGCCTTTAGCTGTGTAACTTCTGCGATCTGACGAGAGTAGGCACATTCAGCTTAGAATGGCCATTGACATTAAATGCTTTAATCCATAGTCCTTTTTAATCGATTGTGAAACAAAATCTAAACGACATAATAAAAAGTCAACCGCACCACGGATTCCCAGACAGTCTCCCACACTGGTACTAGCGAGGCCTTAAGCTGTGTAACTTCTGTGATCTGACGAGAGCAGGCACATTCAGCTTAGAATGGCCATTGACATTAAAAGCCTTAATCCATAGTCCTATTTAACCTATTGTGAAACATAATCTAAACGACATAATAAAAAGTTAACCGCACCACGGATTCCCAGACAGTCTCCCACACTGGTACTAGCGAGGCCTTAAGCTGTGTAACTTCTGCGATCTGACGAGAGCAGGCACATTCAGCTTGGAATGGCCATTGACATCAAATGTTTTAATCCATAGTCCTTTTTAATCTATTGTGAAACAAAATCTAAACGACATAATAAAAAGCCAACCGCACCACGGATTCCCAGACAGTCTCCCACACTGGTACTAGCGAGGCCTTAAGCTGTGTAACTTCTGCGATCTGACGAGAGCAGGCACATTCAGCTTAGAATGGCCATTGACATTAAATGCTTTAATCCATAGTCCTTTTTAATCGATTGTGAAACAAAATCTAAACGACATCATAAAAAGTCAACCGCACCACGGATTCCCAGACAGTCTCCCACACTGGTACTAGCGAGGCCTTAAGCTGTGTAACTTCTGCGATCTGACGAGAGCAGGCACATTCAGCTTAGAATGGCCATTGACATGAAATGCTTTAATCCATAGTCCTTTTTAATCGATTGTGAAACAAAATCTAAACGACATAATAAAAAGTCAACCGCACCACGGATTCCCAGACAGTCTCCCACACTGGTACTAGCGAGGCCTTAAGCTGTGTAACTTCTGCGATCTGACGAGAGCAGGCACATTCAGCTTAGAATGGCCATTGACATTAAATGCTTTAATCCATAGTCCTTTTTAATCGATTGTGAAACAAAATCTAAACGACATAATAAAAAGGCAACCGCACCACGGATTCCCAGACAGTCTCCCACACTGGTACAAGCGAGGCCTTAAGCTGTGTAACTTCTGCGATCTGACGAGAGCAGGCACATTCAGCTTAGAATGGCCATTGACATTAAATGCTTTAATCCATAGTCCTTTTTAATTGATTGTGAAACAAAATCTAAACGACATAATAAAAAGTCAACCGCACCACGGATTCCAAGACAGTCTCCCACACTGGTACTAGCAAGGCCTTAAGCTGTGTAACTTCTGCAATCTGACGAGAGCAGGGACATTCAGCTTAGAATGGCCATTGACATTAAATGCTTTAATCCATAGTCCTTTTTAATCGATTGTGAAACAAAATCTAAACGACATAATAAAAATTCAACCGCTCTACGGATTCCCAGACAGTCTCCCACACTGGTACTAGCGAGGCCTTAAGCTGTGTAACTTCTGCGATCTGACGAGAGCAGGCACATTCAGCTTAGAATGGCCATTGACGTTAAATGCTTTAATCCATAGTCCTTTTTAATCGATTGTGAAACAAAATCTAAACGACATAATAAAAACTCAACCGCACCACGGATTCCCAGACAGTCTCCCACACTGGTACTAGCGAGGCCTTAAGCTGTGTAACTTCTGCGATCTGACTAGAGCAGGCACATTCAGCTTAGAATGGCCATTGACATTAAAAGCCTTAATCCATAGTCCTATATAATCTATTGTGAAACAAAATCTAAACGACATAATAAAAAGTCAACCGCACCACGGATTCCCAGACAGTCTCCCACACTGGTACTAGCGAGGCCTTAAGCTGTGTAACTTCTGCGATCTGACGAGAGCAGGGACATTCAGCTTAGAATGGCCATTGACAGTAAATGCTTTAATCCATAGTCCTTTTTAATCGATTGTGAAACAAAATCTAAACGACATAATAAAAATTCAACCGCACCACGGATTCCCAGACAGTCTCCCACACTGGTACTAGCGAGGCCTTAAGCTGTGTAACTTCTGCGTTCTGACGAGAGCAGGCACATTCAGCTTAGAATGGCCATTGACTTTAAATGCTTTAATCCATAGTCCTATTTAATCTATTGTGAAACAAAATCTAAACGACATAATAAAAAGTCAACCGCACCACGGATTCCCAGACAGTCTCCCACACTGGTACTAGCGAGGCCTTAAGCTATGTAACTTCTGCGTTCTGATGAGAGCAGGCACATTCAGCTTAGAATGGCCATTGACGTTAAATGCTTTAATCCATAGTCCTATTTAATCTATTGTGAAACAAAATCTAAACGACATAATAAAAAGTCAACCGCACCACGGATTCCCAGACAGTCTCCCACACTGGTACTAGCGAGGCCTTAAGCTGTGTAACTTCTGCGATCTGACGAGAGCAGGCACATTCAGCTTAGAATGGCCATTGACATTAAATGCTTTAATCCATAGTCCTTTTTAATCGATTGTGAAACAAAATCTAAACGACATAATAAAAAGTTAACCGCACCACGGATTCCCAGACAGTCTCCCACACTGGTACTAGCGAGGCCTTAAGCTGTGTAACTTCTGCGATCTGACGAGAGCAGGCACATTCAGCTTAGAATGGCCATTAACATTAAATGCTTTAATCCATAGTCCTTTTTAATCGATTGTGAAACAAAATCTAAACGACATAATAAAAATTCAACCGCACAACGGATTCCCAGACAGTCTCCCACACTGGTACTAGCGAGGCCTTAAGCGGTGTAACTTCTGCGATCTGACGAGAGCAGGCACATTCAGCTTAGAATGGCCATTGACATTAAAAGCCTTAATCCATAGTCCTATTTAATCTATTGTGAAACAAAATCTAAACAAGATAATAAAAAGTCAACCGCACCACGCATTCCCAGACAGTCTCCCACACTGGTACTAGCGAGGCCTTAAGCTGTGTAACTTCTGCGATCTGACGAGAGCAGGCACATTCAGCTTAGAATGGCCATTGACATTAAATGCTTTAATCCATAGTCCTTTTTAATCGATTGTGAAACAAAATCTAAACGACATAATAAAAAGTCAACCGCACCACGGATTCCCAGACAGTCTCCCACACTGGTACTAGCGAGGCCTTAAGCTGTGTAACTTCTGTGATCTGACGAGAGCAGGCACATTCAGCTTAGAATGGCCATTGACATGAAATTCTTTAATCCATAGTCCTTTTTAATCGATTGTGAAACAAAATCTAAACGACATAATAAAAAGTCAACCGCACCACGGATTCCCAGACAGTCTCCCACACTGGTACTAGCGAGGCCTTAACCTGTGTAACTTCTGCGATCTGACGAGAGCAGGTACATTCAGCTTAGAATGGCCATTGACATTAAATGCTTTAATCCATAGTCCTTTTTAATTGATTGTGAAACAAAATCTAAACGACATCATAAAAAGTCAACCGCACCACGGATTCCCAGACAGTCTCCCACACTGGTACTAGCGAGGCCTTAAGTTGTGTATCTTCTGCGTTCGGACGAGAGCAGGCACATTCAGCTTAGAATGGCCATTGACGTTAAATGCTTTAATCCATAGTCCTATTTAATCTATTGTGAAACAAAATCTAAACGACATAATAAAAAGTAAACCGCACCACGGATTCCCAGACAGTCTCCCACACTGGTACTAGCGAGGCCTTAAGCTGTGTAATTTCTGCAATCTGACGAGAGCAGGCACATTCAGCTTAGAATGGCCATTGACATTAAATGCTTTAATCCATAGTCCTATTTAATCTATTGTGAAACAAAATCTAAACGACATAATAGAAAGTCAACCGCACCACGGATTCCCAGACAGTCTCCCACACTGGAACTAGCGAGGCCTTAAGCTGTGTAACTTCTGCGATCTGACGAGAGCAGGCACATTCAGCTTAGAATGGCCATTGACGTTAAATGCTTTAATCCATAGTCCTATTTAATCTATTGTGAAACAAAATCTAAACGACATCATAAAAAGTCAACCGCACCACGGATTCCCAGACAGTCTCCCACACTGGTACTAGCGAGGCCTTAAGCTGTGTATCTTCTGCGTTCGGACGAGCGCAGGCACATTCAGCTTAGAATGGCCATTGACGTTAAATGCTTTAATCCATAGTCCTATTTAATCTATTGTGAAACAAAATCTAAACGACATAATAAAAAGTCAACCGCACCACGCATTCCCAGACAGTCTCCCACACTGGTACTAGCGAGGCCTTAAGCTGTGTAACTTCTGCGATCTGACGAGAGCAGGCACATTCAGCTTAGAATGGCCATTGACATTAAATGCTTTAATCCATAGTCCTTTTTAATCGATTGTGAAACAAAATCTAAACGACATAATAAAAATTCAACCGCACCACGGATTCCCAGACAGTCTCCCACACTGGTACTAGCGAGGCGTTAAGCTGTGTAACTTCTGCGATCTAACGAGAGCAGGCACATTCAGCTTAGAATGGCCATTGACATTAAATGCTTTAATCCATAGTCCTTTTTAATCGATTGTGAAACAAAATCTAAACGACATAATAAAAAGTCAACCGCACCACGGATTCCCAGACAGTCTCCCACACTGGTACTAGCGAGGCCTTAAGCTGTGTAACTTCTGCGATCTGACGAGAGCAAGCACATTCAGCTTAGAATGGCCATTGACATTAAAAGCCTTAATCCATAGTCCTATTTAATCTATTGTGAAACAAAATCTAAACAACATAATAAAAAGTCAACCGCACCACGGATTCCCAGACAGTCTCCCACACTGGTACTAGCGAGGCCTTAAGCTGTGTAACTTCTGCGATCTGACGAGAGCAGGGACATTCAGCTTAGAATGGCCATTGACGTTAAATGCTTTAATCCATAGTCCTATTTAATCTATTGTGAAACAAAATCTAAACGACATAATAAAAAGTCAACCACACCACAGATTCCCAGACAGTCTCCCACACTGGTACTAGCGAGGCCTTAAGCTGTGTAACTTCTGCGATCTGACGAGAGCAGGCACATTCAGCTTAGAATGGCCATTGACGTTAAATGCTTTAATCCATAGTCCTATTTAATCTATTGTGAAACAAAATCTAAACGACATAATAAAAAGTCAACCGCACCACGGATTCCCAGACAGTCTCCCACACTGGTACTAGCGAGGCCTTAAGCTGTGTAACTTCTGCGTTCGGACGAGAGCAGGCACATTCAGCTTAGAATGGCCATTGACGTTAAATGCTTTAATCCATAGTCCTATTTAATCTATTGTGAAACAAAATCTAAACGACATAATAAAAAGTCAACCGCACCACGGATTCCCAGACAGTCTCCCACACTGGTACTAGCGAGGCGTTAAGCTGTGTAACTTCTGCGATCTAACGAGAGCAGGCACATTCAGCTTAGAATGGCCATTGACTTTAAATGCTTTAATCCATAGTCCTTTTTAATCGATTGTGAAACAAAATCTAAACGACATAATAAAAAGTCAACCGCACCACGGATTCCCAGACAGTCTCCCACACTGGTACTAGCGAGGCCTTAAGCTGTGTAACTTCTGCGATCTGACGAGAGCAGGCACATTCAGCTTAGAATGGCCATTGACATTAAAAGCCTTAATCCATAGTCCTATTTAATCTATTGTGAAACAAAATCTAAACAACATAATAAAAAGTCAACCGCACCACGGATTCCCAGACAGTCTCCCACACTGGTATTAGCAGGACTTAAGCTATGTAACTTCTGCGTTCTGACGAGAAGAGGCACATTCAGCTTAGAATGGCCATTGACGTTAAATGCTTTAATCCATAGTCCTTTTTAATCGATTGTGAAACAAAATCTAAACGACATAATAAAAAGTCAACCGCACCACGGATTCCCAGACAGTCTCCCACACTGGTACTAGCGAGGCCTTAAGCTGTGTAACTTCTGCGATCTGACGAGAGCAGGCACATTCAGCTTAGAATGGCCATTGACATTAAATGCTTTAATCCATAGTCCTTTTTAATCGATTGTGAAACAAAATCTAAACGACATAATAAAAATTCAACAGCACCACGAATTCCCAGACAGTCTCCCACACTGGTACTTGCGAGGCCTTAAGCTGCGTAACTTCTGCGATCTGACGAGAGCAGGCACATTCAGCTTAGAATGGCCATTGACATTAAAAGCCTTAATCCATAGTCCTATTTAATCTATTGTGAAACAAAACCTAAACAACATAATAAAAAGTCAACCGCACCACGCATTCCTAGACAGTCTCCCACACTCGTACCAGCGAGGCCTTAAGCTGTGTAACTTCTGCGATCTGACGAGAGCAGGGACATTCAGCTTAGAATGGCCATTGACATTAAAGGCTTTAATCCATAGTCCTTTTTAATCGATTGTGAAACAAAATCTAAACAACATAATAAAAACTCAACCGCACCACAGATTCCCAGACAGTCTCCCACACTGGTACTAGCGAGGCCTTAAGCTGTGTAACTTCTGCGTTCGGACGAGAGCAGGCACATTCAGCTTAGAATGGCCATTGACGTTAAATGCTTTAATCCATAGTTCTATTTAATCTATTGTGAAACAATCTAAACGACATAATAAAAAGTTAACCGCACCACGGATTCCCAGACAGTCTCCCACACTGGTACTAGCGAGGCCTTAAGCTGTGTAACTTCTGCGATCTGACGAGAGCAGGCACATTCAGCTTGGAATGGCCATTGACATTAAATGCTTTAATCCATAGTCCTTTTTAATCTATTGTGAAACAAAATCTAAACGACATAATAAAAAGTCAACCGCACCACGGATTCCCAGACAGTCTCCCACACTGGTACTAGCGAGGCGTTAAGCTGTGTAACTTCTGCGTTCTGACGAGAGCAGGCACATTCAGCTTAGAATGGCCATTGACGTTAAATGCTTTAATCCATAGTCCTTTTTAATCGATTGTGAAACAAAATCTAAACGACATAATAAAAAGACAACCGCACCACGGATTCCCAGACAGTCTCCCACACTGGTACTAGCGAGGCCTTAAGCTGTGTAACTTCTGCGATCTGACGAGAGCAGGCACATTCAGCTTCGAATGGCCATTGACATTAAATGCTTTAATCCATAGTCCTTTTTAATCGATTGTGAAACAAAATCTAAACGACATAATAAAAATTCAACTGCACCACGAATTCCCAGACAGTCTCCCACACTGGTACTTGCGAGGCCTTAAGCTGTGTAACTTCTGCGATCTGACGAGAGCAGGCACATTCAGCTTAGAATGGCCATTGACGTTAAATGCTTTAATCCATAGTCCTATTTAATCTATTGTGAAACAAAATCTAAACAACATAATAAAAAGTCAACCGCACCACGGATTCCCAGACAGTCACCCACACTGGTACTAGCGAGGCGTTAAGCTGTGTAACTTCTGCGATCTAAAGAGAGCAGGCACATTCAGCTTAGAATGGCCATTGACATTAAAAGCCTTAATCCATAGTCCTATTTAATCTATTGTGAAACAAAACCTAAACAACATAATAAAAAGTCAACCGCACCACGCATTCCCAGACAGTCTCCCACACTGGTACCAGCGAGGCCTTAAGCTGTGTAACTTCTGCGATCTGACGAGAGCAGGGACATTCAGCTTAGAATGGCCATTGACATTAAAGGTTTTAATCCATAGTCCTTTTTAATCGATTGTGAAACAAAATCTAAACGACATAATAAAAACTCAACCGCACCACAGATTCCCAGACAGTCTCCCACACTGGTACTAGCGAGGCCTTAAGCTGTGTAATTTCTGCGTTCGGACGAGAGCAGGCACATTCAGCTTAGAATGGCCATTGACGTTAAATGCTTTAATCCATAGTCCTATTTAATCTATTGTGAAACAAAATCTAAACGACACAATAAAAAGTCAACCGCACCACGGATTCCCAGACAGTCTCCCACACTGGTACTAGCGAGGCCTTAAGCTGTGTAATTTTTGCAATCTGACGAGAGCAGGCACATTCAGCTTAGAATGGCCATTGACATTAAATGCTTTAATCCATAGTCCTATTTAATCTATTGTGAAACAAAATCTAAACGACATAATAGAAAGTCAACCGCACCACGGATTCCCAGACAGTCTCCCACACTGGTACTAGCGAGGCCTTAAGCTGTGTAACTTCTGCGATCTGACGAGAGCAGGCACATTCAGCTTAGAATGGCCATTGACGTTAAATGCTTTAATCCATAGTCCTATTTAATCTATTGTGAAACAAAATCTAAACGACATCATAAAAAGACAACCGCACCACGGATTCCCAGACAGTCTCCCACACTGGTACTAGCGAGGCCTTAAGCTGTGTATCTTCTGCGTTCGGACGAGAGCAGGCACATTCAGCTTAGAATGGCCATTGACGTTAAATGCTTTAATCCATAGTCCTATTTAATCTATTGTGAAACAAAATCTAAACGACATAATAAAAAGTCAACCGCACCACGGATTCCCAGACAGTCTCCCACACTGGTACTAGCGAGGCCTTAAGCTGTGTAACTTCTGCGATCTGACGAGAGCAGGCACATTCAGCTTAGAATGGCCATTGACATTAAATGCTTTAATCCATAGTCCTTTTTAATCGATTGTGAAACAAAATCTAAACGACATAATAAAAATTCAACTGCACCACGGATTCCCAGACAGTCTCCCACACTGGTACTAGCGAGGCGTTAAGCTGTGTAACTTCTGCGATCTAAAGAGAGCAGGCACATTCAGCTTAGAATGGCCATTGACATTAAAAGCCTTAATCCATAGTCCTATTTAATCTATTGTGAAACAAAACCTAAACAACATAATAAAAAGTCAACCGCACCACGCATTCCCAGACAGTCTCCCACACTGGTACCAGCGAGGCCTTAAGCTGTGTAACTTCTGCGATCTGACGAGAGCAGGGACATTCAGCTTAGAATGGCCATTGACATTAAAGGCTTTAATCCATAGTCCTTTTTAATCGATTGTGAAACAAAATCTAAACGACATAATAAAAACTCAACCGCACCACAGATTCCCAGACAGTCTCCCACACTGGTACTAGCGAGGCCTTAAGCTGTGTAATTTCTGCGTTCGGACGAGAGCAGGCACATTCAGCTTAGAATGGCCATTGACGTTAAATGCTTTAATCCATAGTCCTATTTAATCTATTGTGAAACAAAATCTAAACGACACAATAAAAAGTCAACCGCACCACGGATTCCCAGACAGTCTCCCACACTGGTACTAGCGAGGCCTTAAGCTGTGTAATTTTTGCAATCTGACGAGAGCAGGCACATTCAGCTTAGAATGGCCATTGACATTAAATGCTTTAATCCATAGTCCTATTTAATCTATTGTGAAACAAAATCTAAACGACATAATAGAAAGTCAACCGCACCACGGATTCCCAGACAGTCTCCCACACTGGTACTAGCGAGGCCTTAAGCTGTGTAACTTCTGCGATCTGACGAGAGCAGGCACATTCAGCTTAGAATGGCCATTGACGTTAAATGCTTTAATCCATAGTCCTATTTAATCTATTGTGAAACAAAATCTAAACGACATCATAAAAAGACAACCGCACCACGGATTCCCAGACAGTCTCCCACACTGGTACTAGCGAGGCCTTAAGCTGTGTATCTTCTGCGTTCGGACGAGAGCAGGCACATTCAGCTTAGAATGGCCATTGACGTTAAATGCTTTAATCCATAGTCCTATTTAATCTATTGTGAAACAAAATCTAAACGACATAATAAAAAGTCAACCGCACCACGGATTCCCAGACAGTCTCCCACACTGGTACTAGCGAGGCGTTAAGCTGTGTAACTTCTGCGATCTAACGAGAGCAGGCACATTCAGCTTAGAATGGCCATTGACTTTAAATGCTTTAATCCATAGTCCTTTTTAATCGATTGTGAAACAAAATCTAAACGACATAATAAAAAGTCAACCGCACCACGGATTCCCAGACAGTCTCCCACACTGGTACTAGCGAGGCCTTTAGCTGTGTAACTTCTGCGATCTGACGAGAGCAGGCACATTCAGCTTAGAATGGCCATTGACATTAAATGCTTTAATCCATAGTCCTTTTTAATCGATTGTGAAACAAAATCTAAACGACATAATAAAAATTCAACAGCACCACGAATTCCCAGACAGTCTCCCACACTGGTACTTGCGAGGCCTTAAGCTGCGTAACTTCTGCGATCTGACGAGAGCAGGCACATTCAGCTTAGAATGGCCATTGACGTTAAATGCTTTAATCCATAGTCCTATTTAATCTATTGTGAAACAAAATCTAAACAACATAATAAAAAGTCAACCGCACCACGGATTCCCAGACAGTCACCCACACTGATACTAGCGAGGCGTTAAGCTGTGTAACTTCTGCGATCTAACGAGAGCAGGCACATTCAGCTTAGAATGGCCATTGACATTAAAAGCCTTAATCCATAGTCCTATTTAATCTATTGTGAAACAAAACCTAAACAACATAATAAAAAGTCAACCGCACCACGCATTCCCAGACAGTCTCCCACACTGGTACCAGCGAGGCCTTAAGCTGTGTAACTTCTGCGATCTGACGAGAGCAGGGACATTCAGCTTAGAATGGCCATTGACATTAAAGGCTTTAATCCATAGTCCTTTTTAATCGATTGTGAAACAAAATCTAAACGACATAATAAAAACTCAACCGCACCACAGATTCCCAGACAGTCTCCCACACTGGTACTAGCGAGGCCTTAAGCTGTGTAACTTCTGCGTTCGGACGAGAGCAGGCACATTCAGCTTAGAATGGCCATTGACGTTAAATGCTTTAATCCATAGTCCTTTTTAATCTATTGTGAAACTAAATCTTAACGACATAATAAAAAGTCAACCACACCACGGATTCCCAGACAGTCTCCCACACTGGTACTAGTGAGGCGTTAAGCTGTGTAACTTCTGCGATCTAACGAGAGCAGGCACATTCAGCTTAGAATTGCCATTGACATTAAATGCTTTAATCCATAGTCCTTTTTAATCGATTGTGAAACAAAATCTAAACGACATAATAAAAAGTCAACCGCACCACGGATTCCCAGACAGTCTCCCACACTGGTACTAGCGAGGCCTTAAGCTGTGTATCTTCTGCGATCTGACGAGAGCAGGGACATTCAGCTTAGAATGTCCATTGACATTAAATGCTTTAATCCATAGTCCTTTTTAATCGATTGTGAAACAAAATCTAAACGACATAATAAAAAGTCAACCGCACCACGGATTCCCAGACAGTCTCCCACACTGGTACTAGCGAGGCCTTAAGCTGTGTAACTTCTGCGATCTGACGAGAGCAGGGACATTCAGCTTAGAATGGCCATTGACATTAAATGCTTTAATCCATAGTCTTTTTTAATCGATTGTGAAACAAAATCTAAACGACATAATAAAAAGTCAACCGCACCACGGATTCCCAGACAGTCTCCCACACTGGTACTAGCGAGGCCTTAAGCTGTGTAACTTCTGCGATCTGACGAGAGCAGGCACATTCAGCTTAGAATGGCCATTGACATTAAATGCTTTAATCCATAGTCCTTTTTAATCGATTGTGAAACAAAATCTAAACGACATAATAATAAGTCAACCACACCACGCATTCCCAGACAGTCTCCCACACTGGTACTAGCAAGGCCTTAAGCTGTGTAACTTCTGCGATCTGACGAGAGCAGGCACATTCAGCTTAGAATGGCCATTAACATTAAATGCTTTAATCCATAGTCCTTTTTAATCGATTGTGAAACAAAATCTAAACGACATAATAAAAAGTCAACCGCACCACGGATTCCCAGACAGTCTCCCACACTGGTACTAGCGAGGCCTTAAGCTGTGTAATTTCTGCGATCTGACGAGAGCAGGGACATTCAGCTTAGAATGGCCATTGACATTAAATGCTTTAATCCATAGTCCTTTTTAATCGATTGTGAAACAAAATCTAAACGACATAATAAAAATTCAACCACACCACGGATTCCCAGACAGTCTCCCACACTGGTACTAGCGAGGCGTTAAGCTGTGTAACTTCTGTGATCTAACGAGAGCAGGCACATTCAGCTTAGAATGGCCATTGACATTAAATGCTTTAATCCATAGTCCTTTTTAATCGATTGTGAAACAAAATCTAAACGCCATAATAAAAAGTCAACCGCACCACGGATTCCCAGACAGTCTCCCACACTGGTACTAGCGAGGCCTTAAGCTGTGTAACTTCTGCGATCTGACGAAAGGAGGCACATTCAGCTTAGAATGGCCATTGACATTAAATGCTTTAATCCATAGTCCTTTTTAATCGATTGTGAAACAAAATCTAAACGACATAATAATAAGTCAACCGCACCACGGATTCCCAGACAGTCTCCCACACTGGTACTAGCGAGGCCTTAAGCTGTGTAACTTCTGCGATCTGACGAGAGCAGGCACATTCAGCTTAGAATGGCCATTGACATTAGATGCTTTAATCCATAGTCCTTTTTAATCGATTGTGAAACAAAATCTAAACGACATAATAAAAAGTCAACCGCACCACGGATTCCCAGACAGTCTCCCACACTGGTACTAGCGAGGCCTTAAGCTGTGTAACTTCTGCGATCTGACGAGAGCAGGGACATTCAGCTTAGAATGGCCATTGACATTAAAAGCCTTAATCCATAGTCCTATTTAATCTATTGTGAAACTAAATCTTAAAGACATAATAAAAAGTCAACCACACCACGGATTCCCAGACAGTCTCCCACACTGGTACTAGCGAGGCCTTAAGCTGTGTAACTTCTGCGATCTGACGAGAGCAGGCACATTCAGCTTAGAATGGCCATTGACAAAAAATGCTTTAATCCATAGTCCTTTTTAATCGATTGTGAAACAAAATCTAAACGACATAATAAAAAGTCAACCGCACCACGGATTCCCAGACAGTCTCCCACAGTGGTACTAGCGAGGCCTTAATCTGTGTAACTTCTGCGATCTGACGAGAGCAGGGACATTCAGCTTAGAATGGCCATTGATATTAAATGCTTTAATCCATAGTCCTTTTTAATCGATTGTGAAACAAAATCTAAACGACATAATAAAAATTCAACCGCACCACGGATTCCCAGACAGTCTCCCACACTGGTACTAGCGAGGCCTTAAGCTGTGTAACTTCTGCGATCTGACGAGAGCAGGCACATTCAGCTTAGAATGGCCATTGACATTAAATGCTTTAATCCATAGTCCTTTTTAATCGATTGTGAAACAAAATCTAAACGACATAATAAAAAGTCAACCGCACCACGGATTCCCAGACAGTCTCCCACACTGGTACTAGCGAGGCCTTAAGCTGTGTATCTTCTGCGATCTGACGAGAGCAGGGACATTCAGCTTAGAATGGCCATTGACAATAAATGCTTTAATCCATAGTCCTTTTTAATCGATTGTGAAACAAAATCTAAACGACATAATAAAAAGTCAACCGCACCACGGATTCCCAGACAGTCTCCCACACTGGTACTAGCGAGGCCTTAAGCTGTGTAACTTCTGCGTTCTGACGAGAGCAGGGACATTCAGCTTAGAATGGCCATTGACATTAAATGCTTTAATCCATAGTCCTTTTTAATCGATTGTGAAACAAAATCTAAACGACATAATAAAAAGTCAACCGCACCACGGATTCCCAGACAGTCTCCCACACTGGTACTAGCGAGGCCTTAAGCTGTGTAACTTCTGCGATCTGACGAGAGCAGGCACATTCAGCTTAGAATGGCCATTGACATTAAATGCTTTAATCCATAGTCCTTTTTAATCGATTGTGAAACAAAATCTAAACGACATAATAATAAGTCAACCGCACCACGCATTCCCAGACAGTCTCCCACACTGGTACTAGCAAGGCCTTAAGCTGTGTAACTTCTGCGATCTGACGAGAGCAGGCACATTCAGCTTAGAATGGCCATTAACATTAAATGCTTTAATCCATAGTCCTTTTTAATCGATTGTGAAACAAAATCTAAACGACATAATAAAAAGTCAACCGCACCACGGATTCCCAGACAGTCTCCCACACTGGTACTAGCGAGGCATTAAGCTGTGTAACTTCTGCGATCTGACGAGAGCAGTGACATTCAGCTTAGAATGGCCATTGACATTAAATGCTTTAATCCATAGTCCTTTTTAATCGATTGTGAAACAAAATCTAAACGACATAATAAAAATTCAACCACACCACGGATTCCCAGACAGTCTCCCACACTGGTACTAGCGAGGCGTTAAGCTGTGTAACTTCTGTGATCTAACGAGAGCAGGCACATTCAGCTTAGAATGGCCATTGACATTAAATGCTTTAATCCATAGTCCTTTTTAATCGATTGTGAAACAAAATCTAAACGCCATAATAAAAAGTCAACCGCACAACGGATTCCCAGACAGTCTCCCACACTGGTACTAGCGAGGCCTTAAGCTGTGTAACTTCTGCGATCTGACGAAAGGAGGCACATTCAGCTTAGAATGGCCATTGATATTAAATGCTTTAATCCATAGTCCTTTTTAATCGATTGTGAAACAAAATCTAAACGACATAATAATAAGTCAACCGCACCACGGATTCCCAGACAGTCTCCCACACTGGTACTAGCGAGGCCTTAAGCTGTGTAACTTCTGCGATCTGACGAGAGCAGGCACATTCAGCTTAGAATGGCCATTGACATCAAATGCTTTAATCCATAGTCCTTTTTAATCGATTGTGAAACAAAATCTAAACGACATAATAAAAATTCAACCACACCACGGATTCCCAGACAGTCTCCCACACTGGTACTAGCGAGGCCTTAAGCTGTGTAACTTCTGCGATCTGACGAGAGCAGGCACATTCAGCTTAGAATTGCCATTGACGTTACATGCTTTAATCCATAGTCCTATTTAATCTATTGTGAAACAAAATCTAAACGACATAATAAAAAGTCAACCGCACCACGGATTCCCAGACAGTCTCCCACACTGGTACTAGCGAGGCCTTAAGCTGTGTAACTTCTGCGACCTGACGAGAGCAGGCACATTCAGCTTAGAATGGCCATTGACATTAAAAGCCTTAATCCATAGTCTTATTTAATCTATTGTGAAACAATATCTAAACGACATAATAAATAGTCAACCGCACCACTGATTCTCAGACAGTCTCCCACACTGGTACTAGAGAGGCCTTAAGCTGTGTAACTTCTGCGATCTGACGAGGGCAGGCACATTCAGCTTAGAATGGCCATTGACATTAAGTGCTTTAATCCATAGTCCTTTTTAATCGATTGTGAAACAAAATCTAAACGACATAATAAAAAGTCAACCGCACCACGGATTCCCAGACAGTCTCCCACACTGGTACTAGCGAGGCCTTAAGCTGTGTAACTTCTGCGATCTGACGACAGCAGGCACATTCAGCTTAGAATGGCCATTGACATTAAATGCTTTAATCCATAGTCCTTTTTAATCGATTGTGAAACAAAATCTAAACGACATAATAAAAAGTCAACCGCACCACGGATTCCCAGACAGTCTCCCACACTGGTACTAGCGAGTCCTTAAGCTGTGTAACTTCTGCGATCTGACGAGAGCAGGGACATTCAGCTTAGAATGGTGATTGACATTAAATGCTTTAATCCATAGTCCTTTTTAATCCATTGTGAAACAAAATCTAAACGACATAATAAAAAGTCAACCGCACCACGGATTCCCAGACAGTCTCCCACACTGGTACTAGAGAGTCCTTAAGCTGTGTAACTTCTGCGATCTGACGAGAGCAGGCACATTCAGCTTAGAATGGCCATTGACATTAAGTGCTTTAATCCATAGTCCTTTTTAATCGATTGTGAAACAAAATCTAAACGACATAATAAAAAGTCAACCGCACCACGGATTCCCAGACAGTCTCCCACACTGGTACTAGCGAGGGCTTAAGCTGTGTAACTTCTGCGATCTGACGAGAGCAGGCACATTCAGCTTAGAATGGCCATTGACATTAAATGCTTTAATCCATAGTCCTATTTAATCTATTGTGAAACAAAATCTAAACAACATAGTAAAAAGTCAACCGCACCACGGATTCCCAGACAGTCTCCCACACTGGTACTAGCGAGGCCTTAAGCTGTGTAACTTCTGCGTTCTGACGAGAGCAGGCACATTCAGCTTAGAATGGCCATTGACGTTAAATGCTTTAATCCATAGTCCTATTTAATCTATTGTGAAACAAAATCTAAACGACATAATAAAAAGTCAACCGCACCACGGATTCCCAGACAGTCTCCCACACTGGTACTAGCGAGGCCTTAAGCTGTGTAACTTCTGCGATCTGAGGAGAGCAGGCAAATTCAGCTTAGAATGGCCATTGACATTAAATGCTTTAATCCATAGTCCTTTTTAATCGATTGTGAAACAAAATCTAAACGACATAATAAAAAGTCTACCGCACCACGGATTCCCAGACACTCTCCCACACTGGTACTAGCGAGGGCTTAAGCTGTGTAACTTCTGCGATTTAACGAGAGCAGGCACATTCAGCTTAGAATTGCCATTGACATTAAATGCTTTAATCCATAATCCTTTTTAATCGATTGTGAAACAAAATCTAAACAACATAATAAAAAGTCTACCGCACCACGGATTCCCAGACAGTCTCCCACACTGGTACTAGCGAGGCGTTAAGCTGTGTAACTTCTGCGATCTAACGAGAGCAGGCACATTCAGCTTAGAATGGCCATTGACATTAAATGCTTTAATCCATAGTCCTTTTTAATCGATTGTGAAACAAAATCTAAACGACATAATAAAAAGTCAACCGCACCACGGATTCCCAGACAGTCTCCCACACTGGTACTAGCGAGGCCTTAAGCTGTGTAACTTCTGCGATCTGACGAGAGCAGGGACATTCAGCTTAGAATGGCCATTGACATTAAATGCTTTAATCCATAGTCCTTTTTAATCGATTGTGAAACAAAATCTAAACGACATAATAAAAATGCAACCGCACCACGGATTCCCAGACAGTCTCCCACACTGGTACTAGCGAGGCCTTAAGCTGTGTAACTTCTGCGATCTGACGAGAGCAGGCACATTCAGCTTAGAATGGCCATTGACATTAAAAGTTTTAATCCATAGTCCTATTTAATCTATTGTGAAACAAAATCTAAACAACATAATAAAAATTCAACCGCACCACGGATTCCCAGACAGTCTCCCACACTGGTACTAGCGAGGCCTTAAGCTGTGTAACTTCTGCGATCTGACGAGAGCAGGCACATTCAGCTTAGAATGGCCATTGACATTAAATGCTTTAATCCATAGTCCTCTTTAATCGATTGTGAAACAAAATCTAAACGACATAATAAAAAGTCAACCGCACCACGGATTCCCAGACAGTCTCCCACACTGGTACTAGCGAGGCCTTAAGCTGTGTAACTTCTGCGATCTGACGAGAGCAGGGACATTCAGCTTAGAATGGCCATTGACATTAAATATTTTAATCCATAGTCCTTTTTAATCGATTGTGAAACAAAATCTAAACGACATATAAAAATTCAACCACACCACGGATTCCCAGACAGTCTCCCACACTGGTACTAGTGAGGCGTTAAGCTGTGTAACTTCTGCGATTTAACGAGAGCAGGCACATTCAGCTTAGAATGGCCATTGACATTAGATGCTTTAATCCATAGTCCTTTTTAATCGATTGTGAAACAAAATCTAAACGACATAATAAAAAGTCAACCGCACCACGGATTCCCAGACAGTCTCCCACACTGGTACTAACGAGGCCTTAAGCTGTGTAACTTCTGCGATCTGACGAGAGCAGGCACATTCAGCTCAGAATGGCCATTGACGTTAAATGCTTTAATCCATAGTCCTATTTAATCTATTGTGAAACAAAATCTAAACGACATAATAAAAAGTCAACCGCACTACGGATTCCCAGACAGTCTCCCACACTGGTACTAGCAAGGCCTTAAGCTGTGTAACTTCTGTGATCTGACGAGAGCAGGGACATTCCGCTTAGAATGGCCATTGACATTAAATGCTTTAATCCATAGACCTTTTTAATCGATTGTGAAACAAAATCTAAACGACATAATAAAAAGTCAACCGCACCACGGATTCCCAGACAGTCTCCCACACTGGTACTAGCGAGGCCTTAAGCTGTGTAACTTCTGTGATCTGACGAGAGCAGGCACATTCAGCTTAGAATGGCCATTGACATTAAATGCTTTAATCCATAGTCCTTTTTAATCGATTGTGAAACAATATCTAAACGACGTAATAAATAGTCAACCGCACCACTGATTCCCAGACAGTCTCCCACACTGGTACTAGAGAGGCCTTAAGCTGTGTAACTTCTGCGATCTGACGAGAGCAGGCACATTCAGCTTAGAATGGCCATTGACATTAAGTGCTTTAATCCATAGTCCTTTTTAATCGATTGTGAAACAAAATCTAAACGACATAATAAGAAGTCAACCGCACCACGGATTCCCAGACAGTCTCCCACACTGGTACTAGCGAGGCCTTAAGCTGTGTAACTTCTGCGATCTGACGACAGCAGGCACATTCAGCTTAGAATGGCCATTGACATTAAATACTTTAATCCATAGTCCTTTTTAATCGATTGTGAAACAAAATCTAAACGACATAATAAAAAGTCAACCGCACCACGGATTCCCAGACAGTCTCCCACACTGGTACTAGAGAGTCCTTAAGCTGTGTAACTTCTGCGATCTGACGAGAGCAGGCACATTCAGCTTAGAATGGCCATTGACATTAAGTGCTTTAATCCATAGTCCTTTTTAATCGATTGTGAAACAAAATCTAAACGACATAATAAAAAGTCAACTGCACCACGGATTCCCAGACAGTCTCCCACACTGGTACTAGCGAGTGCTTAAGCTGTGTAACTTCTGCTATCTGACGAGAGCAGGCACATTCAGCTTAGAATGGCCATTGACATTAAATGCTTTAATCCATAGTCCTATTTAATCTATTGTGAAACAAAATCTAAACAACATAGTAAAAAGTCAACGCACCACGGATTCCCAGACAGTCTCCCACACTGGTACTAGCGAGGCCTTAAGCTGTGTAACTTCTGCGATCTGACGAGAGCAGGGACATTCAGCTTAGAATGGCCATTGACATTAAATGCTTTAATCCATAGTCCTTTTTAATCGATTGTGAAACAAAATCTAAACGACATAATAAAAATTCAACCGCACCACGGATTCCCATACAGTCTCCCACACTGGTACTAGCGAGGCCTTAAGCTGTGTAACTTCTGCGTTCTGACGAGAGCAGGCACATTCAGCTTAGAATGGCCATTGACGTTAAATGCTTTAATCCATAGTCCTATTTAATCTATTGTGAAACAAAATCTAAACGACATAATAAAAAGTCAACCGCACCACGGATTCCCAGACAGTCTCCCACACTGGTACTAGCGAGGCCTTAAGCTGTGTAACTTCTGCGATCTGAGGAGAGCAGGCAAATTCAGCTTAGAATGGCCATTGACATTAAATGCTTTAATCCATAGTCCTTTTTAATCGATTGTGAAACAAAATCTAAACGACATAATAAAAAGTCAACCGCACCACGGATTCCCAGACACTCTCCCACACTGGTACTAGCGAGGGCTTAAGCTGTGTAACTTCTGCGATCTAACGAGAGCAGGCACATTCAGCTTAGAATTGCCATTGACATTAAATGCTTTAATCCATAATCCTTTTTAATCGATTGTGAAACAAAATCTAAACAACATAATAAAAAGTCTACCGCACCACGGATTCCCAGACAGTCTCCCACACTGGTACTAGCGAGGCCTTAAGCTGTGTAACTTCTGCGATCTGACGAGAGCAGGTACATTCAGTTTAGAATGGCCATTGACATTAAAAGCCTTAATCCATAGTCCTATTTAATCTATTGTGAAACAAAATCTAAACAACATAATAAAAAGTCAACCGCACCACGGATTCCCAGACAGTCTCCCACACTGGTACTAGCGAGGCCTTAAGCTGTGTAACTTCTGCGATCTGACGAAAGCAGGAACATTCAGCTTAGAATGGCCATTGACATTAAATGCTTTAATCCATAGTCCTTTTTAATCGATTGTGAAACAAAATCTAAACGACATAATAAAATTTCAACCGCACCACGGATTCCCAGGCAGTCTCCCACACTGGTACTAGCGAGGCCTTAAGCTGTGTAACTTCTGCGTTCTGACGAGAGCAGGCACATTCAGCTTAGAATGGCCATTGACGTTAAATGCTTTAATCCATAGTCCTTTTTAATCGATTGTGAAACAAAATCTAAACGACATAATAAAAAGTCAACCGCACCACGGATTCCCAGACAGTCTCCCACACTGGTACTAGCAAGGCGTTAAGCCGTGTAACTTCTGCGATCTAACGAGAGCAGGCACATTCAGCTTAGAATGGCCATTGACATTAACTGCTTTAATCCATAGTCCTTTTTAATCGATTGTGAAACAACATCTAAACGACATAATAAAAAGTCAACCGCACCACGGATTCCCATACAGTCTCCCACACTGGTACTAGCGAGGCCTTAAGCTGTGTAACTTCTGCGATCTGATGAGAGCAGGGACATTCAGCTTAGAATGGCCATTGACATTAAATGCTTTAATACATAGTCCTTTTTAATCGATTGTGAAACAAAATCTAAACGACAAAATAAAAATTCAACCGCACCACGGATTCCCAGACAGTTTCCCACACTGGTACTAGCGAGGCCTTAAGCTGTGTAACTTCTGCGTTCTGACGAGAGCAGGCACATTCAGCTTAGAATGGCCATTGACGTTAAATGCTTTAATCCATAGTCCTATTTAATCTATTGTGAAACAAAATCTAAACGACATAATAAAAAGTCAACCGCACCACGGATTCCCAGACAGTCTCCCACACTGGTACTAGCAAAGCCTTAAGCTGTGTAACTTCTGCAATCTGAAGAGAGCAGGCACATTCAGCTTAGAATGGCCATTGACATTAAATGCTTTAATCCATAGTCCTTTTTAATCGATTGTGAAACATAATCTAAACGACATAATAAAAAGTCAACCGCACCACGGATTCCCAGACAGTCTCCCACACTGGTACTAGCGAGGCCTTAAGCTGTGTAACTTCTGCAGTCTGACGAGAGCAGGCACATTCAGCTTAGAATGGCCTTTGACATCAAATGCTTTAATCCATAGTCCTTTTTAATCGATTGTGAAACAAAATCTAAACAACATAATAAAAAGTCAACCGCACTACGGATTCCCAGACAGTCTCCCACACTCGTACTAGCAAGGCCTTAAGCTGTGTAACTTCTGCGATCTGACGAGAGCAGGGACATTCCGCTTAGAATGGCCATTGACATTAAATGCTTTAAACCATAGTCCTTTTTAATCGATTGTGAAACAAAATCTAAACGACATAATAAAAATTCAACCGCACCACGGATTCCCAGACAGTCTCCCACACTGGTACTAGCGAGGCGTTAAGCTGTGTAACTTCTGCGATCTAACGAGAGCAGGCACATTTAGCTTAGAATGGCCATTGACATTAAATGCTTTAATCCATAGACCTTTTTAATCGATTGTGAAACAAAATCTAAACGACATAATAAAAAGTCAACCGCACCACGGATTCCCAGACAGTCTCCCACACTGGTACTAGCGAGGCCTTAAGCTGTGTAACTTCTGCGATCTGACGAGAGCAGGTACATTCAGCTTAGAATGGCCATTGACATTAAAAGCCTTAATCCATAGTCCTATTTAATCTATTGTGAAACAAAATCTAAACAACATAATAAAAAGTCAACCGCACCACGGATTCCCAGACAGTCTCCCACACTGGTTCTAGCGAGGCCTTAAGCTGTGTAACTTCTGCGATCTGACGAAAGCAGGAACATTCAGCTTAGAATGGCCATTGACATTAAATGCTTTAATCCATAGTCCTTTTTAATCGATTGTGAAACAAAATCTAAACGACATAATAAAAAGTCAACCGCACCACGGATTCCCAGACAGTCTCCCACACTGGTACTAGCGAGTCCTTAAGCTGTGTAACTTCTGCGATCTGACGAGAGCAGGGACATTCAGCTTAGAATGGTGATTGACATTAAATGCTTTAATCCATAGTCCTTTTTAATCGATTGTGAAACAAAATCTAAACGACATTATAAAAAGTCAACCGCACCACGGATTCCCAGACAGTCTCCCACACTGGTATTAGAGAGTCCTTAAGCTGTGTAACTTCTGCGATCTGACGAGAGAAGGCACATTCAGCTTAGAATGGCCATTGACATTAAATGCTTTAATCCATAGTCCTTTTTAATCGATTGTGAAACAAAATCTAAACGACATAATAAAAAGTCAACCGCACCACGGATTCCCAGACAGTCTCCCACACTGGTACTAGCGAGGCCTTAAGCTGTGTAACTTCTGCGATCTGACGAGAGCAGGCACATTCAGCTTAGAATGGCCATTCACATTAAAAGCCTTAATCCATAGTCCTATTTAATCTATTGTGAAACAAAATCTAAACAACATAGTAAAAAGTCAACCGCACCACGGATTCCCAGACAGTCTCCCACACTGGTACTAGCGAGGCCTTAAGCTGTGTAACTTCTGCGATCTGACGAGAGCAGGGACATTCAGCTTAGAATGGCCATTGACATTAAATGCTTTAATCCATAGTCCTTTTTAATCGATTGTGAAACAAAATCTAAACGACATAATAAAAATTCAACCGCACCACGGATTCCCAGACAGTCTCCCACACTGGTACTAGCGAGGCCTTAAGCTGGGTAACTTCTGCGATCTGACGAGAGCAGGCACATTCAGCTTAGAATGGCCATTGACATTAAATGCTTTAATCCATAGTCCTTTTTAATCGATTGTGAAACAAAATCTAAACGACATAATAATAAGTCAACCGCACCACGCATTCCCAGACAGTCTCCCACACTGGTACTAGCAAGGCCTTAAGCTGTGTAACTTCTGCGATCTGACGAGAGCAGGCACATTCAGCTTAGAATGGCCATCAACATTAAATGCTTTAATCCATAGTCCTTTTTAATCGATTGTGAAACAAAATCTAAACGACATAATAAAAAGTCAACCGCACCACAGATTCCCAGACAGTCTCCCACACTGGTACTAGCGAGGCCTTAAGCTGTGTAACTTCTGCGATCTGACGAGAACAGGGACATTCAGCTTAGAATGGCCATTGACATTAAAAGCCTTAATCCATAGTCCTATTTAATCTATTGTGAAACAAAATCTAAACAACATAATAAAAAGTCAACCGCACCACGGATTCCCAGACAGTCTCCCACACTGGTACTAGCGAGGCCTTAAGCTGTGTAACTTCTGCGATCTGACGAGAGCAGGCACATTCAGCTTAGAATGGCCATTGACATTAAATGTTTTAATCCATAGTCCTTTTTAATCGATTGTGAAACAAAATCTAAACGACATAATAAAAATTCAACCGCACCACGGATTCCCAGACAGTCTCCCACACTGGTACTAGCGAGGCCTTAAGCTGTGTAACTTCTGCGATCTGACGAGAGCAGGCACATTCAGCTTAGAATGGCCATTGACATTAAATGCTTTAATCCATAGTTCTATTTAATCTATTGTGAAACAAAATCTAAACGACATAATAAAAAGTCAATCACACCACGGATTCCCAGACAGTCTCCCACACTGGTACTAGTGAGGCGTTAAGCTGTGTAACTTCTGCGATTTAACGAGAGCAGGCACATTCAGCTTAGAATGGCCATTGACATTAGATGCTTTAATCCATAGTCCTTTTTAATCGATTGTGAAACAAAATCTAAACGACATAATAAAAAGTCAACCGCACCACGGATTCCCAGACAGTCTCCCACACTGGTACTAACGAGGCCTTAAGCTGTGTAACTTCTGCGATCTGACGAGAGCAGGCACATTCAGCTTAGAATGGCCATTGACAAAAAATGCTTTAATCCATAGTCCTTTTTAATCGATTGTGAAACAAAATCTAAACGACATAATAAAAAGTCAACCGCACCACGGATTCCCAGACAGTCTCCCACACTGGTACTAGCGAGGCCTTAAGCTGTGTAACTTCTGCGATCTGACGAGAGCAGGGACATTCAGCTTAGAATGGCCATTGACATTAAATGCTTTAATCCATAGTCCTTTTTAATCGATTGTGAAACAAAATCTAAACGACATAATAAAAATTCAACCGCACCACGGATTCCCAGACATTCTCCCACACTGGTACTAGCGAGGCCTTAAGCTGTGTAACTTCTGCGATCTGACGAGAGCAGGCACATTCAGCTTAGAATGGCCATTGACGTTAAATGCTTTAATCCATAGTCCTATTTAATCTATTGTGAAACTAAATCTTAAAGACATAATAAAAAGTCAACCACACCACGGATTCCCAGACAGTCTCCCACACTGGTACTAGTGAGGCGTTAAGCTGTGTAACTACTGCGATCTGACGAGAGCAGGCACATTCAGCTTAGAATGGCCATTGACATTAAATGCTTTAATCCATAGTCCTTTTTAATTGATTGTGAAACAAAATCTAAACAACATAATAAAAAGTCAACCGCACCACGGATTCCCAGACAGTCTCCCACACTGGTACTAGCGAGGCCTTAAGCTGTGTAACTTCTGCGATCTGACGAGAGCAGGGACATTCAGCTTAGAATGGCCATTGACATTAAATGCTTTAATCCATAGTCCTTTTTAATCGATTGTGAAACAAAATCTAAACGACATAATAAAAAGTCAACCGCACCACGGATTCCCAGACAGTCTCCCACACTGGTACTAGCGAGGCCTTAAGCTGTGTAACTTCTGCGATCTGACGAGGGCAGGCACATTCAGCTTAGAATGGCCATTGACATTAAATGCTTTAATCCATAGTCCTTTTTAATCGATTGTGAAACAAAATCTAAACTACATAATAATAAGTCAACCGCACCACGCATTCCCAGACAGTCTCCCACACTGGTACTAGCAAGGCCTTAAGCTGTGTAACTTCTGCGATCTGACGAGAGCAGGCACATTCAGCTTAGAATGGCCATTAACATTAAATGCTTTAATCCATAGTCCTTTTTAATCGATTGTGAAACAAAATCTAAACAACATAATAAAAAGTCAACCGCACCACGGATTCCCAGACAGTCTCCCACACTGGTACTAGCGAGGCCTTAAGCTGTGTAACTTCTGCGATCTGACGAGAGCAGGGACATTCAGCTTAGAATGGCCATTGACATTAAATGCTTTAATCCATAGTCCTTTTTAATCGATTGTGAAACAAAATCTAAATGACATAATAAAAATTCAACCACACCACGGATTCCCAGACAGTCTCCCACACTGGTACTAGCGAGGCGTTAAGCTGTGTAACTTCTGTGATCTAACGAGAGCAGGCACATTCAGCTTAGAATGGCCATTGACATTAAATGCTTTAATCCATAGTCCTTTTTAATCGATTGTGAAACAAAATCTAAACGCCATAATAAAAAGTCAACCGCACAACGGATTCCCAGACAGTCTCCCACACTGGTACTAGCGAGGCCTTAAGCTGTGTAACTTCTGCGATCTGACGAAAGGAGGCACATTCAGCTTAGAATGGCCATTGACATTAAATGCTTTAATCCATAGTCCTTTTTAATCGATTGTGAAACAAAATCTAAACGACATAATAATAAGTCAACCGCACCACGGATTCCCAGACAGTCTCCCACACTGGTACTAGCAAGGCCTTAAGCTGCGTAACTTCTGCGATCTGACGAGAGCAGGCACATTCAGCTTAGAATGGCCATTGACATTAAATGCTTTAATCCATAGTCCTTTTTAATCGATTGTGAAACAAAATCTAAACGACATAATAAAAATTCAACCACACCACGGATTCCCAGACAGTCTCCCACACTGGTACTAGCGAGGCCTTAAGCTGTGTAACTTCTGCGATCTGACGAGAGCAGGCACATTCAGCTTAGAATTGCCATTGACGTTACATGCTTTAATCCATAGTCCTATTTAATCTATTGTGAAACAAAATCTAAACGACATAATAAAAAGTCAACCGCACCACGGATTCCCAGACAGTCTCCCACACTGGTACTAGCGAGGCCTTAAGCTGTGTAACTTCTGCGATCTGACGAGAGCAGGCACATTCAGCTTAGAATGGCCATTGACATTAAAAGCCTTAATCCATAGTCCTATTTAATCTATTGTGAAACAAAATCTAAACAACATAATAAATAGGCAACCACACCACGGATTCCCAGACAGGCTCCCACACTGGTACTAGCAAGGCCTTAAGCTGTGTAACTTCTGCGATCTGACGAGAGCAGGCACATTCAGCTTAGAATTGCCATTGACGTTAAATGCTTTAATCCATAGTCCTATTTAATCTATTGTGAAACAAAATCTAAACGACATAATAAAAAGTCAACCGCACCACGGATTCCCAGACAGTCTCCCACACTGGTACTAGCGAGGCCTTAAGCTGTGTAACTTCGGCGATCTGACGAGAGCAGGCACATTCAGCTTAGAATGGCCATTGACTTTAAAAGCCTTAATCCATAGTCCTATTTAATCTATTGTGAAACAAAATCTAAACGACATAATAAAAATTCAACAGCACCACAGATTCCCAGACAGTCTCCCACACTGGTACTAGCGAGGCCTTAAGCTGTGTAACTTCTGCGATCTGACGAGAGCAGGCACATTCAGCTTAGAATGGCCATTGACATTAAATGTTTTAATCCATAGTCCTTTTTAATCGATTGTGAAACAAAATCTAAACGACATAATAAAAATTCAACAGCACCACAGATTCCCAGACAGTCTACCACACTGGTACTAGCGAGGCCTTAAGCTGTGTAACTTCTGCGATCTGACGAGAGCAGGCACATTTAGCTTAGAATGGCCATTGACATTAAATGCTTTAATCCATAGTCCTTTTTAATCGATTGTGAAACAAAATCTAAACGACATAATAAAAAGTCAACCGCACCACGGATTCCCAGACAGTCTCCCACACTGGTACTAGCGAGGCCTTAAGCTGTGTAACTTCTGCGATCTGACGAGAGCAGGGACATTCAGCTTAGAATGGCCATTGACATTAAATGCTTTAATCCATAGTCCTTTTTAATCGATTGTGAAACATAATCTAAACGACATAATAAAAATGCAACCGCACCACGGATTCCCAGACAGTCTCCAACGCTGGTACTAGCGAGGCCTTAGGCTGTGTAACTTCTGCGTTCTGACGAGAGCAGGCACATTCAGCTTAGAATGGCCATTGACGTTAAATGCTTTAATCCATAGTCCTATTTAATCTATTGTGAAACAAAATCTAAACAACATAATAAAAAGGCAACCGCACCACGGATTCCCAGACAGTCTCCCACACTGGTACTAGCGAGGCCTTAAGCTGTGTAACTTCTGCGATCTGACGAGAGCAGGCACATTCAGCTTAGAATGGCCATTGACATTAAAAGCTTTAATCCATAGTCCTATTTAATCTATTGTGAAACAAAATCTAAACAACATAATAAAAAGTCAACCGCACCACGGATTCCCAGACAGTCTCCCACACTGGTACTAGCGAGGCCTTAAGCTGTGTAACTTCTGCGATCTGACGAGAGCAGGCACATTCAGCTTAGAATGGCCATTGACATTAAATGCTTTAATCCATAGTCCTCTTTAATCGATTGTGAAACAAAATCTAAACGACATAATAAAAAGTCAACCGCACCACGGATTCCCAGACAGTCTCCCACACTGGTACTAGCGAGGCCTTAAGCTGTGTAACTTCTGCGATCTGACGAGAGCAGGGACATTCAGCTTAGAATGGCCATTGACATTAAATGTTTTAATCCATAGTCCTTTTTAATCGATTGTGAAACAAAATCTAAACGACATAATAAAAATTCAACCGCACCACGGATTCCCAGACAGTCTCCCACACTGTTACTAGCGAGGCCTTAAGCTGTGTAACTTCTGCGATCTGACGAGAGCAGGCACATTCAGCTTAGAATGGCCATTGACGTTAAATGCTTTAATCCATAGTTCTATTTAATCTATTGTGAAACAAAATCTAAACGACATAATAAAAAGTCAACCACACCACGGATTCCCAGACAGTCTCCCACACTGGTACTAGTGAGGCGTTAAGCTGTGTAACTTCTGCGATTTAACGAGAGCAGGCACATTCAGCTTAGAATGGCCATTGACATTAGATGCTTTAATCCATAGTCCTTTTTAATCGATTGTGAAACAAAATCTAAACGACATAATAAAAAGTCAACCGCACCACGGATTCCCAGACAGTCTCCCACACTGGTACTAACGAGGCCTTAAGCTGTGTAACTTCTGCGATCTGACGAGAGCAGGCACATTCAGCTCAGAATGGCCATTGACGTTAAATGCTTTAATCCATAGTCCTATTTAATCTATTGTGAAACAAAATCTAAACGACATAATAAAAAGTCAACCGCACCACGGATTCCCAGACAGTCTCCCACACTGGTACTAGCGAGGCCTTAAGCTGTGTAACTTCTGCAGTCTGACGAGAGCAGGCACATTCAGCTTAGAATGGCCATTGACATCAAATGCTTTAATCCATAGTCCTTTTTAATCGATTGTGAAACAAAATCTAAACAACATAATAAAAAGTCAACCGCACTACGGATTCCCAGACAGTCTCCCACCCTGGTACTAGCAAGGCCTTAAGCTGTGTAACTTCTGCGATCTGACGAGAGCAGGGACATTCCGCTTAGAATGGCCATTGACATTAAATGCTTTAATCCATAGACCTTTTTAATCGATTGTGAAACAAAATCTAAACGACATAATAAAAAGTCAACCGCACCACGGATTCCCAGACAGTCTCCCACACTGGTACTAGCGAGGCCTTATGCTGTGTAACTTCTGTGATCTGACGAGAGCAGGCACATTCAGCTTAGAATGGCCATTGACATTAAATGCTTTAATCCATAGTCCTTTTTAATCGATTGTGAAACAATATCTAAACGACATAATAAATAGTCACCCGCACCACTGATTCCCAGACAGTCTCCCACACTGGTACTAGAGAGGCCTTAAGCTGTGTAACTTCTGCGATCTGACGAGAGCAGGCACATTCAGCTTAGAATGGCCATTGACATTAAGTGCTTTAATCCATAGTCCTTTTTAATCGATTGTGAAACAAAATCTAAACGACATAATAAAAAGTCAACCGCACCACGGATTCCCAGACAGTCTCCCACACTGGTACTAGCGAGGCCTTAAGCTGTGTAACTTCTGCGATCTGACGACAGCAGGCACATTCAGCTTAGAATGGCCATTGACATTAAATGCTTTAATCCATAGTCCTTTTTAATCGATTGTGAAACAAAATCTAAACGACATAATAAAAAGTCAACCGCACCACGGATTCCCAGACAGTCTCCCACACTGGTACTAGCGAGTCCTTAAGCTGTGTAACTTCTGCGATCTGACGAGAGCAGGGACATTCAGCTTAGAATGGTGATTGACATTAAATGCTTTAATCCATAGTCCTTTTTAATCGATTGTGAAACAAAATCTAAACGACATAATAAAAAGTCAACCGCACCACGGATTCCCAGACAGTCTCCCACACTGGTACTAGAGAGTCCTTAAGCTGTGTAACTTCTGCGATCTGACGAGAGCAGGCACATTCAGCTTAGAATGGCCATTGACATTAAGTGCTTTAATCCATAGACCTTTTTAATCGATTGTGAAACAAAATCTAAACGACATAATAAAAAGTCAACTGCACCACGGATTCCCAGACAGTCTCCCACACTGGTACTAGCGAGGGCTTAAGATGTGTAACTTCTGCGATCTGACGAGAGCAGGCACATTCAGCTTAGAATGGCCATTGACATTAAATGCTTTAATCCATAGTCCTATTTAATCTATTGTGAAACAAAATCTAAACAACATAGTAAAAAGTCAACCGCACCACGGATTCCCAGACAGTCTCCCACACTGGTACTAGCGAGGCCTTAAGCTGTGTAACTTCTGCGATCTGACGAGAGCAGGGACATTCAGCTTAGAATGGCCATTGACATTAAATGCTTTAATCCATAGTCCTTTTTAATCGATTGTGAAACAAAATCTAAACGACATAATAAAAATTCAACCGCACCACGGATTCCCATACAGTCTCCCACACTGGTACTAGCGAGGCCTTAAGCTGTGTAACTTCTGCGTTCTGACGAGAGCAGGCACATTCAGCTTAGAATGGCCATTGACGTTAAATGCTTTAATCCATAGTCCTATTTAATCTATTGTGAAACAAAATCTAAACGACATAATAAAAAGTCAACCGCACCACGGATTCCCAGACAGTCTCCCACACTGGTACTAGCGAGGCCTTAAGCTGTGTAACTTCTGCGATCTGAGGAGAGCAGGCAAATTCAGCTTAGAATGGCCATTGACATTAAATGCTTTAATCCATAGTCCTTTTTAATCGATTGTGAAACAAAATCTAAACGACATAATAAAAAGTCAACCGCACCACGGATTCCCAGACAGTTTCCCACACTGGTACTAGCGAGGCCTTAAGCTGTGTAACTTCTGCGATCTGACGAGAGCAGGTACATTCAGCTTAGAATGGCCATTGACATTAAAAGCCTTAATCCATAGTCCTATTTAATCTATTGTGAAACAAAATCTAAACAACATAATAAAAAGTCAACCGCACCACGGATTCCCAGACAGTCTCCCACACTGGTACTACCAACGCTTAAGCTGTGTAACTTCTGCGATCTGACGAAAGCAGGAACATTCAGCTTAGAATGGCCATTGACATTAAATGCTTTAATCCATAGTCCTTTTTAATCGATTGTGAAACAAAATCTAAACGACATAATAAAATTTCAACCGCACCACGGATTCCCAGGCAGTCTCCCACACTGGTACTAGCGAGGCCTTAAGCTGTGTAACTTCTGCGTTCTGACGAGAGCAGGCACATTCAGCTTAGAATGGCCATTGACGTTAAATGCTTTAATCCATAGTCCTTTTTAATCGATTGTGAAACAAAATCTAAACGACATAATAAAAATTCAACCGCACCACGGATTCCCATACAGTCTCCCACACTGGTACTAGCGAGGCCTTAAGCTGTGTAACTTCTGCGTTCTGACGAGAGCAGGCACATTCAGCTTAGAATGGCCATTGACGTTAAATGCTTTAATCCATAGTCCTATTTAATCTATTGTGAAACAAAATCTAAACATAATAAAAAGTCAACCGCACCACGGATTCCCAGACAGTCTCCCACACTGGTACTAGCGAGGCCTTAAGCTGTGTAACTTCTGCGATCTGAGGAGAGCAGGCAAATTCAGCTTAGAATGGCCATTGACATTAAATGCTTTAATCCATAGTCCTTTTTAATCGATTGTGAAACAAAATCTAAACGACATAATAAAAAGTCAACCGCACCACGGATTCCCAGACAGTCTCCCACACTGGTACTAGCGAGGCCTTAAGCTGTGTAACTTCTGCGATCTGACGAGAGCAGGTACATTCAGCTTAGAATGGCCATTGACATTAAAAGCCTTAATCCATAGTCCTATTTAATCTATTGTGAAACAAAATCTAAACAACATAATAAAAAGTCAACCGCACCACGGATTCCCAGACAGTCTCCCACACTGGTACTACCGAGGCCTTAAGCTGTGTAACTTCTGCGATCTGACGAAAGCAGGAACATTCAGCTTAGAATGGCCATTGACATTAAATGCTTTAATCCATAGTCCTTTTTAATCGATTGTGAAACAAAATCTAAACGACATAATAAAATTTCAACCGCACCACGGATTCCCAGGCAGTCTCCCACACTGGTACTAGCGAGGCCTTAAGCTGTGTAACTTCTGCGTTCTGACGAGAGCAGGCACATTCAGCTTAGAATGGCCATTGACGTTAAATGCTTTAATCCATAGTCCTTTTTAATCGATTGTGAAACAAAATCTAAACGACATAATAAAAAGTCAACCGCACCACGGATTCCCAGACAGTCTCGCACACTGGTACTAGCGAGGCCTTAAGCTGTGTAACTTCTGCGATCCGACGAGAGCAGGCACATTCAGCTTAGAATGGCCATTGACATTAAATGCTTTAATCCATAGTCCTTTTTAAACGATTGTGAAACAAAATCTAAACGACATAATAAAAAGTCAACCGCACCACGGATTCCCAGACAGTCTCCCACACTGGTACTAGCAAGGCGTTAAGCCGTGTAACTTCTGCGATCTAACGAGAGCAGGCACATTCAGCTTAGAATGGCCATTGACATTAAATGCTTTAATCCATAGTCCTTTTTAATCGATTGTGAAACAACATCTAAACGACATAATAAAAAGACAACCGCACCACGGATTCCCAGACAGTCTCCCACACTGGTACTAGCGAGGCCTTAAGCTGTATAACTTCTGCGTTCTGACGAGAGCAGGCACATTCAGCTTAGAATGGCCATTGACGTTAAATGCTTTAATCCATAGTCCTATTTAATCTACTGTGAAACAAAATCTAAACGACATAATAAAAAGTCAACCGCACCACGGATTCCCAGACAGTCTCCCACACTGGTACTAGCGAGGCCTTAAGCTGTGTAACTTCTGCGATCTGACGAGAGCAGGCACATTCAGCTTAGAATGGCCATTGACATTAAATGCTTTAATCCATAGTCCTTTTTAATCGATTGTGAAACAAAATCTAAACGACATAATAAAAATTCAACCACACCACGGATTCCCAGACAGTCTCCCACACTGGTACTAGCGAGGCCTTAAGCTGTGTAACTTCTGCGATCTGACGAGAGCATGCACATTCAGCTTAGAATGGCCATTGACGTTAAATGCTTTAATCCATAGTCCTATTTTATCGATTGTGAAACAAAATCTAAACGACATAATAAAAAGTCAACCGCACCACGGATTCCCAGACAGTCTCCCACACTGGTACTAGCGAGGCCTTAAGCTGTGTAACTTCTGCGATCTGACGAGAGCAGGCACATTCAGCTTAGAATGGCCATTGACATTAAAAGCCTTAATCCATAGTCCTATTTAATCTATTGTGAAACAAAATCTAAACAACATAATAAAAAGTCAACCGCACCACGGATTCCCAGACAGTCTCCCACACTGGTACTAGCGAGGCCTTAAGCTGTGTAACTTCTGCGATCTGACGAGAGTAGGGACATTCAGCTTAGAATGGCCATTGACCTTAAATGCTTTAATCCATAGTCCTTTTTAATCGATTGTGAAACAAAATCTAAACGACATAATAAAAATTCAACCGCACCACGGATTCCCAGACAGTCTCCCACACTGGTACTAGCGAGGCCTTATGCTGTGTAACTTCTGCGATCTGACGAGAGCAGGCACATTCAGCTTAGAATGGCCATTGACGTTAAATGCTTTAATCCATAGTCCTATTTAATCTATTGTGAAACAAAATCTAAACGACATAATAAAAAGTCAACCGCACCACGGATTCCCAGACAGTCTCCCACACTGGTACTAGCGAGGCGTTAAGCTGTGTAACTTCTGCGATCTAACGAGAGCAGGCACATTCAGCTTAGAATGGCCATTGACATTAAATGCTTTAATCCATAGTCCTTTTTAATCGATTGTGAAACAAAATCTAAACGACATAATAAAAATTCAACCGCACCACAGATTCCCAGACAGTCTCCCACACTGGTACTAGCGAGGCCTTAAGCTGTGTAACTTCTGCGTTCTGACGAGAGCAGGCACATTCAGCTTAGAATGGCCATTGACGTTAAATGCTTTAATCCATAGTCCTATTTAATCTATTGTGAAACAAAATCTAAACGACATAATAAAAAGTCAACCGCACCACGGATTCCCAGACTGTCTCCCACACTGGTACTAGCGAGGCCTTAAGCTGTGTAACTTCTGCGATCTGACGAGAGCAGGCACATTCAGCTTAGAATGGCCATTGACATTAAATGCTTTAATCCATAGTCCTTTTTAATCGATTGTGAAACAAAATCTAAACGACATAATAAAAAGTCAACCGCACCACGGATCCCCAGACAGTCTCCCACACTGGTACTAGCGAGGCCTAAAGCTGTGTAACTTCTGCGATCTGACGAGAGCAGGCACATTCAGCTTAGAATGGCCATTGACATTAAAAGCCTTAATCCATAGTCCTATTTAATCTATTGTGAAACAAAATCTAAACAACATAATAAAAAGTCAACCGCACCACGGATTCCCAGACAGTCTCCCACACTGGTACTAGCGAGGCGTTAAGCTGTGTAACTTCTGCGATCTGACGAGAGCAGGCACATTCAGCTTAGAATGGCCATTGACATTAAATGCTTTAATCCATAGTCCTTTTTAATCGATTGTGAAACAAAATCTAAACGACATAATAAAAATTCAACCGCACCACGGATTCCCAGACAGTCTCCCACACTGGTACTAGCGAGGCCTTAAGCTGTGTAACTTCTGCGATCTGACGAGAGCAGGCACATTCAGCTTAGAATGGCCATTGACGTTAAATGCTTTAATCCATAGTCCTTTTTAATCGATTGTGAAACAAAATCTAAACGACATAATAAAAAGTCAACCACACCATGGATTCCCAGACAGTCTCCCACACTGGTACTAGCGAGGCCTTAAGCTGTGTAACTTCTGCGATCTGACGAGAGCAGCACATTCAGCTTAGAATGGCCATTGACGTTAACTGCTTTAATCCATAGTCCTATTTAATCTATTGTGAAACAAAATCTAAACGACATAATAAAAAGTCAACCGCACCACGGATTCCCAGACAGTCTCCCACACTGGTACTAGCGAGGCGTTAAGGGGTGTAACTTCTGCGATCTAACGAGAGCAGGCACATTCAGCTTAGAATGGCCATTGACGTTAAATGCTTTAATCCATAGTCCTATTTAATCTATTGTGAAACAAAATCTAAACGACATAATAAAAAGTCAACCGCACCACGGATTCCCAGACAGTCTCCCACACTGGTACTAGCGAGGCCTTAAGCTGTGTAACTTCTGCGTTCTGACGAGATCAGGCACATTCAGCTTAGAATGGCCATTGACGTTAAATGCTTTAATCCATAGTCCTATTTAATCTATTGTGAAACAAAATCTAAACGACATAATAAAAAGTCAACCGCACCACGGATTCCCCGACAGTCTCCCACACTGGTACTAGCGAGGCCTTAAGCTGTGTAACTTCTGCGATCTGACGAGAGCAGGGACATTCAGCTTAGAATGGCCATTGACATTAAATGCTTTAATCCATAGTCCTTTTTAATCGATTGTGAAACAAAATCTAAACGACATAATAAAAATTCAACCGCACCACGGATTCCCAGACAGTCTCCCACACTGGTACTAGCGAGGCCTTAAGGGGTGTAACTTCTGCGTTCTGACGAGAGCAGGCACATTCAGCTTAGAATGGCCATTGACGTTAAATGCTTTAATCCATAGTCCTATTTAATCGATTGTGAAACAAAATCTAAACGACATAATAAAAATGCAACCGCACCACGGATTCCCAGACAGTCTCCCACACTGGTACTAGCGAGGCCTTAAGCTGTGTAACTTCTGCGATCTGACGAGAGCAGCACATTCAGCTTAGAATGGCCATCGACGTTAACTGATTTAATCCATAGTCCTATTTAATCTATTGTGAAACAAAATCTAAACGACATAATAAAAAGTCAACCGCACCACGGATTCCCAGACAGTCTCCCACACTGGTACTAGCGAGGCGTTAAGCTGTGTAACTTCTGACGAGAGCAGGCACATTCAGCTTAGAATGGCCATTGACGTTAAATGCTTTAATCCATAGTCCTATTTAATCTATTGTGAAACAAAATCTAAACGACATAATAAAAAGTCAACCGCACCACGGATTCCCAGACAGTCTCCCACACTGGTACTAGCGAGGCCTTAAGCTGTGTAACTTCTGCGTTCTGACGAGAGCAGGCACATTCAGCTTAGAATGGCCATTGACGTTAAATGCTTTAATCCATAGTCCTATTTAATCTATTGTGAAACAAAATCTAAACGACATAATAAAAAGTCAACCGCACCACGGATTCCCAGACAGTCTCCCACACTGGTACTAGCGAGGCCTTAAGCTGTGTAACTTCTGCGCTCTGACAAGAGCAGGCACATTCAGCTTAGAATGGCCATTGACATTAAATGCTTTAATCCATAGTCCTTTTTAATCGATTGTGAAACAAAATCTAAACGACATAATAAAAAGTCAACCGCACCACGGATTCCCAGACAGTCCGCCACACTGGTACTAGCGAGGCCTTAAGCTGTGTTACTTCTGCGATCTGACGAGAGCAGGCACATTCAGCTTAGAATGGCCATTGACGTTAAATGCTTTAATCCATAGTCTTTTGTAATCTATTGTGAAACAAAATCTAAACGACATAATAAAAAGTCAACCGCACCACGGATTCCCAGACAGTCTCCCACACTGGTACTAGCGAGGCGTTAAGCTGTGTAACTTCTGCAATCTAACGAGAGCAGGCACATTCAGCTTAGAATGGCCATTGACATTAAATGCTTTAATCCATAGTCCTTTTTAATCGATTGTGAAACAAAATCTAAACGACATAATAAAAAGTCAACTGCACCATGGATTCCCAGACAGTCTCCCACACTGGTACTAGCGAGGGCTTAAGCTGTGTAACTTCGGCGATCTGACGAGAGCAGGCACATTCAGCTTAGAATGGCCATTGACATTAAAAGCCTTAATCCATAGTCCTATTTAATCTATTGTGAAACAAAATCTAAACAACATAATAAAAAGTCAACCGCACCACGGATTCCCAGACAGTCTCCCACACTGGTACTAGCGAGGACTTAAGCTGTGTAACTTCTGCGATCTGACGAGAGCAGGGACATTCAGCTTAGAATGGCCATTGACATTAAATGCTTTAATCCATAGTCCTTTTTAATCGATTGTGAAACAAAATCTAAACGACATAATAAAAATTCAACCGCACCACGGATTCCCAGACAGTCTCCCACACTGGTACTAGCGAGGCCTTAAGGGGTGTAACTTCTGCGTTCTGACGAGAGCAGGCACATTCAGTTTAGAATGGCCATTGACGTTAAATGCTTTAATCCATAGTCCTATTTAATCGATTGTGAAACAAAATCTAAACGACATAATAAAAAGGCAACCGCACCACGGATTCCCAGACAGTCTCCCACACTGGTCCTAGCAAGGCCTTAAGCTGTGTAACTTCTGCGATCTGACGAGAGCAGGCACATTCAGCTTAGAATGGCCATTGACATTAAATGCTTTAATCCATAGTCCTTTTTAATCGATTGTGAAACAAAATCTAAACGACATAATAAAAATTCAACCGCACCACGGATTCCCAGACAGTCTCCCACACTGGTACTAGCGAGGCCTTAAGCTGTGTAACTTCTGCGATCTGACGAGAGCAGGCACATTCAGCTTAGAATGGCCATTGACACTAAATGCTTTAATCCATAGTCCTTTTTAATCGATTGTGAAACAAAATCTAAACGACATAATAAAAAGTCAACCGCACCATGGATTCCCAGACAGTCTCCCACACTGGTACTAGCGAGGCCTTAAGGGGTGTAACTTCTGCGTTCTGACGAGAGCAGGCACATTCAGCTTAGAATGGCCATTGACGTTAAATGCTTTAATCCATAGTCCTATTTAATCGATTGTGAAACAAAATCTAAACGACATAATAAAAAGGCAACCGCACCACGGATTCCCAGACAGTCTCCCACACTGGTACTAGCGAGGCCTTAAGCTGTGTAACTTCTGCGATCTGACGAGAGCAGGGACATTCAGCTTAGAATGGCCATTGACATTAAATGCTTTAATCCATAGTCCTTTTTAATCGATTGTGAAACAAAATCTAAACGACATAATAAAAATTCAACCGCACCACGGATTCCCAGACAGTCTCCCACACTGGTACTAGCGAGGCCTTAAGGGGTGTAACTTCTGCGTTTTGCCGAGAGCAGGCACATTCAGCTTAGAATGGCCATTGACGTTAAATGCTTTAATCCATAGTCCTATTTAATCGATTGTGAAACAAAATCTAAACGACATAATAAAAAGGCAACCGCACCACGGATTCCCAGACAGTCTCCCACACTGGTACTAGCGAGGCCTTAAGCTGTGTAACTTCTGCGATCTGACGAGAGCAGCACATTCAGCTTAGAATGGCCATCGACGTTAACTGCTTTAATCCATAGTCCTATTTAATCTATTGTGAAACAAAATCTAAACGACATAATTAAAAGTCAACCGCACCACGGATTCCCAGACAGTCTCCCACACTGGTACTAGCGAGGCGTTAAGCTGTGTAACTTCTGCGATCTAACGAGAGCAGGCACATTCAGCTTAGAATGGCCATTGACGTTAAATGCTTTAATCCATAGTCCTATTTAATCTATTGTGAAACAAAATCTAAACGACATAATAAAAAGTCAACCGCACCACGGATTCCCAGACAGTCTCCCACACTGGTACTAGCGAGGCGTTAAGCTGTGTAACTTCTGCAATCTAACGAGAGCAGGCACATTCAGCTTAGAATGGCCATTGACATTAAATGCTTTAATCCATAGTCCTTTTTAATCGATTGTGAAACAAAATCTAAACGACATAATAAAAAGTCAACCGCACCATGGATTCCCAGACAGTCTCCCACACTGGTACTAGCGAGGCCTTAAGGGGTGTAACTTCTGCGTTCTGACGAGAGCAGGCACATTCAGCTTAGAATGGCCATTGACGTTAAATGCTTTAATCCATAGTCCTATTTAATCGATTGTGAAACAAAATCTAAACGACATAATAAAAAGGCAACCGCACCACGGATTCCCAGACAGTCTCCCACACTGGTACTAGCGAGGCCTTAAGCTGTGTAACTTCTGCGATCTGACGAGAGCAGCACATTCAGCTTAGAATGGCCATTGACGTTAACTGCTTTAATCCATAGTCCTATTTAATCTATTGTGAAACAAAATCTAAACGACATAATAAAAAGTCAACCGCACCACGGATTCCCAGACAGTCTCCCACACTGGTACTAGCGAGGCGTTAAGCTGTGTAACTTCTGCGATCTAACGAGAGCAGGCACATTCAGCTTAGAATGGCCATTGACGTTAACTGCTTTAATCCATAGTCCTATTTAATCTATTGTGAAACAAAATCTAAACGACATAATAATAAGTCAACCGCACCACGGATTCCCAGACAGTCTCCCACACTGGTACTAGCGAGGCCTTAAGCTGTGTAACTTCTGCGTTCTGACGAGAGCAGGCACATTCAGCTTAGAATGGCCATTGACGTTAAATGCTTTAATCCATAGTCCTATTTAATCTATTGTGAAACAAAATCTAAACGACATAATAAAAAGTCAACCGCACCACGGATTCCCAGACAGTCTCCCACACTGGTACTAGCGAGGCCTTAAGCTGTGTAACTTCTGCGATCTGACGAGAGCAGGGACATTCAGCTTAGAATGGCCATTGACATTAAATGCTTTAATCCATAGTCCTTTTTAATCGATTGTGAAACAAAATCTAAACGACATAATAAAAATTCAACCGCACCACGGATTCCCAGACAGTCTCCCACACTGGTACTAGCGAGGCCTTAAGGGGTGTAACTTCTGCGTTCTGACGAGAGCAGGCACATTCAGCTTAGAATGGCCATTGACATTAAATGCTTTAATCCATAGTCCTATTTAATCGATTGTGAAACAAAATCTAAACGACATAATAAAAAGGCAACCGCACCACGGATTCCCAGACAGTCTCCCACACTGGTACTAGCGAGGCCTTAAGCTGTGTAACTTCTGCGATCTGACGAGAGCAGCACATTCAGCTTAGAATGGCCATCGACGTTAACTGCTTAAATCCATAGTCCTATTTAATCTATTGTGAAACAAAATCTAAACGACATAATAAAAAGTCAACCGCACCACGGATTCCCAGACAGTCTCCCACACTGGTACTAGCGAGGCGTTAAGCTGTGTAACTTCTGCGATCTAACGAGAGCAGGCACATTCAGCTTAGAATGGCCATTGACGTTAAATGCTTTAATCCATAGTCCTATTTAATCTATTGTGAAACAAAATCTAAACGACATAATAAAAAGTCAACCGCACCACGGATTCCCAGACAGTCTCCCACACTGGTACTAGCGAGGCGTTAAGCTGTGTAACTTCTGACGAGAGCAGGCACATTCAGCTTAGAATGGCCATTGACGTTAAATGTTTTAATCCATAGTCCTATTTAATCTATTGTGAAACAAAATCTAAACGACATAATAAAAAGTCAACCGCACCACGGATTCCCAGACAGTCTCCCACACTGGTACTAGCGAGGCCTTAAGCTGTGTAACTTCTGCGATCTGACGAGAGCAGGCACATTCAGCTTAGAATGGCCATTGACGTTAAATGCTTTAATCCATAGTCTTTTTTAATCTATTGTGAAACAAAATCTAAACGACATAATAAAAAGTCAACCGCACCACGGATTCCCAGACAGTCTCCCACACTGGTACTAGCGAGGCGTTAAGCTGTGTAACTTCTGCAATCTAACGAGAGCAGGCACATTCAGCTTAGAATGGCCATTGACATTAAATGCTTTAATCCATAGTCCTTTTTAATCGATTGTGAAACAAAATCTAAACGACGTAATAAAAAGTCAACCGCACCATGGATTCCCAGACAGTCTCCCACACTGGTGCTAGCGAGGGCTTAAACTGTGTAACTTCGGCGATCTGACGAGAGCAGGCACATTCAGCTTAGAATGGCCATTGACATTAAAAGCCTTAATCCATAGTCCTATTTAATCTATTGTGAAACAAAATCTAAACAACATAATAAAAAGTCAACCGCACCACGGATTCCCAGACAGTCTCCCACACTGGTACTAGCGAGGACTTAAGCTGTGTAACTTCTGCGATCTGACGAGAGCAGGGACATTCAGCTTAGAATGGCCATTGACATTAAATGCTTTAATCCATAGTCCTTTTTAATCGATTGTGAAACAAAATCTAAACGACATAATAAAAATTCAACCGCACCACGGATTCCCAGACAGTCTCCCACACTGGTACTAGCGAGGCCTTAAGGGGTGTAACTTCTGCGTTCTGACGAGAGCAGGCACATTCAGCTTAGAATGGCCATTGACGTTAAATGCTTTAATCCATAGTCCTATTTAATCGATTGTGAAACAAAATCTAAACGACATAATAAAAAGGCAACCGCACCACGGATTCCCAGACAGTCTCCCACACTGGTCCTAGCAAGGCCTTAAGCTGTGTAACTTCTGCGATCTGACGAGAGCAGGCACATTCAGCTTAGAATGGCCATTGACATTAAATGCTTTAATCCATAGTCCTTTTTAATCGATTGTGAAACAAAATCTAAACGACATAATAAAAATTCAACCGCACCACGGATTCCCAGACAGTCTCCCACACTGGTACTAGCGAGGCCTTAAGCTGTGTAACTTCTGCGATCTGACGAGAGCAGGCACATTCAGCTTAGAATGGCCATTGACATTAAATGCTTTAATCCATAGTCCTTTTTAATCGATTGTGAAACAAAATCTAAACGACATAATAAAAATTCAACCGCACCACGGATTCCCAGACAGTCTCCCACACTGGTACTAGTGAGGCCTTAAGCTGTGTAACTTCTGCGATCTGACGAGAGCTGGCACATTCAGCTTAGAATGGCCATTGACGTTAAATGCTTTAATCCATAGTCCTATTTAATCTATTGTGAAACAAAATCTAAACGACATAATAAAAAGTCAACCGCACCACGGATTCCCAGACAGTCTCCCACACTGGTACTAGCGAGGCGTTAAGCTGTGTAACTTCTGCAATCTAACGAGAGCAGGCACATTCAGCTTAGAATGGCCATTGACATTAAATGCTTTAATCCATAGTCCTTTTTAATCGATTGTGAAACAAAATCTAAACGACATAATAAAAAGTCAACCGCACCATGGATTCCCAGACAGTCTCCCACACTGGTACTAGCGAGGCCTTAAGCTGTGTAACTTCTGCGTTCTGACGAGAGCAGGCACATTCAGCTTAGAATGGCCATTGACATTAAATGCTTTAATCCATAGTCCTATTTAATCTATTGTGAAACAAAATCTAAACGACATAATAAAAAGTCAACCGCACCACGGATTCCCAGACAGTCTGCCACACTGGTACTAGCGAGGCCTTAAGCTGTGTAACTTCTGCGATCTGATGAGAGCAGAGACATTCAGCTAAGAATGGCCATTGACATTAAATGCTTTAATCCATAGTCCTTTTTAATCGATTGTGAAACAAAATCTAAACGACATAATAAAAAGTCAACCGCACCACGGATTCCCAGACAGTCTCCCACACTGGTACTAGCGAGGCCTTAAGCTGTGTAACTTCTGCATTCTGACGAGAGCAGGCACATTCAGCTTAGAATGGCCATTGACGTTAAATGCTTTAATCCATAGTCCTATTTAATCTATTGTGAAACAAAATCTAAACGATATAATAAAAAGGCAACTGCACCACGGTTTCCCAGACAGTCTCCCACACTGGTACTAGCGAGGCCTTAAGCTGTGTAACTTCTGCGATCTGACGAGAGCAGGCACATTCAGCTTAGAATGGCCATTGACATTAAATGCTTTAATCCATAGTCCTTTTTAAGCGATTGTGAAACAAAATCTAAACGACATAGTATATCGTGCAAGCAATCTAACGATCGCTGGTTAAAGTCCCCTAGGGGGACAAGTAAAAAAAGTAAGAAACAGTCAAATAACGTTTTTTTTAACAAATACAAAAAAAGAAATAAATTAAAAGCTCAAAAAAAAACCCTTTTCCAATTTTCCCTTGAAGCAAAATGTAAAAAAAATAAAAAGTTAACATAACTGGTATCGACGCGTCTGTAAAAGTCTGAACTATTACAATATATCATTATTTAGTCCGCACGGTGAACTGCGTAAAAAAAATAAAAATTAAAAACATCATATATGCTGTTTTTTGGTCACTTCTTCTCCCACAAAAAATTACATAAAAAGTGATTCAAAATTCTCACGTACCTAAACTGCAGCTTGCCCCGCAAAAAATAAGCCCTCACACGGGTAAATCGACAGAAAAATAAAAAACTTTATGGCTCTCAGAATGTGGCGAGAAAACTAAAATTTTATTTTTAACAATCAGTTTTTCCCTTGTAAAAGTAGTAAAACATAAAGAAAACTATATATATTTGGTATCACTGTAATTGTATTGACCCGCAGAATAAAGTTAACATGCCATTTTTTCCGTACGGTAAACGCCGTAAAAATAAAACCACCCAAATGGTTGAGGAACCGCTATATTTTTCCTATTCCACCCCACAAATATTTTTTTTCTCATTTCCCACTACATTATATGGTAACAAAAATGATGCTGTGAAAATCTACAACTCGTCCTGCAAAAAACAAGCCCTTATACGGCAATATTGATGAAAAAATAAAACAGTTATGGCTTTTGGAAGGTCGGGAGGAAAAAACAAAAGTGAAAATCCGAAAAATGGCTGCAGAGGGAAGGGGTTAAGTTTGTCCTTGAAAATGGTCTCCTAGTGTTTTCCAGTTCCCAGTGTTACCCGTTCCTGCTGCCTGTACCCTGTGTCCGTGCTATGGTGCCTTCAAGAGTTGGAGTCTCTCTTGTGTCGCACCCCGCCGGGTGTGTGTCTACTGTCGGAACTTCATCTTAGCCTGACTCCACCGCTACTGTCTACATTGCCTCAGGTACCCTTTCTGAACTATAGACATTGCATTATGGGTCCCACACCCAGAGCCGTGACACTGAATTCTTGCACCAGGGCCCATGAGCCTTTAGCTACGCCGCTGGGCGGATACACATCAAATCTGCAGCGTATGAACATACCCTTATGCCTCAACTTCCTTCATCAACCGAGTATACTAGATAACAATAATGTCAGTGATGTTTTTGTCTAGGTTTTTGCTTTATTTTGCATTAACATGTGTTTTTTTGGGGGAAAAATTATAAACATATTTTCTTGTAATTTTAATCAAAGAACGCCAAAAATACCATAGAAGTTTTGATCGGTGGGTGTCCAAACGCTAAGACCCCCACGATCGCTAAAACTAAGTGACAGAAGCACTCAGGTGGGTGCTCTGCCGCTTTGTTTTTAATCGGCTTTCCTCAAACTCATAGACTTTCAATTGAGCCTGTACACCACTCCGAGGAAAGCTGAGAAAAGACAGAGACGAATTGGCACAGCACTTACCCGAGTGTTTCTGCCACTTCGTTTTAGCAATCTGTGAGAGTCATAGTGCTCAGACCCCCACCGATCAAAACTTCTGACAAGTCTAAAAGTTTAGTTACTGTTTAAGGTAGTTTTGGTGTTCTTTGATTAAAATTACAGGAAAATATGTTTAGTATTTTTGCCCAAAAAACACATGCAAAAAAATAATGAAGCAAAAACCATGACAAATACATCGGCTAATTGAATCGTTTCTGCAGCACAAAATATTATCGTTGTCAGCAGCACAACTTCCTGTGTAAACATGGAGATGCACTGCCAATATGATGGAAATTCAAGTGTTACGATACTGGCGAACACTGCTGGAATCCTATGGTCAGAAGTAGCGAGCGGAGCACAGTGCAGAACCCGGTGAGACGTCCCCAGGAACAGTGCTTGGAGGGTGGAACACGAGTAGTAGTAGTAGCAGCAAGGAAGTAGGAACAGTCTGGCAAAGACAGTTCTCAGGAGCAGGAGACTGGAACAAGTCACAATACTCAAGCACTGTTTGGTATTCCATGTGGTCTGAAGTAGGCCCAAACAGGAAACAAGATGGTTCACACGATGCAACATTTGCCATCTTGGTTAAGGGCAAGTTTAAGGGCAAAACAGCAGCCTCCAGTGGTAAGGAGTAAAGGTGCAGCACAATTCTTCAAAGTGTAAAACAGCGGCCACTAGTGCTAATTTTGCAGTACAACAACAGCATCCTGACATTACTCCCTCCTTTCGACAGCGGCCTCAGGACGATGTTTGACTTGGTTTATCTGGATATCTTTGGTGAAATTCCCTAACCAGTCGAGGAGCATTGAGATTGCCTACGGGCTCCCACGAATTATCCTCAGGGCCATATCCTTGCCATTTTATTAGATATTGCAACCGATTTCTGAATATCCTGGAGTCCAGGATGTTTTCAACAGTATAATGTTCTTGTCCATCAACTTCGATAGGATCAGGGGGAGGCAGGTGGCGTCCTGGAAATGGATTTGAAACAACAGGTTTCAATAGGGATACATGGAACACTGGATGTATTCTCATTGGTCTGGGAAGTTTGAGACGAAAAGCCACTGAGTTTACTTGTCCAATAATCTTGAAAGGACCAATAAATTTTTGGCCCAATTTTGCTGAAGGTAAGTGAAGTTTCAGATTCTTGGTGGAAAGCCATACTTCATCTCCCACTTTGAAGGTTGGAGAAGGTCTACGAGATTTATCTGCTGTTTCTTTATATTTCTCCTGGGCAATTGATAATGTAATTTTTAGCATTTCCAGATTCTGTTGAAGTGATTGTATTCTGTCAGTCACTGCAGGAATAAAAGTTTCTCTGGGAAGATTGGGAAGAATACTGGGATGGTAACCCAAATTTGCAAAAAACGGTGTTTGTTTAGTGGAGGCATTCTGAGAATTATTGTAGGAGAACTCCGCCATTGGAAGCAAATCGACCCAGTCATCCTGTAAATGGCAGATGTAGCATCGGAGATACTGTTCTAACGTTTGATTTGTGCGCTCAGTCTGACCATTAGACTGGGGATGAAAAGCAGAAGACAAACTGACATTTATGTCGAGTGCTGTGCAAAAACTCTGCCAGAATCTTGATGTGAATTGTACTCCGCGATCCGAAACCACTTCATCTGGTATTCCATGAAGACGAAACACATTCTGAATTATAAGATCAGCAGTCTCTTTAGCAGAAGGTAGTCCAGGGCAAGGAATAAAATGGGCTGCTTTAGTGAGCCGATCAACCACTACTAAGATGGAATTCTTCCCTTTGGAGACTGGTAAATCGACAATAAAGTCCATAGAGATAGATCCCCAAGGGCGAGATGGAATTGACAGAGGCTGCAATAATCCCATGGGTGAGGTACGAGGAGTTTTGTACATGGCACAGGTGTTGCAAGAAGAAACATATTTCTTCACATCTTTTTGATAATTGGGCCACCAAAAGAAGCGGGAAAGAAATTCTTGTGTTTTCTGAATCCCCTTGTGACCTGCTAGTTTAGAGTCATGCATTAATTTTAGCACGTTTAATCTTACAGTTTCTGGAACGTAAATGCAGTGCTTGTTAGTCCATACTTGATTTTTGAAAGTTAGGGACACTTCCTCTGGTGGGTGCAAAAGAATTGGGTCGGTCTCATAGGCTTCCTTTATCTCATCAAGCAAGTCCTTGCTATGGATCACCCCCAGGAAATTGGACTCGGAAAGAATAGTTGTTGGTGGTACTGTCGAGGAGGAGTCATTGGAGAACAACCTAGATAAGGCTAAGAATTTCTACTCGGCACACCTTGCTGTGTTACAAAAATATATATTTTTATTATGGATGCCAGAGGCTGCATGTGCGACGTCGACGTTTCGGTCAGACAGACCTTCGTCGGGCACTAGAGAAATGTACAATTGATTAGATTATGGCATGGATATAGGAGAACTATCACTTACGATATACATGATAACATCGTAAAATATGTCATATAGGTGAAAAAACAGAGCGTGTAACTGGGTCAATTCAAACATAGTATACCTAACACATAGGACTATGAAATCAACGTGAAAATTAAAAGCAAAAACGAAAACAAAAAAGGAGGAAACAGAGACATAGATCCCAGGAACATGCAACACATCAGGGAATGTCCCATATGGCTATGGAGAGAAATCTTGTGTCTAGGAAACTCATAATTTGGACGATACGAATCGTTGTGCGAGCACAAGGCGCGGTAGAATCACATGATGATCTACGGTACTGATTTAAGGCATAAATACAGATACGGACGTAATTTTTTACGGACAATATGGAGGTACAACTCAGGTATATACAATGCAGAAATGAACACAGAATGCATCACTGAAGAAAGCATGGACATAGACATGTCATATAGAAACGACCAGAAGGTGGAGACAAATAGATGATACAGGTGAAATAGCGTGGGTGTAGTACCCTAAACATCTTCAGATGATATGTATCTTACCTGAGCCGTGCTGGGGACTGGACCGGTACAAAATATGATGCGTATATAGCGCTGCTGTGGTCAGTAATCGGCGGCTTACCGCTCTGTGTTGGCGCTGGTATACCCTGGTCACTTCCTGGTTTATATGTGTGTGTAAGATGGTGGGTGTGTCTAGACGTGTGGAACGCATCGGCCAAGATGGCCGTGCGTTCCACTGACGTGTCGGTGAAACGCATGCGCATGCTCAGAGGGAATGGTTGTGTTGGGCAGAGGAATATCACTATAACTGTAGATAGTGCGCTTGGTTGGATATAATAACAATATTACAGACTAGATAGTCTATGGGTAGATGGCTACGGGAAAAAATACTGGAGCGCTATTGATTTGAGTAATATTAGGGAGGCTGGATTGTGCTCTAGCGCCATCTTGTGTCTGAGTGTGGAGGTGCAGCATGAGATGGAAATAAGTACAGATGCAGGGAAAAAGAGGGGGAATAGAACAGGATAACTCTAGTATGCCCTAGTTAAAAGGATACCGTGTCAATTTGGATGGTGTATAGGCGGGATCTCTTGTAGTATAGGCAGGCTCAGGGAAAATCATCGTGTCTGTGATGAAACAGATGCAAATAGTATTAATGACAATAGCATAACAGTGTGGTACATTTACAATACGTAAAACCTCATTTTCCTACAGTACAGAGAGGTGACGCCTTAGAATAGATAAACGGAATCACACTTAAGATATGGTTACCCGAGACGTCTCGGCATCGAATACTGTTATAAAAAGCTACTAATCTCGTACTCTCTATTCAGGCCCTTTGGTTCTAATGTCTGGAGTTTGTGAATCCAGTAGGCTTCTCTCCGTTTAAGAGAATTAATCCTGTCACCCCCTCTTCTATGAGCTGGGACGTGTTCAATAACTTGAAACATAAGTTGGGAAATATTATGTTTATGGCGGGCAAAATGCGCAGGGATAGGAAGTAATATTTTGCCGCATCTGATGTTGGACTTATGCTGGCTGATTCTATCTTTGATTCGCTGTGTGGTCTCTCCTACATAGGCTAATCCACAGGGACACTTGATCAAATAGACCACGAAGTTTGTGTTGCAATCAAAGTATTCTTTGATTGGAATACTTTGTCCCGACGATGGATGGTGTATTTTATCGCCCCTAATGATGTGGGAACATTGGAGGCAGCTTCTGCAGGGGAAGGTGCCCCTCTTGGGTGTGTTCAAGAAAGTCTGCCTAGAAATTTTACGGGACGATCCGATGTCAGCCCTAACAATCTTATCTTTAAGATTTTTTGTTCTCTTTAAACAGGGTAAGAAGGGGGATTTGAACTCAGTAATTTGTGGGTAGGCTTCTTGTAATAGGGGCCAGTGTTTCCTGATGACGTGATGGATCTTATAGGTACAAGGGTGATAGACATGTACGAAGGGAATACGTTTAGGTTTGTCCAGGGTTTGGGGAACAGTGGTTATTTGAGCTGATTTTAAGACTCCACTAGGATAACCCCTTTCTAGAAACTTTTTGGTCATATTGTCAGTTCTCTCTCTCAGAAGTAGTGGATTATCTACAATCCGATTTACCCGTGTGTACTGGGATTTAGGTAACGAATTTCTGGTAGTTAATGGATGGCAGCTGGAGTAGTGTAGTAAACCATTCTTATCCGTTTCTTTTGTAAAGAGGTCACTGCTAAGATTGCCAAATGGATCTTTAATAATGGTAGTATCAAGGAAGTTGATTTTGGACACATCATGGCTCAGAGTAAACTGAAGTTCTGGCCAGATGTTGTTCAAATAAGTAGTGAAATTGAGAAGGCTATCAATTGGTCCTTCCCATAGGCAAAAGATGTCATCTATGTACCTTTTCCACATACGTGCGTGTTTTATGAAGAGGTTATTGGGATAGATGTGATGTTCTTCTAGATGGGCCATGTAGCAATTCGCATATGGGGGGGGCAACATTGGAGCCCATTGCCGTACCTTGTAGCTGTATATAGTACTGGTCCTCAAAGAGGAAGAAATTGTCAGTGAGTACAAGATGGAGTAATTCGTCACAGAGGTTTATGACATCTGGATTTGTGCTAGTGTCAGTTAAAATCTCATGTACTGCTTGTGTGCCCTTTGGATGTTGGATGGACGTATATAAGCTACAGACATCTAGTGTGACTAGAATGGTCTCCGTGGATACTGTCTTTAAATCTCTGATATGTGAGAGAAAATCTGTAGTGTCTAATAGGTAGGATTTTGTTTTCCTAACTAATGGTGTAAGTATTTTTTCCAAAAATTTTGAGACGGGTGAGAGAATAGAGTCAGTAGATGCAACTATAGGTCTGCCGGGGGGTTTATCGAGTCTTTTATGAATTTTCGGGAGGACATAGAACACCGGTGTAATTGGATACCTATTTGTCAGGAATGATGCTGTCTCTTGATCTATGGTGCCATTGGTTACGTATTTATCTAGAATCTTAGTCGCTCTGGTCATGATTCTACTAGTTGGGTCATGATCAATACGTCTATATACTGACGTGTCATTCAGCTGTCTAAGAACTTCCTCTATATATGTGTCCCTATCCATAACAACTATAGCACCGCCTTTGTCAGCGGGTTTGATGATCAGATCCCTATCGTTTGTTAGGGAGAGTAGGGCTTGCCTCTCAACATTACTCATGTTGGTCTGGCTTTTGAAAAGACCTTGGTCGAAGTCGTGGCGAAAGTTCTCCACGTCTCTCTGGACCAGTCCAATAAACGTTTCCAATGGGGGCGAAGTCTTTGGGGGAGCAAACAAACTCTTGTTCCTCAGACCCAGTTCCTTCGAGGTGATCGTAGAGGTCATACTCGACGTAGCGGGACCTTCCGGTCCTCGTGTATCCCCCTTATTGGAAAAAAAGACCCGTAGACGCAAGGTTCTGTAGAAGCGGTTAAGATCCATATCCAGCTGGAATAGATCGTACCGGTAAGTGGGGCAGAAGGAAAGGCCCTTCTGTAGTAAGAGGAGTTCGGCTGGACCCAGTAGCTTCGAAGAGATATTGACTACCAATGGTTGTGGGGTGCTCGTCATACCTGCGACCTCGTCGTCATCAGTCGATTTGTGTCTTCTACTGCCGCCTCTCCTCGTCCTCTTCTTGGGCGCCTGCCCCTGCGTTGGTCTAAAAAACGGAATCTGCCTTGGTTTGAGTAGCCAGGATAGTGGTAGTCCGATCCTTCTCCACCCGATCCGGATTGCGATGAGTCCGATGACTGGTATGGTGTTCTGCGTTGTGGTCGCATGGATGTGAATCCTTCGTGCCATCTATATACTCTATTCCTTAGGTAATCCTCTTGATCTCTTTGGAACTTGCTTCTCTTGAAAGCCTCAACCTCGCTTCGGTGGGTGTTGAGATTTGTTCTCAATTTGCTGTCGAACTCAGAGAACTCTGAACTAGAGAGGGTTGCTTTCAATTGTTGTTCGGAGGCTGCGATTTTCTCCTGAAGTTCTGTGATATTCTTCTGTAGGTATGATACAGTGAGTGTCATCAGATCAAATGAACATTTATTGAGGATGTGTTCGAACTGCGTACAGTAATCAGGGTCTTCTTTGAAGATGGTAGGCTTGATTTGTACGCGTAATCCTCGAGGAATACGTTGGACTTTAATATATTCGGCCAATGTGGCACTGTGTAGCTCCTGGTTGATGAGTTTCCTCTTATTCCTTTCGTGATCCCTGTTCCGGATTTCTGTTGGTGGGATCTGTAGAAAATCCCTAGGTGTGGTGACTGTAGATAGGATACTATCTGTTTCCTCCTTGTTGTAGGAAAAGGTTGGATTGGACATATTCACCGTGCTCGTCTGAAAAGGAGATGCATATATTCAGATGGCAGATGGCACTGGTTTCTTTGGGTGCTCGAGGTAGGGTCCCAACCCGGGTGTAGGTTAAGAATTTGTACTCGGCACACCTTGCTGTGTTACAAAAATATATATTTTTATTATGGATGCCAGAGGCTGCATGTGCGACGTCGACGTTTCGGTCAGACAGACCTTCGTCGGGCACTAGAGAAATGTACAATTGATTAGATCATGGCATGGGTATAGGAGAACTATCACTTACGATATACATGATAACATCGTAAAATATGTCATATAGGTGAAAAAACAGAGCGTGTAACTGGGTCAATTCAAACATAGTATACCTAACACATAGGACTATGAAATCAACGTGAAAATTAAAAGCAAAAACGAAAACAAAAAAGGAGGAAACAGAGACATAGATCCCAGGAACATGCAACACATCAGGGAATGTCCCATATGGCTATGGAGAGAAATCTTGTGTCTAGGAAACTCATAATTTGGACGATACGAATCGTTGTGCGAGCACAAGGCGCGGTAGAATCACATGATGATCTACGGTACTGATTTAAGGCATAAATACAGATACGGACGTAATTTTTTACGGACAATATGGAGGTACAACTCAGGTATATACAATGCAGAAATGAACACAGAATGCATCACTGAAGAAAGCATGGACATAGACATGTCATATAGAAACGACCAGAAGGTGGAGACAAATAGATGATACAGGTGAAATAGCGGGGGTGTAGTACCCTAAACATCTTCAGATGATATGTATCTTACCTGAGCCGTGCTGGGGACTGGACCGGTACAAAATATGATGCGTATATAGCGCTGCTGTGGTCCGTAATCGGCGGCTTACCGCTCTGTGTTGGCGCTGGTATACCCTGGTCACTTCCTGGTTTATATGTGTGTGTAAGATGGTGGGTGTGTCTAGACGTGTGGAACGCATCGGCCAAGATGGCCGTGCGTTCCACTGACGTGTCGGTGAAACGCATGCGCATGCTCAGAGGGAATGGTTGTGTTGGGCAGAGGAATATCACTATAACTGTAGATAGTGCGCTTGGTTGGATATAATAACAATATTACAGGCTAGATAGTCTATGGGTAGATGGCTACGGGAAAAAATACTGGAGCGCTATTGATTTGAGTAATATTAGGGAGGCTGGATTGTGCTCTAGCGCCATCTTGTGTCTGAGTGTGGAGGTGCAGCATGAGATGGAAATAAGTACAGATGCAGGGAAAAAGAGGGGGAATAGAACAGGATAACTCTAGTATGCCCTAGTTAAAAGGATACCGTGTCAATTTGGATGGTGTATAGGCGGGATCTCTTGTAGTATAGGCAGGCTCAGGGAAAATCATCGTGTCTGTGATGAAACAGATGCAAATAGTATTAATGACAATAGCATAACAGTGTGGTACATTTACAATACGTAAAACCTCATTTTCCTACAGTACAGAGAGGTGACGCCTTAGAATAGATAAACGGAATCACACTTAAGATATGGTTACCCGAGACGTCTCGGCATCGAATACTGTTATAAAAAGCTACTAATCTCGTACTCTCTATTCAGGCCCTTTGGTTCTAATGTCTGGAGTTTGTGAATCCAGTAGGCTTCTCTCCGTTTAAGAGAATTAATCCTGTCACCCCCTCTTCTATGAGCTGGGACGTGTTCAATAACTTGAAACATAAGTTGGGAAATATTATGTTTATGGCGGGCAAAATGCGCAGGGATAGGAAGTAATATTTTGCCGCATCTGATGTTGGACTTATGCTGGCTGATTCTATCTTTGATTCGCTGTGTGGTCTCTCCTACATAGGCTAATCCACAGGGACACTTGATCAAATAGACCACGAAGTTTGTGTTGCAATCAAAGTATTCTTTGATTGGAATACTTTGTCCCGACGATGGATGGTGTATTTTATCACCCCTAATGATGTGGGAACATTGGAGGCAGCTTCTGCAGGGGAAGGTGCCCCTCTTGGGTGTGTTCAAGAAAGTCTGCCTAGAAATTTTACGGGACGATCCGATGTCAGCCCTAACAATCTTATCTTTAAGATTTTTTGTTCTCTTTAAACAGGGTAAGAAGGGGGATTTGAACTCAGTAATTTGTGGGTAGGCTTCTTGTAATAGGGGCCAGTGTTTCCTGATGACGTGATGGATCTTATAGGTACAAGGGTGATAGACATGTACGAAGGGAATACGTTTAGGTTTGTCCAGGGTTTGGGGAACAGTGGTTATTTGAGCTGATTTTAAGACTCCACTAGGATAACCCCTTTCTAGAAACTTTTTGGTCATATTGTCAGTTCTCTCTCTCAGAAGTAGTGGATTATCTACAATCCGATTTACCCGTGTGTACTGGGATTTAGGTAACGAATTTCTGGTAGTTAATGGATGGCAGCTGGAGTAGTGTAGTAAACCATTCTTATCCGTTTCTTTTGTAAAGAGGTCACTGCTAAGATTGCCAAATGGATCTTTAATAATGGTAGTATCAAGGAAGTTGATTTTGGACACATCATGGCTCAGAGTAAACTGAAGTTCTGGCCAGATGTTGTTCAAATAAGTAGTGAAATTGAGAAGGCTATCAATTGGTCCTTCCCATAGGCAAAAGATGTCATCTATGTACCTCTTCCACATACCATTTCGGGAACCAGGCCTGTAAGAGATCACAAAGTTGAAACGATTTAGAAACAGACTCCACCGGGCTTGGCGGGGAGACAAACATTTGGCAGATCTAACAAATTCAAGGTTACGATGATCAGTTAGAACCACTATTTGTTGAGCTGTGCCTTCTAAATGATGTCTCCATTCTTTGAAAGCAGCAATGATGGCTAGGAGTTCCTTGTTCCCCACGTCATAATTCTTTTCAGCAGAAGTCAAACTTCGAGAAAAGTAAGCACAAGGGTGCAGCAAATCTTTCTCTCCAGTTCTCTGTGATAGAATAGCCCCTATTGCACAGTCTGAAGCATCCACTTCAACAATAAACGCTTTTTCAGGGTTAGGATGAACCAGTATAGGGGCTGTTGTGAATTTTGTTTTCAAATTGAAAAAAGCATCTTGTGTCTGAGGAGACCACACAAAAGGTATCCTTTTCTTTGTTAATTGGGTAATTGGTGTAATAATGCCCGAAAAATTCTTGATAAAACGTCTATAGAAATTAGCAAATCCTACAAATCGTTGGACCTCTTTCACATTTTTTGGAGTTGGCCAGTCTCTAATTGCTTGAATCTTGCTAGAATCCATGTGTAACCCTAGGGGAGAAATGATATAACCCAAGAACTGTATTTCCGTTTGATGGAATTCACATTTCTCCAACTTGATATAGAGTTGATATGCTTTCAGACGTTCCAACACCATTCTCACATGATTCTGATGTTCTTCTGTAGAATTAGAAAAGATTAATATGTCATCCAGATAGATGACTACGAACTGATCTAACAAGTCCTTGAAGATATCGTTAATAAAATGCTGAAAGGTTGCAGGAGCATTGCAAAGTCCAAAAGACATGACTAGGTATTCATAATGTCCATAACGTGATCTAAACGCTGTCTTCCATTCATCACCTGGTCTAATGCGAACCAAATTATATGCACCTCGAAGATCCAATTTGGTGAATATTTTAGCTTGACGAACTCTATCCAGCAACTCCGGAATCAATGGCAGAGGGTAACGGTTTTTAATTGTGACTTTGTTTAATTCTCTATAGTCCACGCAAGGTCTCAAAGAGCCGTCTTTCTTTTTAACAAAAAAAATAGGTGCACCTGCTGGCGATGAAGATGGACGAATAAAACCTTTAGCTAAATTTTCATCTATGTATTCTTTAAGAGCCTTCAGTTCCGGCTCTGCTAATGGGTAGATGCATCCAAAAGGTCTAATAGCTGCTCCAGGCAACAGTTCAATCGGACAATCGTAAGGTCGATGTGGAGGAAGTTTATTAGCATTCTCTTTGTCACATATATCGGTAAATTCGTCATATAGAGGAGGTAATTTAGGAGATACTTCAAGCTCCCCTTCAATCTTTTCGTGAGATTGTTCTGGTAAAGACTCTGAGGAGGGGACCTCTGATGGAAAAGACACTTCTTTGGTTTCCCAGTCAATTGTAGGGTTCTGAGCCTGCAGCCATGGTAGTCCAAAAATAATTGGAAAATGTGGGGATGAAATTAATAGGAAAGATAGAACCTCATGGTGATTAGGTCTCATAATTATCTCCAATGGTTCAGTCTCTTGATCAACTGGACCTGAGTTCAGAGGGGATCCATCTACAGTTTCCATAAGAATGGGTGACAGTCTCTCTTGAAATTTTACACCATGTTTATTAGCAAAAGAAATGTCCATAAAGTTCCCATTTTCTCCAGAGTCCACCATGGCAGAGGCGGATATCCATTGAGAATCAATTCTAAACTTGATGGGAATAAAGCAATGAGTGCCTTTGTGTTCTTTTTTAATATTGGGTGCTGTGCAGGAGACTGAATGAATGAGTGCATGCACTGGTGGCACTTGTTCAGAAGAAACAGATTCTACACCAGAGAATTCATGATCTGCTACTACCGCCACCATCTTGCGTTGACGACATGGACAATTGATAAGGAAGTGATCAGTTTTACCACAATAGAAGCATTGATTTTCTCTAAACCTTCGTTCTCTTCTGTCGGCACTTTCACGCTTTTGTATACTGTCAATTTGCATAGGTTCAGCTTGGTGTTCTTGGTAATTCTTTGTTTCAGAGTCTCTCTAGGAGTGGGAGCTGAAGCAGACGAGTAATAGTTATTATTACGGGACCAGGTAGAACCCCATTTTTCTTGTCGACGCTCTGACAGCCGAGTGTCTATTCGGATACAATGGTGTACAAAATCATCAAACTCTGTGGGAGCTTCAGCCCGTGCTAACTCGTCCTTAAGTGCACTAGATAGTCCTTTTTTAAAGAATGTTAATTTTGCAGCATTATTCCACTCAGTATCCATCACCCACTGTCTGAAATCTGTGGCATATTCAGCAACAGAGCGTCTGCCCTGACGTAGAGCCATCAACGCTGCTTCTGCTGTAGTACACCGGTTAGGATCATCAAATACTTGGCTCATGGCTGCTAGGAAGGCGTCCAAGTCATCAAGCCGAGCATCGTTGGTTTCAATAAGAGGGCTTGCCCAGGCTACAGCCTTATGTGTCAGAAGCATAATAATACACAGCACCTTTGAATTATCAGTAGGGAAGTGAGCAGGATGTGCACCAAAATATAACTTGCATTGGTTTATAAATCCACGGTATTTGTCACGATCCCCACCAAACCTGAATGGTGGAAGCGGCAGGGTAGATGAAGAGGCTGGGGTCACAACTCGAGTCTGAAGTTCCCGGATCAGCTCTGCTTGCTGAGCCACCATGCCTTGTAAACCCTGTGTAGCTTGTCCATAAACTTGAACATCATGGGTTGTTTGATTTTCAAACGCCAAATATTTAGTCTTTAAAGTTTGCATGTCAGCAAAGATGTTAGTAAGCAAACAGTTCATATTGTTCACACGAACCTCCAAACTTGCTTCTCTGGCGGATTCCATGGAAATGGCTTGAGTATCCTGTTACGATACTGGCGAACACTGCTGGAATCCTATGGTCAGAAGTAGCAAGCGGAGCACAGTGCAGAACCCGGTGAGATGTCCCCAGGAACAGTGCTTGGAGGGTGGAACACGAGTAGTAGTAGTAGCAGCAAGGAAGTAGGAACAGTCTGGCAAAGACAGTTCTCAGGAGCAGGAGACTGGAACAAGTCACAATACTCAAGTGCTAATGCTGCTCAGCAGGCAGCACTGGACTGGATTAAAGCTGATACAAGGTGTGAAAGGAGAAGGGGTGGTAGTGGGCATGCACTTACTGCTGCTGCTGCTGCTGCCAGTGTTTGCACGGCAGGAGGGCATTTGGGCGTTGCCAGGAAGGCGTTTTTATGTCGATTCCTCCTCTTTCAGCACTGCATTGTGGTGCAAGCAAAAGAAGCAAATCCTGTCTTGCTTCCTCTCCGGCCTTTATTCACCTCCCGCTTAGTAGCTGTGAGTGTGTGTGATACTGCAGGGCCCCATGGAATTGCCTAGGAGTAGGCTGAATCGCTGCAAGGGTGAACAGCAGTATTGGGCAGGCTCGGTCAACGCGCGGCCCGTTCGGGTTATCGCTTCTCGGCCTTTTGGCTAAGATCAAGTGTAGTACTTTAGGGTATTGCCTTGTCTCTTGGTCAGGAGGTGCCCTGGTACCCTTTTCCTTGGCCTGGGGGGATCGTCTCTTTCACAAGAGACTTCACCCCTCTGCTGCTATTGGGGAGGAGGATTAGTCCAGGGCAACGAGGAGCGATCACCTACCTGACACCTCGGTGTTGAAGGTTTATCCTGAAAACCATCAGAATGGAGGCCATACCGGAATATATGAAGACCAGGAATGCTGTTCGTTTTACGGTGACGGAACTGGAAAGGACCAAGAAAGACCTGCGTTTCCTGAGCGAAGATTTGTTGCTGGGACTGTTTCGGCTGAGCAAGGAGGACATACTGGCTGTAATGGACTACCCACGGAGAGGTGTTTATGACGTCACGTTCATCAATGAAGAAACATATTTGAAGTTTTTGGGAATCATGGTGAAGTCACGTGAAGATCCAAAGTTGGGAGGTGTGGTGATGGTACCACACTTTCCTGTGTGGCAGCGACTTGTGACCGTCAAGATGTACTCGCCATATGTTGAAGAGGAGGATATTAGTATATTCCTAGGAAAGTATTGCGAGAAAGTTGTGGAGAAAGGCAAAGTTCTAAATGAATTTGGCTTTTGGACCGGGAAATGGAGATTTTTTTGTTCAATGAAACTGGACAGAACTTCAGGAAAAATGGTAACCCCACCAGCTCGCTTTAAAATTGGAAACACGACTGGAGATTTGTTCTTTTCTGGGATGGACATTTTTTGCAGGAACTGTAAGAAATATGGGCACAATACAGCAGAATGTCAAAAGATTGTGTGTACAAAATGTTTGCATGAAGGCCACGACTATCAAGACTGCAAAGAGGAAAAAATTTGTAACATGTGTGGAGAAGGTGGGCATGTCTTTAGGATATGTCCAAAGAGACATAGAAGAGTAATGCAACAAGAGAGTGGAGCAAGCAGGGAGAACAGCAAACCGAATATTGAAGAGGTTTCTTCAGTAACGGGAAAAGTGGAGAATAGTGGAGGAGGAAGTATTAAAGATACGGATGTGGGCAAAGGTAAAATTGCTGAAAAAAGGAAAATTGGGAAAGTTAAAATATCTAAAGAAGAAAGTGAAGAAAGAGAGGATATAATAAGAGAGTCGATTAATTTACGGAAGAAGGTGGATGTAGAGGTTTTGCGTGGACTAATAGAGGCGCATTTGACAAAACAATTTTTCCGTTTTATGGAAACATATAATATACCACCTTGGTTGGTGGAAGAGGTCAAAAATGAATGGGATGGTAAACCTCTGAAGCAGGAACTATTGGAGATGCTTGCCGTTTACGCGGTTAGAAAAGGCTTGGTGCCATGATTTAAATGTCATGTAAATAATTGAAAAATATATGTATGTGTTTGTGTAATGGATAATATGGAAAGGGAAAAAATATATATAATTTTTCATTATGATGATCCAAGTCTTAAGATTTGAGTTTTAAGATTTTAGACTTGAGACCTGAGTGGAAAAAAAAAAAAAAAAAAAATCTGTTCTTATCAGTTTAATATCTGATACGTCCCCTATCTGGGGACCATATATTAAATGGATTTTTAGAACAGGGAGATGGAAATAGAGCTTGCTCTGTCCACTCCACGCATTGACCTGGTATTGCAGTATTTCCTGGACCGGTGCACCCTTTCCTTATGTGTTTACTAAAATCAGATTCCAAAAGTGCTTTTTGTGTTTTCCATTGTTTTTGTCTTTCGGATGGGATCTCCCCTTTTAATCCCATTATTTCAACACCTGTTGGACAATGCATTTGTACAGTCATGTGTGATAATGAGCTAATTTATTAAATGCAATTAATTAATACATTGCCACCTCTTGTTTTGTGTCGTCTGTGTTTCTGTGTTTCCGGCATTTCACATTGGAACAGCTCATTCACCTTCCTTGTCTTCTCTCCGCCCTCCCTCCTAGGTAGGTTAAAGAGCTGCACCTGAGCCAGCCACTGATTGATGCAGCACCATAGTCAAATAGTGGAGTGGAGTAGGGGAACAGCAAACAGCCATTAAAGCAGCCAGCCCGCCCGCCCGTCACAATGGACCTACCTGTGTACACTAGATGGATGTGATGGAATGTACTGTGGTCCTTGTAGACACTGAAGCACCTAGGGAGAGTGTCAGGGACTGCAAGGGGTTAAGAAAGGATGGAACGGTTTAAAATAATGCCCAGGATCAGGATTGGTCAACAAGGGGTAAGAGGGGCGTGGTTAAGAAGATATAAGGCAGAGGTTTGGAGCAGGAAGCCCTCTTACCTTCAAGCTGCAGTGGAAGAAACACCTTTGCTGCTGCTGTGGAGTTTCAGAGCGTGGTCGTTAAGAAGATGGCAGAAGAACTGTTGCGGAAGGTGGCACAGCGGGTAGCGGCAGAAGGGCCTGCCTGGCTGGAATCCCTGTTGGAGGAAGGAGAGAGGCGAGGAGCGGAGCGGGGCACGGAACAGTCGGGAGCGGCTACCCGAGGTAGGCCGCAGCGCGTTACACGCCCTCCGGTTAGACTAAGCCCTAGCCCTGTTGCTATGAGGGGTGCTGTGACTGCTGCACAGTCATGCGGTGGTCCCAGCAGGTCCCCTAGGCCTATGTCGACGGGTGCTTCGTCGGTCGACATAGTGCCCCCCTCCCCCCCGTCCACTCGTCGCGCTGGCGTCCTTCCCCATGGCGGTAAGAGGGCGGCTGTTAAACCGGCACGGGCACGGTACAACCCGCCTCGAGCTGCTGATGCGGGCGCGGAGGCAGCGGCCGACTATCGTGACAGTGGGGTGAATATGGCGGACTCAGGCGACTGGTCCGACATGGTCGCTTACCATGCGGCATGTTCACAGGAGCTGGGACTTGCTTCTGGGGCCTGTGTGCAGCCGGGGTCGGCGCCATCTTTCCCCGTGCTGTTCTCTACGCAGCCAGAATTGGCGGCGGGGGGAACAGGGGCGGGACGTCCTGGCAGGCGCAGTGCAGCCAGGACACAAGATGGCGGCGCACGAAAAAAGAAGATGGCGGCGGGTGCGGGGAGGCGGACGGTGAGCAAGCAGCCCAGCCAGGGGGCGGGGGCTTCTGCGGTGCCTGTCGCTTCTCCACCCCGGTCCCCCACGGGCCCCTGTCAGCACGGGTCAGGGGCAGGGGGGGAGTGTGCTAGGAAAGATAGGAGTGAGGGTGTTTTGGATGCTATTTGCCCTTCTCCTGCCTTGTCATCTTTCTCTCCTGCAGGTCCAAGAAGGGAGCGTTCCAGGCGAGGGAGGAAACGCCGGGCTGGTGGACATCGCCGGCACGGCCATCATGGACGTCGCAGGTCAGGTGACGGGAAGAGGCGTGGTCGACGGTATTCCTCGTCTTCCAGCGATGGTTTCTCCTCCTCGTCTGCGACGACGTCCGCATCATCCGGATCATGGAGGAGGTCGTCGAGGAGATCCTCACGGCCGCAGAGACGCAGTCGACGCCGGGAGGTGCAGCGCTTGTCGGTGGATCAGGAGCAGCTGTCCCAGGTTGTACCTCCCGCCGGGCCGGTGGAGGAGGTGCAGGCCGTGGTTCCAGTGCCGCGGCAAGTGGCTGAAGGACCCTCTGGAGTCGGTGGGACCTCTGGGAGCGGTGAGTCGGCCTGCGGTGACGCATGGCTTAATAAACCTAATGCAGCGGGTGCGGATTTGATTTCTGTTTTAAAAGCCGTGGTGGCTGGGTTGAAAGTGAATGAGGGAACGTCGTGTCCCTCTGTGCCACCAGAGGGAGCTATGCCCCCGTCTGAGAAAGAGAATGCTTTAGCTAGTTTGACGTTTAGAGATTCATTGTTTTGTGGAGTCGCTCCTCTCGGGACTCATTTGTCAGCTGAGGTCAAGGACAAGATTTGGAGGAATGAATTTGTGGATATTTGGTCCTTGGTCTCGGTGGAGCAGGTGACTGTCGACAAGGAGCGGGGCTTTGAGAGAGGTTCGGATAGGAAAGCAAAAGTAGCGAAAACATTTGGCAACTGGGTACAGTGTTACGCTACACTGGCTCATGTTATTTGCCAACGCTATCCTGGGAAAGGGGCCGAGTTGTTTGTCTATTTTGACACAATTTTCAGCGCCCACAGGCTGCACGGTGGTGCGGCCTGGTGGCGATATGATGAAGAATTTCGGCGACGTTTGGCTTTGTCGCCTGATATTAGTTGGGCGACGAAGGCAACGGACGTGTGGTTGCAGCTTATTTTAGCGCAAGGGAGTAGGCAACAACGCCCCTTTCCCAGTGCGGCCGCAGCACCGGGCCCCGCCCCTGGAGTTGCGGCCGCTAGGCCCACAGGTGCCTGTTGGCTCTACAATGAGGGCCACTGTCGTTTCTTTGCCACGTGCAAATTTCGACATGAATGCTCCATCTGTGGGGGCGCTCATTCGGCGCTCCGGTGTTTCCGGAGAGGTAAGCAGCCGGTCAAGGCACCTCCTTCCGGCGCAGCGGAGAACGCCGGTGAACGTGCTCGAGATGGGCCCATGGTTAGAGCGGTACCACAGGAGGCGGGAAGCAGAGGTGCTCACTAACGGGTTTTCGTTTGGTTTTGAGATTCCTTTTGAATATTCTGCGACATTGTCATTGGCTGACAATTTGAAGTCGATCAATGAGAATGTGGGCATTGCGCGGCTAAAATTAGCTAAAGAAGTGGAATTAGGAAGAATGGCAGGTCCATTCAGCGAGCCGCCGTATACGAATCTGCGAGTTTCCCCCCTTGGTTTAGTTCCAAAGAAGGAACGAGGAAAGTTTAGGCTGATTCATCACCTTTCTTTTCCTCGCGGTGGTTCTGTTAATGACGGTATTTCTAGGGCGGAGGCGGCGGTTTCGTATACGTCTTTTGATGTTGCAGTAAGGTTGGTACAGGCGGCTGGACAAGGGGCGTTGTTAGCCAAATCTGATATTGAAGCGGCCTTTCGTTTGCTGCCGGTTCATCCGGAGTGTTTTCACCTGCTGGGTTGTTGTTTAGACAAAGGGTTTTACGTGGATATGTGCCTTCCTATGGGTTGTTCAATATCATGCAGTTACTTTGAGATGTTTGCGTCATTTTTAGAGTGGGTAGTTCGTTTGGAGTCTGGTTGTGACTCGGTCATTCATTATCTGGATGATTTTCTTTTTGTGGGCCCGGGGGGCTCTGGGTTGTGCAGCACGTTGCTAAGAGTGTTTCGACAGGTGATGTCGCGTTTCGGGGTACCTATTTCCGAGGATAAGACGGAAGGTCCTGTAACGGTTTTGTCATTTTTGGGTATCGAAATAGATAGCGAGCGGATGATTTTTCGGTTGCCGGATGATAAATTGGCAAGGCTAGTGACGCAGGTTGACCAGGTCATGGGGTCGAAAAAAGTGACGTTAAAACAGTTACAGTCGTTAATGGGATTGCTGGTGTTTGCTTGTCGTATAATTCCAATGGGTCGTGTTTTTTCTAGGCGTTTGTCTTTAGCCACTAGAGGTATCTCGAAGCCAAATCATTTTATCAGGGTAACCTCTTGTATGAGGAAGGATTTGTTTGTCTGGCATTCTTTTTTGAGTTCGTTTAACGGGAGGTCGGTGTGTCAGGACGCTGAGTTGTCTAATGTAGACTTGGAATTATTTACGGATGCAGCCGGAAGTGATGGTTTTGGAGCAATTTTGGGCCGAAGTTGGTGTAGATCCCCTTGGCCCTTGCATTGGAGTGATTTGGGAGTCTTACGTAATTTAACGCTATTGGAATTGTTTCCTATTATAGTTGCAATAGAGTTATGGGGTAGCGTGATGGTGAATAAGAGGATTGTATTTTGGACAGACAACATGGCGGTGGTGCATGCGGTGAACGGGTTGTCGTCTAGTTCGTTGCCGGTATTAGCTTTATTAAGACGGTTGGTTTTGAAGTGTTTGCGTTTGAATGTGTGGTTTCGTGCAAAACATGTTCCGGGTGTCAGTAATGTGATGGCTGATGCTTTGTCTCGTTCACAGATGTCCCGGTTTCGGGAATTGCACCCGGCAGCTTTGGCAGAAGGGGTGTCCCCCCCCCTTCACTTATGGGCCCTGGTCGAGGACAACTTATGAGACTGTTGAGGGGTTCGGTGGTACCGGCGACTTGGAAGAGTCATTGCAGAGCGTGGGATCGGTGGTTGGAGATTGCGGGGAATGACTTCCCATCACAGGAGGGGTGTCACCTGGACGTTACGATAGCAAGTTTGGTACAAATACGTCAGGAAGGGGGTAGTGCGGCCACGGCGAGCAAGTTTTTAGCAGGAGTGGCCTTTATGTTAAAATTGTGGGGATGCAGAGATGTTACAAAAGAATTTGTAGTTCGGCAGTCTTTAAAAGGGTGGAAAAAAGAGGCGTGTTCAAGGGACACGAGGCGGCCAGTATCTTTTTCACTTTTGGGTCGGCTTCTAGCCGTTTTATGTTTTGTGTGTCGGGATGAATATGAAGTGTCCTTGTTCGGCGCGGCGTTTTCGTTGGCTTTCTTTGCCGCTTTGCGAGTTAGTGAGCTGGTTCCGCACAGAGTAAGTGCGAGCGGTGGTCTTCTCGGATCGGATGTAGTAACGTTGGGAGATTCTCTCAGGGTCTGTGTGCGGAGGTCAAAGACTGATGTGGTAGGAAAGGGGGCTTGGCTGTCGATTGGGAGGATTGGGGGGCAGTATTGCCCGGTAAAATGGGTCCAGGAATTCGTGTTGGTCCGAGTGCCCGGGACGCAATTCTTGATCCATCAGGATGGATCCGCGATGTCGCGTTTTCAATTTGAGGCGATTTTTAAGGCCGGCTTGAAGTATCTAGGTTTGCCGCCGGGCGAGTTTGGTACACATTCATTTAGGATAGGTGCGGCAACTGAGGCGGATGCCTTGGGTTTGGATTCAGCGGCTATCATGAGTCTGGGTAGATGGCGCTCTAATAGCTATAAGTCATATGTGCGACCTGATCTGGTTTTAAAGATGGTGTAAGCTGGAAGTTTTCATAAGAAAGGTCGCCCCCTCCCCTTCCCCCCCCTCCCCTTCCCCCCCCCCCCCTGTTTTCCTTCCTGTTATATGGAGTGTTATGTTAACCCTGCCTGTAATTTTCATTTGACCGGAATGTAGCTTAATTTCTTTGTTAGGGTTGCGGCGCCCCCAAGTGTGGATCTTGGGGCATTCGTATGTGCATTGGGCAGCGGTTCGAGCGGGTCGAAGGCCATTAGGTCCGAATTTGGGCCTCGCACAGGCCGACGTCCATTGGAGAGGTGTCCGGGGATTACGGTGGGTGCAGTTACTGCCAGAAGTAGTGGCAGTTACAAGGCACACGTACGGACCTGTTGTCCTAATCATCCATGCGGGTGGAAATGATATCGGCCAAGTGAAAATGGCTGAGTTATTGTCAATTATACGAACTGATTTGGCGCGTTTTCGGGATCTGTTCGCCCGTTGCGTGATAGTTTGGTCCCAAATAGTGGCGCGCACGGTGTGGCGAGGAGCGAGGAATATGGCAGCTTTGGAGAGAGTGCGCAGGTTAATTAATGTGCGGGTGTCGCGGTTCATTCGCTCTATAGGGGGGATCGGGTTGCGACACCAATCCCTGGAGGGGGATAATGCAGATCTGCTGGCACCGGATGGAGTGCATCTGAATGATATCGGGCTCGATATCTTTTTATTGGATCTCTTGGATGGTGCCGAGAGAGGGCTGGCGTTGCTTGGTGGGGGTGGTCGGGGGACTGAGTAGGTGTCTCAGTTCCCCCTTCTTGGCGGAAAGTACGGCAGATGAAGACGGAGGTAGCACCCTACATGCCTGATGGAGACAGGGAGCATCGGCATTTCAGGAGGAGAGGAAATAAATAAATATATATATGTCTTCATGCCGATGGTTGTAAATAATAATAAAGCTGTGGCCACTTCCACATTTGCATAAAGAAGGTGTTGGTGTGTTAATTCAAAGAAGGATGGTTAAGGTCCTGGGCAGGTAAAGTGGATAATGGGTCCTTGCAGTCTTGTAGACACTGAAGCGCCTAGGGAGAGTGTCAGGGACTGCAAGGGGTTAAGAAAGTATGGAACGGTTTAAAATAATGCCCAGGATCAGGATTGGTCAACAAGGGGTAAGAGGGGCGTGGTTAAGAAGATATAAGGCAGAGGTTTGGAGCAGGAAGCCCTCTTACCTTCAAGCTGCAGTGGAAGAAACACCCGCCCTCCCTCCCCTGGTGGTTTTGGTTTTGTTTTTAATAAATTTTTCTACGGTTATATTCTTGTTCTGGCGTTTTTCTGGTTTTTTCGTAGATGTCACAGCTGGCGGAAAGTACGGCAGATGAAGACGGAGGTAGCACCCTACATGCCTGATGGAGACAGGGAGCATCGGCATTTCAGGAGGAGAGGAAATAAATAAATATATATATATGTCTTCATGCCGATGGTTGTAAATAATAATAAAGCTGTGGCCACTTCCACATTTGCATAAAGAAGGTGTTGGTGTGTTAATTCAAAGAAGGATGGTTAAGGTCCTGGGCAGGTAAAGTGGATAATGGGTCCTTGCAGTCCTACATTTCAAGAAGAAGTAAGAATTGCAGTTGCAACAAACCCTTGCTTGCCTACAAAGAGAGCAGCAATTTCGATTTGTTACTATGTTACCTGGAAGAATAACAAACTGTGCAAGGATGGAGGTTGTAGGAGCAAGGAGAACAAGTTGTCTGTAAAGTTGGTGGATGCCTATTTTCCATTTTGCAGTCCCTTGTCTCCCTCTTGTGGCCTCCTGGTGGCAACTAGCTGTGCAAAAAAAAGACAGCCTGGGGGCTGGCTGTTGCAGTGTTGCCCTCTCAGGCAACACTGAGTGACTGACTGAGCCGCACCGTCTTATATAAAGTTCAGACGGAACTTTGCACGTGTCATAGTGGAGACCTCAGGAGCCAGAGCCAGCTTTCTGACATCATAATGGGGCCTCAGAGATAAAAGCCTGGGCCCAGGCAGTGTTGGTCAGTGCTGCTCAGCAGGCAGCACTGGACTGGATTAAAGCTGATACAAGGTGTGAAAGGAGAAGGGGTGGCAGTGGGCATGCACTTACTGCTGCTGCTGCTGCTGCTGCTGCTGCCAGTGTTTGCACGGCAGGAGGGCATTTGGGCGTTGCCAGGAAGGCGTTTTTATGTCGATTCCTCCTCTTTCAGCACTGCATTGTGGTGCAAGCAAAAGAAGCAAATCCTGTCTTGCTTCCTCTCCGGCCTTTATTCACCTCCCGCGTAGCTGTGAGTGTGTGTGAGCCTGCAGGTCCCCATGGAATTGCCTAGGAGTAGGCTGAATCGCTGCAAGGGGTGAACAGCAGTATTGGGCAGGCTCGGTCAACGCGCGGCACGTTCGGGTTATCGCTTCTCGGCCTTTTGGCAAGATCGGGTGTAGTATTTCTGCATCTGGTTTTGTTGGGAGGTGTCCGGGGTACCCTGCTCCTTGGCCTTGGGGGATCGTCTCTTTTCACAGAGAGACTTCACCCCCTTGCTGCTATTTGGGGAGTGGGCTTAGCCCCCGGACAACGAGTGGCGATCGCGCCTTTTCCAAGAGGTCAACCGGCCTTGAGGCGTCATTAAACGAGCGTTCCAAGGGCGTTTTGTCGGGCATCGTAGGTGTCTGGGGTACCCTAATCCTTGGCCTTGGGGGAGGGTTTCACTTAATTGTGGAATCTGAGCCCTTGCTGCTATAAGGGACAGGCTTAGCCCCCAGGCACTGAAAATGCCATTCACATTTGGTTTCGCATCCGGGGACACCCGGTTGCGCCAGTCCGTCCGCATCGAGGTGGAAGAAGGCCATCGTCAGCGGAAGAACCTTCGCTTCATTGTGGAGGTGATTCTGCTGGACTTCCTGGGGCTTAAGCGGGCGGACATCCTGTGTCTCAATGACCAGGAAAGCCGCGGTCGGTACACCATCTCCTTTACGGCCGCGGCATGCTGCGAGAATATGCACAAGAAACTATCTGATGCGGGCCAGAGTGAGGAGCGGCTAAATGGACTGAACTTTTTATTCCTCTACGGGGAGGAAGAGGTCCCGCTCGTGATATGTATGTTCAGTCCATTTGTCCCAGAGTGTGACATTGAAACCTTCCTCAGTCGTTACTGCAGGGAGGTCCGCTTCTCACACAAGATCTTGAATACCCAGAGCTTCTGGAATGGGAAAAGAAAATATTGGGTGAAGTTCCGCCAGGATCCCAATGGCATTGGAGGCTTTCACCACCCACCCCAGAACTTTGCCATTGGGAAGAATCGAGGATTCTTATTTTACCCCCAGATGCCAATAGCCTGCCGGAACTGCTTGAGATATGGCCACACCAGAGAACATTGTGACCGGCCCCATGTGGTGCAGTGTAACAGGTGTGGCCAGGTTGGACACGTGGCGGCAAAATGCAGTTCCGAGGTGTTGTGCAATCTGTGCGGCATGACTGGGCATGCTTTTAAAGACTGCCCCCGCAGAGCGAAGTCTGGGCCACCCAGACCAGGGCCAGAGCGGCAGTTTGCAACATGTGCAGACGCCGCTGGTAATGCCCCAAAACGAGCATTGACGACTGAGGGGTCCAGGCCAAAGTCCTTCACAGCTCCATCGGGGGGCCCACCGATGTCAGCCTCGAGGGACGGCCACAGGGATTCCACTGGGTCCAGGCAGAGCAGGAGGAATTCTGACTCTGCTGGACATAAGTTGACCGGCACCTCTGCAGGCGGGTCCTCTGCTCCGCCTGCAGTGGACCCTGTTGAGGCAGTGGTTAGCGACAGGCGTCGTGCTTCCGTAGGTTCTGCGGTAAGACCTGACGCCTGTCCCAAGAGTGTGGGCATGGAGCGGAGACACTCTGTGTCAAACGAGGGCTCCATTAAGAAAACCCCCAAACATGCTGGATTGGAGCCTCGTTTTGACCATTACCGGTCAACAGGGGAGCCAGAGCAAAGTTCCTCCACTGCGGTTGTAGAGGGGCTTGCGATGAAGGCTCCCCGTAAGCAGGCAAAGGTTGCCAAAAGTGATGGGACCTCACAGGCCCCTGTGCAGCTGCCAAGTAGAGACATCAGCGATATCTTCAGCCAGGGGCCAGAGATGGGTGAGAGCGACTTCGAGGAGATGGATAGGAGCCATTCTGCTAAGAGACAGCGAGAGGAGGAGGAGTCCGGAGTTCGGAGGAAAGCTGCCTACCGGAGTTCCGATGAAAGCAGTGTGGGGGTTGGAGCCGCCCACGTATCTGGCTCTGACCCTACCAACATTAAAGATTTGTTGACCCCTCAAAAAGGGGGTCCAGATTCGCAGCTGATCTCCGAGTACGACTCTTCTGGTTCGGACTCTGACTTAAACTGAGACTATGTTGGTTCCTATCAAAGTCGCCTCACTAAATGTGAGGTCCCTAAAGAGCCCTGTTCGCAGGACTGCTTTATTTTCATTTTTAGAGACTGTGGACTTTGACCTTTGCCTGCTTCAGGAATGTGGAATCCCTAATGACTTGGAATATGAAGATCTAAAGATGGACTGGAAACTAGGCCCCTCAGTCTGGTCTGGTGGAAATGACTGTCGCTCTGCGGGGGTTGGATTGCTCTGCCGAGGTCGTTTTATCTCCATCCAAACAGTGACTGAAATCATGCCCGGCAGAGCTATTTTAATACATTTGCTTTTTAATGGAATTTTAATTCGTGTTTTAAACGTTTATGCCCCTCCTTCCAAACAGGAGAGGGCAGAACTATTAGAAATTTTACCATTGTTTTGTGTTGGGTCTACCCCCCTGCTGGTGGGTGGTGATTTTAACTGTGTACGAGATGGAGAACAACGGCAGGGTGGGGATTTTAATCGAAAAATTGACCGTACTTCTTACCTGCTCAAGAATTTTATTGGTGATTTTAAATTGAAAGATTGCTGGAGGGAACTCTTGCCTGCAGACCCAGGCCCCACCTGGTCCAATGGAAGAGTGAGCTCCAGAATTGATTTTATTTTCACTTCTAACAGTTTTATTCCCAAAAAATGTTTGCTTTTAACAAATATTTTATCTGATCACAAGCTCCTTTCGGTGCACTTGGAGCTAGAGGGGGAGCAAAAAGCTTGTAGGGGTCCCTGGAGACTAAACACCACGCTCCTGGAGGACCCCATCATTAAAGAGGAGTTTGTGCGGACCTACCAGTGTTGGCAGTCCCATAGAGCGCCCAGTCAGCCTATGCTACACTGGTGGGAGGGCATTAAACCCAAAATCAGAGCTTTTTTTATTCGAGCAGGTAAGAAGAAAGCAAAAGAGAAAAAACAATGGTTTTATGTTCTTAATAAACGTTTACATGTGCTTTTTAAATTGAAGGAGATTGGTATGGATGTTGATGATGATATCTTAAATCTTAAAGCTGAAATAAAACATGCCATAGAAGAGAAAGGGAAACAAATAATTTTTAATTCACATGTAAAGCACCTCGAGGATGGCGAGAAGTGTTCCCGGTTCTTCTTCAAAAAGGTAATGGATAAACGAGATGTCATTTTAAACCTTGAAGGAGAAACCACTATGGTCGGCATTTTAAATTCTGCTTTTAATTTCTACCAATCTCTTTTTAACAAGAAAAATATTGATCCTTCCTTTTTAGAACATGTTCTTAATTCCCTTGATGCCAAGCTAGATATTTTAGACCAGGAAGTTTTATCCCGTAATATTACCTTGGAGGAACTTTTATTTGCTTTTAAAAGTTTTTCTAATGGGAAAGCTCCTGGGGAAGATGGTCTGCCCATCGAATTTTATCATGCTTTTTGGGAAATTTTAAAGAATGACATGTTTTTATTGTATAAGGAAGTTTTTATTGCTGAAGAGCTGCCACCTTCCTGGAGGAGGGGGATTGTGTCCTTAATTTTTAAAAAAGGTGAGAAGGACCAGTTAAAAAACTGGCGTCCTATTACTCTTTTAAACGTTGATTGTAAAATTTTAGCTAAACTAATAACAATCCGTTTTAAACCTTTTATTCATAAATTAATCCATCCAAACCAGGTATGTGGGGTACCTGGGAGGTCAATTACTGAGTCCCTGAATATTTTACGTGACATCATTTGGTATTTTAAAGAAAGGGGTCAAAGTCTTGCTATTTTATCCTTAGATTTCGAGAAGGCTTTTGACCGGGTCTCCCATGAATATCTTTTTATGGTTCTTAAAAAGATGGCTGTTCCTGAAATTATTTTAACACGTATTAAGCTTTTATATCGATCCTGTTTTAGCCAAATTTCTATCAACGGATTTTTAACTAAAGGTGTTCCTCTTTTATCAGGGGTGAAACAGGGGTGCCCGTTGTCTCCGCTCCTTTTTATTTGTGCCATAGAACCTCTGTTCACCCTAATAAGAGATGATAAAGTCATCAGAGGCGTGCCCATACCTGGAGGAAGGGGGAACCAGGTAAAAATCCTGGGCTATATGGATGACGCCACCGTCCTATGCCCAGACGCCGCTTCTATGAGAAGGGCATTGAGGAACACCGGCTTTTTTTGTGAAGCCTCTGGTTTTAAATTAAACGTTGATAAGTGTGACTGTTTTTATACTGGTGTATGGGATTCCTCTGTGACACCAGGAGTTAACATGCAGCAGGATCAGATAAAAATTTTAGGAATTGTTTTTAATCAAGAAAACGATGGGAGACCCAATTGGGATTCAGTAATTGCCAAAATGGAAAAAAAGGTTTTAATGTGGAATTTGAGAAATCTCACCATGGAGGGAAAAGTTTTAATAATTAAATCTGTTTTATTACCTATAATGCTCTATGTAGCTATGGTTTTCCCTCCAACAATTTTATATATTAAAAAAGTGACCAGGATCTGTTTTATGTTTTTATGGGGTTCCAAAATGGAAAAACTAAAACGTGATTTTATGTACAGATGTAAGGACAATGGCGGGAGAGATGTTCCTAACCTTTTTAACTTCTTTTACATTAAATACTTTTGCTTCTGTTTTAAAATGTATAATTCTGATGGTATTTTTAGCTACTTTTTAAAGTACGCTACGGGCATGATTTTTAAACGATGGTTTCGTGTCCCTTTGAATTCTCCTGTGCTTCTGTGTCCCCCAAAACAATATGCGGTGCTCGAAAAAACTGTCAGGCTCCTAGGTCTCCAAGAATTGGAGCCTGACATATTGGGGGACCAGAAAAAAGTGTCACTCTCCTGTAGGCGGCAGGAAGATACACTGGCAGTTTCAAATTTCTCACAGGCAAGGTCCAAGGTGGTGTGGCGGAACGTTTTCGGAAAATTTATGGCAAATGTGCACAGGGACCTTGCCTGGGCAATCGTTCACCAGTGCCTCCCTACCCGTGAATTCCAGCATAGGCGAGGACTGGTGGCGAGAGCCAAGTGCCCGAGAGACAGGTGTGGTGACGACGAGACGGTAATGCACCTGTTTTGGAACTGCCCATATGCACAGGAGGTTTGGAGGAAGGTAGGCCCATTGCTGAAATGGGCCTGCGGTCTTAAAGATCTTAAATTTGAATACGTGTTTTATGGTCTTTTTAACTGCCCAAGTTTTAAACAGCAAATGGTCTGTTGGATCATTTTAAACTGTTTTAAGAATGCCATCTGGAAGGTTAGGAACATTCTGCTTTTTAAACATGATTTTATTGACGTTAAAAATTGTGTGAAATATGCCCTAAGTGAAATGTATATTTATTATCTTAGGGACAAAAAGCAGCTAGGGGTAAAAGAAGCAACATCCATGTGGTGTTTGCAAATGTGGAATACCATAACATTGTAAATAAAAATGGTTTTATTCTTTTATGTCTTTTATGCCCTGTATAAATTTTATCCTGCTATTGTTCTGTACTTTTATTATAACATCTGTATTACTGGTCTTATTATTATTACTTTTGTATTCATTTAAATGTATGAATATTCATGTATTATGCTGTTGATTTTATCTTGTGGTTTCAATTTTTTAAAAAAAAAGTCTGTAAAATATATTATTTTTGCCAATAAAAAACTTTGTTGAAACCTTATCTGCTCTTATCAGTTTAATATCTGATACGTCCCCTATCTGGGGACCATATATTAAATGGATTTTTAGAACAGGGAGATGGAAATAGAGCTTGCTCTGTCCACTCCACGCATTGACCTGGTATTGCAGTATTTCCAGGACCGGTGCACCCTTTCCTTATGTGTTTACTAAAATCAGATTCCAAAAGTGCTTTTTGTGTTTGCCATTGTTTTTGTCTTTCGGATGGGATCTCCCCTTTTAATCCCATTATTTCAACACCTGTTGGACAATGCATTTGTACAGTCATGTGTGATAATGAGCTAATTTATTAAATGCAATTAATTAATACATTGCCACCTCTTGTTTTGTGTCGTCTGTGTTTCTGTGTTTCCGGCATTTCACATTGGAACAGCTCATTCACCTTCCTTGTCTTCTCTCCGCCCTCCCTCCTAGGTAGGTTAAAGAGCTGCACCTGAGCCAGCCACTGATTGATGCAGCACCATAGTCAAATAGTGGAGTGGAGTAGGGGAACAGCAAACAGCCATTAAAGCAGCCAGCCCGCCCGCCCGTCACAATGGACCTACCTGTGTACACTAGATGGATGTGATGGAATGTACTGTGGTCCCTACATTTCAAGAAGAAGTAAGAATTGCAGTTGCAACAAACCCTTGCTTGCCTACAAAGAGAGCAGCAATTTGGATTTGTTACTATGTTACCTGGAAGAATAACAAACTGTGCAAGGATGGAGGTTGTAGGAGCAAGGAGAACAAGTTGTCTGTAAAGTTGGTGGATGCCTATTTTCCATTTTGCAGTCCCTTGTCTCCCTCTTGTGGCCTCCTGGAGGCAACTAGCTGTGCAAAAAAAAGACAGCCTGGGGGCCGGCTGTTGCAGTGTTGCCCTCTCAGGCAACACTGAGTGACTGACTGAGCCGCACCGTCTTATATAAAGTTCAGACGGAACTTTGCACGTGTCATAGTGGAGACCTCAGGAGCCAGAGCCAGCTTTCTGACATCATAATGGGGCCTCAGAGATAAAAGCCTGGGCCCAGGCAGTGTTGGTCAGTGCTGCTCAGCAGGCAGCACTGGACTGGATTAAAGCTGATACAAGGTGTGAAAGGAGAAGGGGTGGCAGTGGGCATGCACTTACTGCTGCTGCTGCTGCTGCTGCCAGTGTTTGCACGGCAGGAGGGCATTTGGGCGTTGCCAGGAAGGCGTTTTTATGTCGATTCCTCCTCTTTCAGCACTGCATTGTGGTGCAAGCAAAAGAAGCAAAACGCGCGGCACGTTCGGGTTATCGCTTCTCGGCCTTTTGGCTAAGATCAAGTGTAGTATCTGTTCTTATCAGTTTAATATCTGATACGTCCCCTATCTGGGGACCATATATTAAATGGATTTTTAGAACAGGGAGATGGAAATAGAGCTTGCTCTGTCCACTCCACGCATTGACCTGGTATTGCAGTATTTCCAGGACCGGTGCACCCTTTCCTTATGTGTTTACTAAAATCAGATTCCAAAAGTGCTTTTTGTGTTTGCCATTGTTTTTGTCTTTCGGATGGGATCTCCCCTTTTAATCCCATTATTTCAACACCTGTTGGACAATGCATTTGTACAGTCATGTGTGATAATGAGCTAATTTATTAAATGCAATTAATTAATACATTGCCACCTCTTGTTTTGTGTCGTCTGTGTTTCTGTGTTTCCGGCATTTCACATTGGAACAGCTCATTCACCTTCCTTGTCTTCTCTCCGCCCTCCCTCCTAGGTAGGTTAAAGAGCTGCACCTGAGCCAGCCACTGATTGATGCAGCACCATAGTCAAATAGTGGAGTGGAGTAGGGGAACAGCAAACAGCCATTAAAGCAGCCAGCCCGCCCGCCCGCCCGTCACAATGGACCTACCTGTGTACACTAGATGGATGTGATGGAATGTACTGTGGTCCCTACATTTCAAGAAGAAGTAAGAATTGCAGTTGCAACAAACCCTTGCTTGCCTACAAAGAGAGCAGCAATTTGGATTTGTTACTATGTTACCTGGAAGAATAACAAACTGTGCAAGGATGGAGGTTGTAGGAGCAAGGAGAACAAGTTGTCTGTAAAGTTGGTGGATGCCTATTTTCCATTTTGCAGTCCCTTGTCTCCCTCTTGTGGCCTCCTGGAGGCAACTAGCTGTGCAAAAAAAAGACAGCCTGGGGGCCGGCTGTTGCAGTGTTGCCCTCTCAGGCAACACTGAGTGACTGACTGAGCCGCACCGTCTTATATAAAGTTCAGACGGAACTTTGCACGTGTCATAGTGGAGACCTCAGGAGCCAGAGCCAGCTTTCTGACATCATAATGGGGCCTCAGAGATAAAAGCCTGGGCCCAGGCAGTGTTGGTCAGTGCTGCTCAGCAGGCAGCACTGGACTGGATTAAAGCTGATACAAGGTGTGAAAGGAGAAGGGGTGGCAGTGGGCATGCACTTACTGCTGCTGCTGCTGCTGCTGCCAGTGTTTGCACGGCAGGAGGGCATTTGGGCGTTGCCAGGAAGGCGTTTTTATGTCGATTCCTCCTCTTTCAGCACTGCATTGTGGTGCAAGCAAAAGAAGCAAAATGCGCGGCACGTTCGGGTTATCGCTTCTCGGCCTTTTGGCTTCGATCAAGTGTAGTATCTGTTCTTATCAGTTTAATATCTGATACGTCCCCTATCTGGGGACCATATATTAAATGGATTTTTAGAACAGGGAGATGGAAATAGAGCTTGCTCTGTCCACTCCACGCATTGACCTGGTATTGCAGTATTTCCAGGACCGGTGCACCCTTTCCTTATGTGTTTACTAAAATCAGATTCCAAAAGTGCTTTTTGTGTTTGCCATTGTTTTTGTCTTTCGGATGGGATCTCCCCTTTTAATCCCATTATTTCAACACCTGTTGGACAATGCATTTGTACGGTCATGTGTGATAATGAGCTAATTTATTAAATGCAATTAATTAATACATTGCCACCTCTTGTTTTGTGTCGTCTGTGTTTCTGTGTTTCCGGCATTTCACATTGGAACAGCTCATTCACCTTCCTTGTCTTCTCTCCGCCCTCCCTCCTAGGTAGGTTAAAGAGCTGCACCTGAGCCAGCCACTGATTGATGCAGCACCATAGTCAAATAGTGGAGTGGATTAGGGGAACAGCAAACAGCCATTAGAGCAGCCAGCCCGCCCGCCCGCCCGCCCGCCCGTCACAATGGACCTACCTGTGTACACTAGATGGATGTGATGGAATGTACTGTGGTCCCTACATTTCAAGAAGAAGTAAGAATTGCAGTTGCAACAAACCCTTGCTTGCCTACAAAGAGAGCAGCAATTTGGATTTGTTACTATGTTACCTGGAAGAATAACAAACTGTGCAAGGATGGAGGTTGTAGGAGCAAGGAGAACAAGTTGTCTGTAAAGTTGGTGGATGCCTATTTTCCATTTTGCAGTCCCTTGTCTCCCTCTTGTGGCCTCCTGGAGGCAACTAGCTGTGCAAAAAAAAGACAGCCTGGGGGCCGGCTGTTGCAGTGTTGCCCTCTCAGGCAACACTGAGTGACTGACTGAGCCGCACCGTCTTATATAAAGTTCAGACGGAACTTTGCACGTGTCATAGTGGAGACCTCAGGAGCCAGAGCCAGCTTTCTGACATCATAATGGGGCCTCAGAGATAAAAGCCTGGGCCCAGGCAGTGTTGGTCAGTGCTGCTCAGCAGGCAGCACTGGACTGGATTAAAGCTGATACAAGGTGTGAAAGGAGAAGGGGTGGCAGTGGGCATGCACTTACTGCTGCTGCTGCTGCTGCTGCCAGTGTTTGCACGACAGGAGGGCATTTGGGCGTTGCCAGGAAGGCGTTTTTATGTCGATTCCTCCTCTTTCAGCACTGCATTGTGGTGCAAGCAAAAGAAGCAAAACGCGCGGCACGTTCGGGTTATCGCTTCTCGGCCTTTTGGCTAAGATCAAGTGTAGTATCTGTTCTTATCAGTTTAATATCTGATACGTCCCCTATCTGGGGACCATATATTAAATGGATTTTTAGAACAGGGAGATGGAAATAGAGCTTGCTCTGTCCACTCCACGCATTGACCTGGTATTGCAGTATTTCCAGGACCGGTGCACCCTTTCCTTATGTGTTTACTAAAATCAGATTCCAAAAGTGCTTTTTGTGTTTGCCATTGTTTTTGTCTTTCGGATGGGATCTCCCCTTTTAATCCCATTATTTCAACACCTGTTGGACAATGCATTTGTACAGTCATGTGTGATAATGAGCTAATTTATTAAATGCAATTAATTAATACATTGCCACCTCTTGTTTTGTGTCGTCTGTGTTTCTGTGTTTCCGGCATTTCACATTGGAACAGCTCATTCACCTTCCTTGTCTTCTCTCCGCCCTCCCTCCTAGGTAGGTTAAAGAGCTGCACCTGAGCCAGCCACTGATTGATGCAGCACCATAGTCAAATAGTGGAGTGGAGTAGGGGAACAGCAAACAGCCATTAAAGCAGCCAGCCCGCCCGTCACAATGGACCTACCTGTGTACACTAGATGGATGTGATGGAATGTACTGTGGTCCCTACATTTCAAGAAGAAGTAAGAATTGCAGTTGCAACAAACCCTTGCTTGCCTACAAAGAGAGCAGCAATTTGGATTTGTTACTATGTTACCTGGAAGAATAACAAACTGTGCAAGGATGGAGGTTGTAGGAGCAAGGAGAACAAGTTGTCTGTAAAGTTGGTGGATGCCTATTTTCCATTTTGCAGTCCCTTGTCTCCCTCTTGTGGCCTCCTGGAGGCAACTAGCTGTGCAAAAAAAAGACAGCCTGGGGGCCGGCTGTTGCAGTGTTGCCCTCTCAGGCAACACTGAGTGACTGACTGAGCCGCACCGTCTTATATAAAGTCCAGACGGAACTTTGCACGTGTCATAGTGGAGACCTCAGGAGCCAGAGCCAGCTTTCTGACATCATAATGGGGCCTCAGAGATAAAAGCCTGGGCCCAGGCAGTGTTGGTCAGTGCTGCTCAGCAGGCAGCACTGGACTGGATTAAAGCTGATACAAGGTGTGAAAGGAGAAGGGGTGGCAGTGGGCATGCACTTACTGCTGCTGCTGCTGCTGCTGCTGCCAGGGTTTGCACGGCAGGAGGGCATTTGGGCGTTCCCAGGAAGGCGTTTTTATGTCGATTCCTCCTCTTTCAGCACTGCATTGTGGTGCAAGCAAAAGAAGCAAAACGCGCGGCACGTTCGGGTTATCGCTTCTCGGCCTTTTGGCTAAGATCAAGTGTAGTATCTGTTCTTATCAGTTTAATATCTGATACGTCCCCTATCTGGGGACCATATATTAAATGAATTTTTAGAACAGGGAGATGGAAATAGAGCTTGCTCTGTCCACTCCACGCATTAACCTGGTATTGCAGTATTTCCAGGACCGGTGCACCCTTTCCTTATGTGTTTACTAAAATCAGATTCCAAAAGTGCTTTTTGTGTTTGCCATTGTTTTTGTCTTTCGGATGGGATCTCCCCTTTTAATCCCATTATTTCAACACCTGTTGGACAATGCATTTGTACAGTCATGTGTGATAATGAGCTAATTTATTAAATGCAATTAATTAATACATTGCCACCTCTTGTTTTGTGTCGTCTGTGTTTCTGTGTTTCCGGCATTTCACATTGGAACAGCTCATTCACCTTCCTTGTCTTCTCTCCGCCCTCCCTCCTAGGTAGGTTAAAGAGCTGCACCTGAGCCAGCCACTGATTGATGCAGCACCATAGTCAAATAGTGGAGTGGAGTAGGGGAACAGCAAACAGCCATTAAAGCAGCCAGCCAGCCCGCCCGCCCGCCCGCCCGTCACAATGGACCTAATTGTGTACACTAGATGGATGTGATGGAATGTACTGTGGTCCCTACATTTCAAGAAGAAGTAAGAACTGCAGTTGCAACAAACCCTTGCTTGCCTACAAAGAGAGCAGCAATTTGGATTTGTTACTATGTTACCTGGAAGAATAACAAACTGTGCAAGGATGGAGGTTGTAGGAGCAAGGAGAACAAGTTGTCTGTAAAGTTGGTGGATGCCTATTTTCCATTTTGCAGTCCCTTGTCTCCCTCTTGTGGCCTCCTGGAGGCAACTAGCTGTGCAAAAAAAAGACAGCCTGGGGGCCGGCTGTTGCAGTGTTGCCCTCTCAGGCAACACTGAGTGACTGACTGAGCCGCACCGTCTTATATAAAGTTCAGACGGAACTTTGCACGTGTCATAGTGGAGACCTCAGGAGCCAGAGCCAGCTTTCTGACATCATAATGGGGCCTCAGAGATAAAAGCCTGGGCCCAGGCAGTGTTGGTCAGTGCTGCTCAGCAGGCAGCACTGGACTGGATTAAAGCTGATACAAGGTGTGAAAGGAGAAGGGGTGGCAGTGGGCATGCACTTACTGCTGCTGCTGCTGCTGCTGCCAGTGTTTGCACGGCAGGAGGGCATTTGGGCGTTGCCAGGAAGGCGTTTTTATGTCGATTCCTCCTCTTTCAGCACTGCATTGTGGTGCAAGCAAAAGAAGCAAAACGCGCGGCACGTTCGGGTTATCGCTTCTCGGCCTTTTGGCTAAGATCAAGTGTAGTATCTGTTCTTATCAGTTTAATATCTGATACGTCCCCTATCTGGGGACCATATATTAAATGGATTTTTAGAACAGGGAGATGGAAATAGAGCTTGCTCTGTCCACTCCACGCATTGACCTGGTATTGCAGTATTTCCAGGACCGGTGCACCCTTTCCTTATGTGTTTACTAAAATCAGATTCCAAAAGTGCTTTTTGTGTTTGCCATTGTTTTTGTCTTTCGGATGGGATCTCCCGTTTTAATCCCATTATTTCAACACCTGTTGGACAATGCATTTGTACAGTCATGTGTGATAATGAGCTAATTTATTAAATGCAATTAATTAATACATTGCCACCTCTTGTTTTGTGTCGTCTGTGTTTCTGTGTTTCCGGCATTTCACATTGGAACAGCTCATTCACCTTCCTTGTCTTCTCTCCGCCCTCCCTCCTAGGTAGGTTAAAGAGCTGCACCTGAGCCAGCCACTGATTGATGCAGCACCATAGTCAAATAGTGGAGTGGAGTAGGGGAACAGCAAACAGCCATTAGAGCAGCCAGCCCGCCCGCCCGCCCGCCCGCCCGTCACAATGGACCTACCTGTGTACACTAGATGGATGTGATGGAATGTACTGTGGTCCCTACATTTCAAGAAGAAGTAAGAATTGCAGTTGCAACAAACCCTTGCTTGCCTACAAAGAGAGCAGCAATTTGGATTTGTTACTATGTTACCTGGAAGAATAACAAACTGTGCAAGGATGGAGGTTGTAGGAGCAAGGAGAACAAGTTGTCTGTAAAGTTGGTGGATGCCTATTTTCCATTTTGCAGTCCCTCGTCTCCCTCTTGTGGCCTCCTGGAGGCAACTAGCTGTGCAAAAAAAAGACAGCCTGGGGGCCGGCTGTTGCAGTGTTGCCCTCTCAGGCAACACTGAGTGACTGACTGAGCCGCACCGTCTTATATAAAGTTCAGACGGAACTTTGCACGTGTCATAGTGGAGACCTCAGGAGCCAGAGCCAGCTTTCTGACATCATAATGGGGCCTCAGAGATAAAAGCCTGGGCCCAGGCAGTGTTGGTCAGTGCTGCTCAGCAGGCAGCACTGGACTGGATTAAAGCTGATACAAGGTGTGAAAGGAGAAGGGGTGGCAGTGGGCATGCACTTACTGCTGCTGCTGCTGCTGCTGCTGCTGCTGCCAGTGTTTGCACGGCAGGAGGGCATTTGGGCGTTGCCAGGAAGGCGTTTTTATGTCGATTCCTCCTCTTTCAGCACTGCATTGTGGTGCAAGCAAAAGAAGCAAAACGCGCGGCACGTTCGGGTTATCGCTTCTCGGCCTTTTGGCTAAGATCAAGTGTAGTATCTGCTCTTATCAGTTTAATATCTGATACGTCCCCTATCTGGGGACCATATATTAAATGGATTTTTAGAACAGGGAGATGGAAATAGAGCTTGCTCTTTCCACTCCACGCATTGACCTGGTATTGCAGTATTTCCAGGACCGGTGCACCCTTTCCTTATGTGTTTACTAAAATCAGATTCCAAAAGTGCTTTTTGTGTTTGCCATTGTTTTTGTCTTTCGGATGGGATCTCCCCTTTTAATCCCATTATTTCAACACCTGTTGGACAATGCATTTGTACAGTCATGTGTGATAATGAGCTAATTTATTAAATGCAATTAATTAATACATTGCCACCTCTTGTTTTGTGTCGTCTGTGTTTCTGTGTTTCCGGCATTTCACATTGGAACAGCTCATTCACCTTCCTTGTCTTCTCTCCGCCCTCCCTCCTAGGTAGGTTAAAGAGCTGCACCTGAGCCAGCCACTGATTGATGCAGCACCATAGTCAAATAGTGGAGTGGAGTAGGGGAACAGCAAACAGCCATTAAAGCAGCCAGCCCGACCGCCCGCCCGCCCGCCCGTCACAATGGACCTACCTGTGTACACTAGATGGATGTGATGGAATGTACTGTGGTCCCTACATTTCAAGAAGAAGTAAGAATTGCAGTTGCAACAAACCCTTGCTTGCCTACAAAGAGAGCAGCAATTTGGATTTGTTACTATGTTACCTGGAAGAATAACAAACTGTGCAAGGATGGAGGTTGTAGGAGCAAGGAGAACAAGTTGTCTGTAAAGTTGGTGGATGCCTATTTTCCATTTTGCAGTCCCTTGTCTCCCTCTTGTGGCCTCCTGGAGGCAACTAGCTGTGCAAAAAAAAGACATCCTGGGGGCCGGCTGTTGCAGTGTTGCCCTCTCAGGCAACACTGAGTGACTGACTGAGCCGCACCGTCTTATATAAAGTTCAGACGGAACTTTGCACGTGTCATAGTGGAGACCTCAGGAGCCAGAGCCAGCTTTCTGACATCATAATGGGGCCTCAGAGATAAAAGCCTGGGCCCAGGCAGTGTTGGTCAGTGCTGCTCAGCAGGCAGCACTGGACTGGATTAAAGCTGATACAAGGTGTGAAAGGAGAAGGGGTGGCAGTGGGCATGCACTTACTGCTGCTGCTGCTGCTGCTGCCAGTGTTTGCACGGCAGGAGGGCATTTGGGCGTTGCCAGGAAGGCGTTTTTATGTCGATTCCTCCTCTTTCAGCACTGCATTGTGGTGCAAGCAAAAGAAGCAAAACGCGCGGCACGTTCGGGTTATCGCTTCTCGGCCTTTTGGCTAAGATCAAGTGTAGTATCTGTTCTTATCAGTTTAATATCTGATACGTCCCCTATCTGGGGACCATATATTAAATGGATTTTTAGAACAGGGAGATGGAAATAGAGCTTGCTCTGTCCTCTCCACGCATTGACCTGGTATTGCAGTATTTCCAGGACCGGTGCACCCTTTCCTTATGTGTTTACTAAAATCAGATTCCAAAAGTGCTTTTTGTGTTTGCCATTGTTTTTGTCTTTCGGATGGGATCTCCCCTTTTAATCCCATTATTTCAACACCTGTTGGACAATGCATTTGTACAGTCATGTGTGATAATGAGCTAATTTATTAAATGCAATTAATTAATACATTGCCACCTCTTGTTTTGTGTCGTCTGTGGTTCTGTGTTTCCGGCATTTCACATTGGAACAGCTCATTCACCTTCCTTGTCTTCTCTCCGCCCTCCCTCCTAGGTAGGTTAAAGAGCTGCACCTGAGCCAGCCACTGATTGATGCAGCACCATAGTCAAATAGTGGAGTGGAGTAGGGGAACAGCAAACAGCCATTAAAGCAGCCAGCCCGCCCGCCCGCCCGTCACAATGGACCTACCTGTGTACACTAGATGGATGTGATGGAATGTACTGAGGTCCCTACATTTCAAGAAGAAGTAAGAATTGCAGTTGCAACAAACCCTTGCTTGCCTACAAAGAGAGCAGCAATTTGGATTTGTTACTATGTTACCTGGAAGAATAACAAACTGTGCAAGGATGGAGGTTGTAGGAGCAAGGAGAACAAGTTGTCTGTAAAGTTGGTGGATGCCTATTTTCCATTTTGCAGTCCCTTGTCTCCCTCTTGTGGCCTCCTGGAGGCAACTAGCTGTGCAAAAAAAAGACAGCCTGGGGGCCGGCTGTTGCAGTGTTGCCCTCTCAGGCAACACTGAGTGACTGACTGAGCCGCACCGTCTTATATAAAGTTCAGACGGAACTTTGCACGTGTCATAGTGGAGACCTCAGGAGCCAGAGCCAGCTTTCTGACATCATAATGGGGCCTCAGAGATAAAAGCCTGGGCCCAGGCAGTGTTGGTCAGTGCTGCTCAGCAGGCAGCACTGGACTGGATTAAAGCTGATACAAGGTGTGAAAGAAGAAGGGGTGGCAGTGGGCATGCACCTACTGCTGCTGCTGCTGCTGCTGCTGCTGCCAGTGTTTGCACGGCAGGAGGGCATTTGGGCGTTGCCAGGAAGGCGTTTTTATGTCGATTCCTCCTCTTTCAGCACTGCACTGTGGTGCAAGCAAAAGAAGCAAAACGCGCGGCACGTTCGGGTTATCGCTTCTCGGCCTTTTGTCTAAGATCAAGTGTAGTATCTGTTCTTATCAGTTTAATATCTGATACGTCCCCTATCTGGGGACCATATATTAAATGGATTTTTAGAACAGGGAGATGGAAATAGAGCTTGCTCTGTCCACTCCACGCATTGACCTGGTATTGCAGTATTTCCAGGACCGGTGCACCCTTTCCTTATGTGTTTACTAAAATCAGATTCCAAAAGTGCTTTTTGTGTTTGCCATTGTTTTTGTCTTTCGGATGGGATCTCCCCTTTTAATCCCATTATTTCAACACCTGTTGGACAATGCATTTGTACAGTCATGTGTGATAATGAGCTAATTTATTAAATGCAATTAATTAATACATTGCCACCTCTTGTTTTGTGTCGTCTGTGTTTCTGTGTTTCCGGCATTTCACATTGGAACAGCTCATTCACCTTCCTTGTCTTCTCTCCGCCCTCCCTCCTAGGTAGGTTAAAGAGCTGCACCTGAGCCAGCCACTGATTGATGCAGCACCATAGTCAAATAGTGGAGTGAAGTAGGGGAACAGCAAACAGCCATTAAAGCAGCCAGCCCGCCCGCCCGCCCGTCACAATGGACCTACCTGTGTACACTAGATGGATGTGATGGAATGTACTGTGGTCCCTACATTTCAAGAAGAAGTAAGAATTGCAGTTGCAACAAACCCTTGCTTGCCTACAAAGAGAGCAGCAATTTGGATTTGTTACTATGTTACCTGGAAGAATAACAAACTGTGCAAGGATGGAGGTTGTAGGAGCAAGGAGAACAAGTTGTCTGTAAAGTTGGTGGATGCCTATTTTCCATTTTGCAGTCCCTTGTCTCCCTCTTGTGGCCTCCTGGAGGCAACTAGCTGTGCAAAAAAAAGACAGCCTGGGGGCCGGCTGTTGCAGTGTTGCCCTCTCAGGCAACACTGAGTGACTGACTGAGCCGCACCGTCTTATATAAAGTTCAGACGGAACTTTGCACGTGTCATAGTGGAGACCTCAGGAGCCAGAGCCAGCTTTCTGACATCATAATGGGGCCTCAGAGATAAAAGCCTGGGCCCAGGCAGTGTTGGTCAGTGCTGCTCAGCAGGCAGCACTGGACTGGATTAAAGCTGATACAAGGTGTGAAAGGAGAAGGGGTGGCAGTGGGCATGCACTTACTGCTGCTGCTGCTGCTGCTGCTGCTGCCAGTGTTTGCACGGCAGGAGGGCATTTGGGCGTTGCCAGGAAGGCGTTTTTATGTCGATTCCTCCTCTTTCAGCACTGCATTGTGGTGCAAGCAAAAGAAGCAAATCCTGTCTTGCTTCCTCTCCGGCCTTTATTCACCTCTCGCGTAGCTGTGAGTGTGTGTGAGCCTGCAGGGCCCCATGGAATTGCCTAGGAGTAGGCTGAATCGCTGCAAGGGGTGAACAGCAGTATTGGGCAGGCTCGGTCAACGCGCGGCCCGTTCGGGTTATCGCTTCTCGGCCTTTTGGCTCAGATCAGGTTTATTGCCTGGTCTGGGCCGGGGGTTCGGTCTTTCGTGGAGTCCTCTCCGACGTTTTTGGGAGCGATCACCGTGCCGTTGGGCATTCCATATCAAGATGGCAGCTGTGCGGAATACTATTCGTTTTGTGGTAAATGAGCAGAGGAGAGACGAAGTGGATACTGGGCACATCATTGAGAACATCCTTCTGGACCTGGCTGGAGTTAAGTTGGTAGAGGTATTCTGTATCCAAGCTTTCAGTAATATTGCTACGTATGACGTATCCTTTTTTGAGGCCGCCTACTGTCTAAATGTTTTTCAGTTGCTCAAGGAGAAACACATGCATGAGGCTTTAACATCTATTGAAGTGCAACCTCTTTTTTCAGCAGTGGAGAAATGTATCACAATCCACATGTATAACCCATTTCTGGATAGAAGGCTGGTTAGGGCCTTTTTAGCTCACTACTGTACCCATGTTAGAGGTGGTGTGGAGCAGAAGAATCTATGGGGAGTTTTCAATGGTGATATCAAGTACTGGGTCAGGCTGAAACCTGACTCCAGCTGTATTGGAGGAGTGATGAATCCTCCTGCTAATTTTTCAATTGGTGGTAATAAGGGATATCTTTACTACCAAGATATGCCATGCTTTTGTAGATCATGTTTTTCCTACGGGCATACCAAAGATGCATGCAAAGGCAAGGTATGCAGGAATTGTAAAGAAACAGGACATGAGGCTAGTGCATGTATTTCCCCATCCAGGTGTGACATTTGTGGTTTGCCTGGTCATACCTGTAGAAAATGCCCAAAGGTGTTTCCCTTCTTAGGGCAAGAGAGAAGGACATGGGGCAGACAGGTGAGAACAACAGGTTCCCTTGCTGCCTCTTCTGATGTAATTTCAGAGCCTGCTGGCAGTGTTTCTGTGGCTGCTTCTCAGGACCCTGGGAAAGCTGGATTTGGAGAGGTTCTAACCTCACATACTGATAGCATGGAGTTGGGTGTGGTCCCTCCTGCAGAGCCAACTGTTGATGAGACACCTGTGGTTATACCTATGGAAGGTGAAGACACAGCGCCACCTAGTGGGTGTGCATACCCTGATAATGGTGCAAGTATGCAAATTTTGTCTTTCTCTAGCCCAGAGTCAAAAACGGAAGACTCAGCTAAAGTGGAGTGGTCAATATCGGAGGAGGACGAGAAGGAGGCCAGGATGCCTAGTGCCACTAGTGCGGAAATTTTCCACAAAGTTGTCTCAAAAAGGGGGAAGTCTGGAAAGGCGGTGAAGAGACTGAAGATAGGTTTGTTGGAAGATTCTGCTCATGCAAATCCTTTCTCATTGCTGGACAGTGACTCTAGTTGTAGCCCTAAGTCATCTGAGGTGGCCTCAGAAGTACCCAGCTCTCCTGGGGAAGGTTTCCTCAGTGAAGCCAATGTGGCGAATCTGGAAAGAGCTATGTATTTCCCTGGGACGTGATATGTTCTGGTTTTCTCATGGCTTTCTTTTCCACTAACCATACTATGCCCGCATGTCTTTGAGATTAAAGATTGTCTCTCAAAATGTACGGGTGTTCTCCTCTGCTCACAAGCGTGCTGCAGTCCTGGACTTTTTGGCCTCTAAGGGCAGTGACATTGTTTGCGTACAAGAATGTGGTTTATCAAAAATGCCTAGGAAAGAAGAATGGAAGTTTGGGGAAGCAATTTGGTCCTTTTCTTCCACAAATAGGAATGATGGAATTGGTATTCTCTTCAAAAATAATGAGTTTGTCATCAAACAGACTCAAATCATTCAGGAAGGAAGATGTGTCTGTGTGTTACTATCCTATAAGGGATGGCAGTTTAGGCTTATCAATATCTATGGCCATGCTGTGAAAACTGATAGGTTGGCACTTTTTGATAGTTTAAAATTTTTTCTACATGGTAAAGTTCCTGTTATTATTGTCGGTGATATTAACTGTATCCTGGAGAAGCAGGCCCGAGCTGGATCCACAGAGTCTAATGTGGACGCTACCGGAAGTTTGTGGAATAAAATTTTGCAGGACTTTGCTTTGCAGGACGCTGTCACCAGGAAACCAGGTCCATTTACTTACCATGCCGATGACGGAAGAACGGATTCTCGTCTGGACTTTTTCTTTTTTTCTACTTCAGCAATGAAATGTGTCGATTATGCGCAGGAGAGAGTGTGGTTTTCAGATCACGAGTGTTTGTTGGGGGTTTTTGTTATAAATAATTTCTTTTATGGTAGAGGGGTATGGAAGATGAATGTCAGTTTTCTGAGTGATGAAAGGGTAAAAACTAGGTTTGGGAAAAAATATGGGTTTTGGGTTAGGAAGAAAAGTTCTTTCTCTAATGTGTGTGAATGGTGGGTATGGGTGAAAAAAAAGATTGGTGGGTTTTTTAGACAGATAGGATATAGAAGAGCGAGAAGGAAAAGATTGCAATATTCACGCTTTAATATGCGGATGACGTTCCTTCATCAATGTAAAAATTTGGGTATGGATGTAAGACACGATTTAGAAAAAACAAAAAAAGATATTAAGGAGTGGTTCCGAGAGAAAGGGAAAGAAATAATATTTAGGTCTAAGGTGGAGGTTAGAGATAATCATGAGAAGTGCACTAGATTTTTCTTTAAAAAAATGTGTGGTGGGAAAAGTGGTATGAATGTGTTATTGGATAAGGATGATAAAGAGGTGTTTGGTAAGGATGTGATTGATGTGGTGTCTGATTTTTATAAACAACTGTATGATGTGAAGAAGTGTGATCTGGGTGATGATGAGGAGTTTTTGGATATTGTGTGTAATTTTGTTCCTGAAAGTGAATGTGAGCTTTTGCTTGGTGAGATTATGGATGGTGAAGTAAAGGATGTGGTGGGAAGTATGGCCAAAAATAAGTCTCCAGGGATCGATGGAATACCAGCTGATTTCTATGGGAAATATTGGGATATAATTGGGAAGGATGTTATTGATGTTATGAGAGTGTTGTTTTCTGGGACGAATATGTGTGATGTGATGAAGAAGGGTATGGTAGTTCTGTTGCATAAAAAAGGAGATAAGAGACGGTTAGAAAACTGGCGACCAATTACTTTGCTGAATACGGATTATAAAATTTTTGCCAAGCTGATTGCGAATCGTATGAGAGATGTGATTGGGTGTGTAATTGATGAGGATCAGGTATGTGCGGTACCGAAAAGGAAATTGCATGAGAACGTGGCGTTGGTGCGGGACATGCTTGAGGATTGTAAGGGTCGGAATAAGAAGGTGATTGTGTGTGCGTTAGATTTTGAGAAAGCGTTTGATCGTGTGGCGCATGTGTTTTTGTTCAAAGTGTTAGAGAGAATGGGTTTTCCGGTTCAGTTTGTGAGTTTGTTGAAGAAATTATACGCGAATGCAAAGAGTTGTGTGCAGGTGAATGGGTTTTTTTCAGAATCATTTAGTATTATGTCTGGTGTGCGACAGGGTTGTCCGTTGTCTCCCATCCTTTTTATTTGTGCGATTGAACCATTGTTGCAAATGATTAGAAATGATAAGGTTGTGAAAGGTTTGGTGGTGCCCGGGTGTGATGGAAAGCGTGTGAAAGCTTTGGGATATATGGATGATATTTGTGTATTGTGTGATTCAGTGTATGATATGTCCAGAGTGAAGTTGATTGTAAATATGTTTTGTATTGCGTCTGCTTTTAAAATAAATTGGGGTAAGAGCAAATTTAAAATTTTTTTCAGTAATGAGCGAGTGTGTGATTCTGATATGGAACAGGTGAATGGTGTGAAAATTTTGGGTATTGTGTTTGATGATGAGCTGAAAGGGAAAGAAAGTTGGGATGAGTTAGGTGGTAGGATTGTGAGAAAGTTGGAAATGTGGAGAATGAGGGATCTTTCTTTTTCGGGGAAGGTTTTAATTGTCAAAAGTATTATTCTACCTATGATTTTATATGTTGCTCTGGTTTTTCCTCCTGCTGTTGCTATGTTAAAAAAAGTGAATAGAGTTTTGTTCCTTTTTCTATGGGGGAGCGGGATTGAGAAGGCAAGGAGAGAAATTCTAATGAAAAGCAGACGTAATGGAGGCCTTGATTTCCCAAATTTGGAGATTTTCATTGGAATTAATTGTGTACGTTTTTTTGTAGAGCTTTTATTTAAGGAATCCAAGGCTTCCAGAATGTCTAAGTATCTAGCTGGAACGGTGATTCAGCGTCTAAGTTGGGAAAAAAGAAATTTATGTAAACCAATTGCTTTCCAGTGCACGGGGTGGTATTTGTATGTAGAAAAATTTATCAAAAAGTTCCAGCTAGAGGATGTAAGAATGGAGAGATTTTTGAGAGAAAAGAATGTTGTGAGAAGTATGTGTATGAATAATGTGATGTGTTCTGTAAATGGTTTGAATTCGATGGAGTCTAAGTCTGTGTGGAAGAAGATTGTTACGTTTGATGTGTCAAATAAGCAGAAAGATTTGTTATGGATGTCGGTACATGGAGTGTTGCCTGTAAGGAGTGTTCAGAAAAGAAGAGGTTTGGTTGCGTCTGAAAGGTGTCCGAGAGAAGGTTGTGGGGATGATGAGGATGTGAGTCATGTGTTTTGGTCGTGTAAGCATGCAAAGGATGTTTGGAAAAAGTTGAGTGGGTTGTGTGAAGAATTGACTGGTTTGAAGGTTTTGACGTATGAAATTGTCTTGTTTGGTTTGTGTAGTTTGGGTAGTGAAAAGGATAGAGTGTTGTGGATTTTTCTGACTTGTGTGAAAGAAGTATTGTGGAATACGAGGAATTTGAATGTGTATAAAAGAGAAGTATTTGAGATGGAGGATGTGGTTAGTATGGTATTGGCTAAATTGTATTTTTATTATAAATGGGATCTAGAAAGAGGTATGGATGCGGAAGGGATATGGCGAATGTTAAAATGGAGGTATTTAGTTTGAGGAATTTTGTTTGATTTATCTTGTATTTGATGGAAAAATAAAATAATGAACCAGAGTGATGAGATTTTTTGAAAAATAGAGAGGTGGTTTGAACAACTACAGTTCTCGGTTTTATTCAAAAAAACCTGAATGGTTTAATAAAAAAAAAAAAAAAAAAAAAAAAAAAAAATCTGTTCTTATCAGTTTAATATCTGATACGTCCCCTATCTGGGGACCATATATTAAATGGATTTTTAGAACAGGGAGATGGAAATAGAGCTTGCTCTGTCCACTCCACGCATTGACCTGGTATTGCAGTATTTCCAGGACCGGTGCACCCTTTCCTTATGTGTTTACTAAAATCAGATTCCAAAAGTGCTATTTGTGTTTGCCATTGTTTTTGTCTTTCGGATGGGATCTCCCCTTTTAATCCCATTATTTCAACACCTGTTGGACAATGCATTTGTACAGTCATGTGTGATAATGAGCTAATTTATTAAATGCAATTAATTAATACATTGCCACCTCTTGTTTTGTGTCGTCTGTGTTTCTGTGTTTCCGGCATTTCACATTGGAACAGCTCATTCACCTTCCTTGTCTTCTCTCCGCCCTCCCTCCTAGGTAGGTTAAAGAGCTGCACCTGAGCCAGCCACTGATTGATGCAGCACCATAGTCAAATAGTGGAGTGAAGTAGGGGAACAGCAAACAGCCATTAAAGCAGCCAGCCCGCCCGCCCGCCCGTCACAATGGACCTACCTGTGTACACTAGATGGATGTGATGGAATGTACTGTGGTCCCTACATTTCAAGAAGAAGTAAGAATTGCAGTTGCAACAAACCCTTGCTTGCCTACAAAGAGAGCAGCAATTTGGATTTGTTACTATGTTACCTGGAAGAATAACAAACTGTGCAAGGATGGAGGTTGTAGGAGCAAGGAGAACAAGTTGTCTGTAAAGTTGGTGGATGCCTATTTTCCATTTTGCAGTCCCTTGTCTCCCTCTTGTGGCCTCCTGGAGGCAACTAGCTGTGCAAAAAAAAGACAGCCTGGGGGCCGGCTGTTGCAGTGTTGCCCTCTCAGGCAACACTGAGTGACTGACTGAGCCGCACCGTCTTATATAAAGTTCAGACGGAACTTTGCACGTGTCATAGTGGAGACCTCAGGAGCCAGAGCCAGCTTTCTGACATCATAATGGGGCCTCAGAGATAAAAGCCTGGGCCCAGGCAGTGTTGGTCAGTGCTGCTCAGCAGGCAGCACTGGACTGGATTAAAGCTGATACAAGGTGTGAAAGGAGAAGGGGTGGCAGTGGGCATGCACTTACTGCTGCTGCTGCTGCTGCTGCCAGTGTTTGTACGGCAGGAGGGCATTTGGGCGTTGCCAGGAAGGCGTTTTTATGTCGATTCCTCCTCTTTCAGCACTGCATTGTGGTGCAAGCAAAAGAAGCAAATCCTGTCTTGCTTCCTCTCCGGCCTTTATTCACCTCCCGCTTAGTAGCTGTGAGTGTGTGTGAGCCTGCAGAGCCCCATGGAATTGCCTAGGAGTAGGCTGAATCGCTGCAAGGGGTGAACAGCAGTATTGGGCAGGCTCGGTCAACGTGCGGCCCGTTCGGGTTATCGCTTCTCGGCCTTTTGGCTAAGATCAAGTGTAGTATCTGTTCTTATCAGTTTAATATCTGATACGTCCCCTATCTGGGGACCATATATTAAATGGATTTTTAGAACAGGGAGATGGAAATAGAGCTTGCTCTGTCCACTCCACGCATTGACCTGGTATTGCAGTATTTCCAGGACCGGTGCACCCTTTCCTTATGTGTTTACTAAAATCAGATTCCAAAAGTGCTTTTTGTGTTTGCCATTGTTTTTGTCTTTCGGATGGGATCTCCCCTTTTAATCCCATTATTTCAACACCTGTTGGACAATGCATTTGTACAGTCATGTGTGATAATGAGCTAATTTATTAAATGCAATTAATTAATACATTGCCACCTCTTGTTTTGTGTCATCTGTGTTTCTGTGTTTCCGGCATTTCACATTGGAACAGCTCATTCACCTTCCTTGTCTTCTCTCCGCCCTCCCTCCTAGGTAGGTTAAAGAGCTGCACCTGAGCCAGCCACTGATTGATGCAGCACCATAGTCAAATAGTGGAGTGGAGTAGGGGAACAGCAAACAGCCATTAAAGCAGCCAGCCCGCCCGCCCGCCCGTCACAATGGACCTACCTGTGTACACTAGATGGATGTGATGGAATGTACTGTGGTCCCTACATTTCAAGAAGAAGTAAGAATTGCAGTTGCAACAAACCCTTGCTTGCCTACAAAGAGAGCAGCAATTTGGATTTGTTACTATGTTACCTGGAAGAATAACAAACTGTGCAAGGATGGAGGTTGTAGGAGCAAGGAGAACAAGTTGTCTGTAAAGTTGGTGGATGCCTATTATCCATTTTGCAGTCCCTTGTCTCCCTCTTGTGGCCTCCTGGAGGCAACTAGCTGTGCAAAAAAAAGACAGCCTGGGGGCCGGCTGTTGCAGTGTTGCCCTCTCAGGCAACACTGAGTGACTGACTGAGCCGCACCGTCTTATATAAAGTTCAGACGGAACTTTGCACGTGTCATAGTGGAGACCTCAGGAGCCAGAGCCAGCTTTCTGACATCATAATGGGGCCTCAGAGATAAAAGCCTGGGCCCAGGCAGTGTTGGTCAGTGCTGCTCAGCAGGCAGCACTGGACTGGATTAAAGCTGATACAAGGTGTGAAAGGAGAAGGGGTGGCAGTGGGCATGCACTTACTGCTGCTGCTGCTGCTGCTGCCAGTGTTTGCATGGCAGGAGGGCATTTGGGCGTTGCCAGGAAGGCGTTTTTATGTCGATTCCTCCTCTTTCAGCACTGCATTGTGGTGCAAGCAAAAGAAGCAAATCCTGTCTTGCTTCCTCTCCGGCCTTTATTCACCTCCCGCTTAGTAGCTGTGAGTGTGTGTGAGCCTGCAGGGCCCCATGGAATTGCCTAGGAGTAGGCTGAATCGCTGCAAGGGGTGAACAGCAGTTTTGGGCAGGCTCGGTCAACGCGCGGCCCGTTCGGGTTATCGCTTCTCGGCCTTTTGGCTAAGATCAAGTGTAGTATCTGTTCTTATCAGTTTAATATCTGATACGTCCCCTATCTGGGGACCATATATTAAATGGATTTTTAGAACAGGAAGATGGAAATAGAGCTTGCTCTGTCCACTCCACGCATTGACCTGGTATTGCAGTATTTCCAGGACCGGTGCACCCTTTCCTTATGTGTTTACTAAAATCAGATTCCAAAAGTGCTTTTTGTGTTTGCCATTGTTTTTGTCTTTCGGATGGGATCTCCCCTTTTAATCCCATTATTTCAACACCTGTTGGACAATGCATTTGTACAGTCATGTGTGATAATGAGCTAATTTATTAAATGCAATTAATTAATACATTGCCACCTCTTGTTTTGTGTCGTCTGTGTTTCTGTGTTTCCGGCATTTCACATTGGAACAGCTCATTCACCTTCCTTGTCTTCTCTCCGCCCTCCCTCCTAGGTAGGTTAAAGAGCTGCACCTGAGCCAGCCACTGATTGATGCAGCACCATAGTCAAATAGTGGAGTGGAGTAGGGGAACAGCAAACAGCCATTAAAGCAGCCAGCCCGCCCGCCCGCCCGCCCGTCACAATGGACCTACCTGTGTACACTAGATGGATGTGATGGAATGTACTGTGGTCCCTACATTTCAAGAAGAAGTAAGAATTGCAGTTGCAACAAACCCTTGCTTGCCTACAAAGAGAGCAGCAATTTGGATTTGTTACTATGTTACCTGGAAGAATAACAAACTGTGCAAGGATGGAGGTTGTAGGAGCAAGGAGAACAAGTTGTCTGTAAAGTTGGTGGATGCCTATTTTCCATTTTGCAGTCCCTTGTCTCCCTCTTGTGGCCTCCTGGAGGCAACTAGCTGTGCAAAAAAAAGACAGCCTGGGGGCCGGCTGTTGCAGTGTTGCCCTCTCAGGCAACACTGAGTGACTGACTGAGCCGCACCGTCTTATATAAAGTTCAGACGGAACTTTGCACGTGTCATAGTGGAGACCTCAGGAGCCAGAGCCAGCTTTCTGACATCATAATGGGGCCTCAGAGATAAAAGCCTGGGCCCAGGCAGTGTTGGTCAGTGCTGCTCAGCAGGCAGCACTGGACTGGATTAAAGCTGATACAAGGTGTGAAAGGAGAAGGGGTGGCAGTGGGCATGCACTTACTGCTGCTGCTGCTGGTGCTGCCAGTGTTTGCACGGCAGGAGGGCATTTGGGCGTTGCCAGGAAGGCGTTTTTATGTCGATTCCTCCTCTTTCAGCACTGCATTGTGGTGCAAGCAAAAGAAGCAAAACGTGCGGCACGTTCGGGTTATCGCTTCTCGGCCTTTTGGCTAAGATCAAGTGTAGTATCTGTTCTTATCAGTTTAATATCTGATACGTCCCCTATCTGGGGACCATATATTAAATGGATTTTTAGAACAGGGAGATGGAAATAGAGCTTGCTCTGTCCACTCCACGCATTGACCTGGTATTGCAGTATTTCCAGGACCGGTGCACCCTTTCCTTATGTGTTTACTAAAATCAGATTCCAAAAGTGCTTTTTGTGTTTGCCATTGTTTTTGTCTTTCGGATGGGATCTCCCCTTTTAATCCCATTATTTCAACACCTGTTGGACAATGCATTTGTACAGTCATGTGTGATAATGAGCTAATTTATTAAATGCAATTAATTAATACATTGCCACCTCTTGTTTTGTGTCATCTGTGTTTCTGTGTTTCCGGCATTTCACATTGGAACAGCTCATTCACCTTCCTTGTCTTCTCTCCGCCCTCCCTCCTAGGTAGGTTAAAGAGCTGCACCTGAGCCAGCCACTGATTGATGCAGCACCATAGTCAAATAGTGGAGTGGAGTAGGGGAACAGCAAACAGCCATTAAAGCAGCCAGCCCGCCCGCCCGCCCGCCCGTCACAATGGACCTACCTGTGTACACTAGATGGATGTGATGGAATGTACTGTGGTCCCTACATTTCAAGAAGAAGTAAGAATTGCAGTTGCAACAAACCCTTGCTTGCCTACAAAGAGAGCAGCAATTTGGATTTGTTACTATGTTACCTGGAAGAATAACAAACTGTGCAAGGATGGAGGTTGTAGGAGCAAGGAGAACAAGTTGTCTGTAAAGTTGGTGGATGCCTATTTTCCATTTTGCAGTCCCTTGTCTCCCTCTTGTGGCCTCCTGGAGGCAACTAGCTGTGCAAAAAAAAGACAGCCTGGGGGCCGGCTGTTGCAGTGTTGCCCTCTCAGGCAACACTGAGTGACTGACTGAGCCGCACCGTCTTATATAAAGTTCAGACGGAACATTGCACGTGTCATAGTGGAGACCTCAGGAACCAGAGCCAGCTTTCTGACATCATAATGGGGCCTCAGAGATAAAAGCCTGGGCCCAGGCAGTGTTGGTCAGTGCTGCTCAGCAGGCAGCACTGGACTGGATTAAAGCTGATACAAGGTGTGAAAGGAGAAGGGGTGGCAGTGGGCATGCACTTACTGCTGCTGCTACTGCTGCTGCCAGTGTTTGCACGGCAGGAGGGCATTTGGGCGTTGCCAGGAAGGCGTTTTTATGTCGATTCCTCCTCTTTCAGCACTGCATTGTGGTGCAAGCAAAAGAAGCAAAACGCGTGGCACGTTCGGGTTATCGCTTCTCGGCCTTTTGGCTAAGATCAAGTGTAGTATCTGTTCTTATCAGTTTAATATCTGATACGTCCCCTATCTGGGGACCATATATTAAATGGATTTTTAGAACAGGAAGATGGAAATAGAGCTTGCTCTGTCCACTCCACGCATTGACCTGGTATTGCAGTATTTCCAGGACCGGTGCACCCTTTCCTTATGTGTTTACTAAAATCAGATTCCAAAAGTGCTTTTTGTGTTTGCCATTGTTTTTGTCTTTCGGATGGGATCTCCCCTTTTAATCCCATTATTTCAACACCTGTTGGACAATGCATTTGTACAGTCATGTGTGATATAGAGCTAATTTATTAAATGCAATTAATTAATACATTGCCACCTCTTGTTTTGTGTCGTCTGTGTTTCTGTGTTTCCGGCATTTCACATTGGAACAGCTCATTCACCTTCCTTGTCTTCTCTCCGCCCTCCCTCCTAGGTAGGTTAAAGAGCTGCACCTGAGCCAGCCACTGATTGATGCAGCACCATAGTCAAATAGTGGAGTGGAGTAGGGGAACAGCAAACAGCCATTAAAGCAGCCAGCCCGCCCGCCCGCCCGTCACAATGGACCTACCTGTGTACACTAGATGGATGTGATGGAATGTACTGTGGTCCCTACATTTCAAGAACAAGTAAGAATTGCAGTTGCAACAAACCCTTGCTTGCCTACAAAGAGAGCAGCAATTTGGATTTGTTACTATGTTACCTGGAAGAATAACAAACTGTGCAAGGATGGAGGTTGTAGGAGCAAGGAGAACAAGTTGTCTGTAAAGTTGGTGGATGCCTATTTTCCATTTTGCAGTCCCTTGTCTCCCTCTTGTGGCCTCCTGGAGGCAACTAGCTGTGCAAAAAAAAGACAGCCTGGGGGCCGGCTGTTGCAGTGTTGCCCTCTCAGGCAACACTGAGTGACTGACTGAGCCGCACCGTCTTATATAAAGTTCAGACGGAACTTTGCACGTGTCATAGTGGAGACCTCAGGAGCCAGAGCCAGCTTTCTGACATCATAATGGGGCCTCAGAGATAAAAGCCTGGGCCCAGGCAGTGTTGGTCAGTGCTGCTCAGCAGGCAGCACTGGACTGGATTAAAGCTGATACAAGGTGTGAAAGGAGAAGGGGTGGCAGTGGGCATGCACTTACTGCTGCTGCTGCTGGTGCTGCCAGTGTTTGCACGGCAGGAGGGCATTTGGGCGTTGCCAGGAAGGCGTTTTTATGTCGATTCCTCCTCTTTCAGCACTGCATTGTGGTGCAAGCAAAAGAAGCAAAACGTGCGGCACGTTCGGGTTATCGCTTCTCGGCCTTTTGGCTAAGATCAAGTGTAGTATCTGTTCTTATCAGTTTAATATCTGATACGTCCCCTATCTGGGGACCATATATTAAATGGATTTTTAGAACAGGGAGATGGAAATAGAGCTTGCTCTGTCCACTCCACGCATTGACCTGGTATTGCAGTATTTCCAGGACCGGTGCACCCTTTCCTTATGTGTTTACTAAAATCAGATTCCAAAAGTGCTTTTTGTGTTTGCCATTGTTTTTGTCTTTCGGATGGGATCTCCCCTTTTAATCCCATTATTTCAACACCTGTTGGACAATGCATTTGTACAGTCATGTGTGATAATGAGCTAATTTATTAAATGCAATTAATTAATACATTGCCACCTCTTGTTTTGTGTTGTCTGTGTTTCTGTGTTTCCGGCATTTCACATTGGAACAGCTCATTCACCTTCCTTGTCTTCTCTCCGCCCTCCCTCCTAGGTAGGTTAAAGAGCTGCACCTGAGCCAGCCACTGATTGATGCAGCACCATAGTCAAATAGTGGAGTGGAGTAGGGGAACAGCAAACAGCCATTAAAGCAGCCAGCCCGCCCGCCCGTCACAATGGACCTACCTGTGTACACTAGATGGATGTGATGGAATGTACTGTGGTCCCTACATTTCAAGAAGAAGTAAGAATTGCAGTTGCAACAAACCCTTGCTTGCCTACAAAGAGAGCAGCAATTTGGATTTGTTACTATGTTACCTGGAAGAATAACAAACTGTGCAAGGATGGAGGTTGTAGGAGCAAGGAGAACAAGTTGTCTGTAAAGTTGGTGGATGCCTATTTTCCATTTTGCAGTCCCTTGTCTCCCTCTTGTGGCCTCCTGGAGGCAACTAGCTGTGCAAAAAAAAGACAGCCTGGGGGCCGGCTGTTGCAGTGTTGCCCTCTCAGGCAACACTGAGTGACTGACTGAGCCGCACCGTCTTATATAAAGTTCAGACGGAACTTTGCACGTGTCATAGTGGAGACCTCAGGAGCCAGAGCCAGCTTTCTGACATCATAATGGGGCCTCAGAGATAAAAGCCTGGGCCCAGGCAGTGTTGGTCAGTGCTGCTCAGCAGGCAGCACTGGACTGGATTAAAGCTGATACAAGGTGTGAAAGGAGAAGGGGTGGCAGTGGGCATGCACTTACTGCTGCTGCTGCTGGTGCTGCCAGTGTTTGCACGGCAGGAGGGCATTTGGGCGTTGCCAGGAAGGCGTTTTTATGTCGATTCCTCCTCTTTCAGCACTGCATTGTGGTGCAAGCAAAAGAAGCAAAACGTGCGGCACGTTCGGGTTATCGCTTCTCGGCCTTTTGGCTAAGATCAAGTGTAGTATCTGTTCTTATCAGTTTAATATCTGATACGTCCCCTATCTGGGGACCATATATTAAATGGATTTTTAGAACAGGGAGATGGAAATAGAGCTTGCTCTGTCCACTCCACGCATTGACCTGGTATTGCAGTATTTCCAGGACCGGTGCACCCTTTCCTTATGTGTTTACTAAAATCAGATTCCAAAAGTGCTTTTTGTGTTTGCCATTGTTTTTGTCTTTCGGATGGGATCTCCCCTTTTAATCCCATTATTTCAACACCTGTTGGACAATGCATTTGTACAGTCATGTGTGATAATGAGCTAATTTATTAAATGCAATTAATTAATACATTGCCACCTCTTGTTTTGTGTTGTCTGTGTTTCTGTGTTTCCGGCATTTCACATTGGAACAGCTCATTCACCTTCCTTGTCTTCTCTCCGCCCTCCCTCCTAGGTAGGTTAAAGAGCTGCACCTGAGCCAGCCACTGATTGATGCAGCACCATAGTCAAATAGTGGAGTGGAGTAGGGGAACAGCAAACAGCCATTAAAGCAGCCAGCCCGCCCGCCCGCCCGCCCGTCACAATGGACCTACCTGTGTACACTAGATGGATGTGATGGAATGTACTGTGGTCCCTACATTTCAAGAAGAAGTAAGAATTGCAGTTGCAACAAACCCTTGCTTGCCTACAAAGAGAGCAGCAATTTGGATTTGTTACTATGTTACCTGGAAGAATAACAAACTGTGCAAGGATGGAGGTTGTAGGAGCAAGGAGAACAAGTTGTCTGTAAAGTTGGTGGATGCCTATTTTCCATTTTGCAGTCCCTTGTCTCCCTCTTGTGGCCTCCTGGAGGCAACTAGCTGTGCAAAAAAAAGACAGCCTGGGGGCCGGCTGTTGCAGTGTTGCCCTCTCAGGCAACACTGAGTGACTGACTGAGCCGCACCGTCTTATATAAAGTTCAAACGGAACTTTGCACGTGTCATAGTGGAGACCTCAGGAGCCAGAGCCAGCTTTCTGACATCATAATGGGGCCTCAGAGATAAAAGCCTGGGCCCAGGCAGTGTTGGTCAGTGCTGCTCAGCAGGCAGCACTGGACTGGATTAAAGCTGATACAAGGTGTGAAAGGAGAAGGGGTGGCAGTGGGCATGCACTTACTGCTGCTGCTGCTGCTGCCAGTGTTTGCACGGCAGGAGGGCATTTGGGCGTTGCCAGGAAGGCGTTTTTATGTTGATTCCTCCTCTTTCAGCACTGCATTGTGGTGCAAGCAAAAGAAGCAAAACGCGCGGCACGTTCGGGTTATCGCTTCTCGGCCTTTTGGCTAAGATCAAGTGTAGTATCTGTTCTTATCAGTTTAATATCTGATACGTCCCCTATCTGGGGACCATATATTAAATGGATTTTTAGAACAGGGAGATGGAAATAGAGCTTGCTCTGTCCACTCCACGCATTGACCTGGTATTGCAGTATTTCCAGGACCGGTGCACCCTTTCCTTATGTGTTTACTAAAATCAGATTCCAAAAGTGCTTTTTGTGTTTGCCATTGTTTTTGTCTTTCGGATGGGATCTCCCCTTTTAATCCCATTATTTCAACACCTGTTGGACAATGCATTTGTACAGTCATGTGTGATAATGAGCTAATTTATTAAATGCAATTAATTAATACATTGCCACCTCTTGTTTTGTGTCGTCTGTGTTTCTGTGTTTCCGGCATTTCACATTGGAACAGCTCATTCACCTTCCTTGTCTTCTCTCCGCCCTCCCTCCTAGGTAGGTTAAAGAGCTGCACCTGAGCCAGCCACTGATTGATGCAGCACCATAGTCAAATAGTGGAGTGGAGTAGGGGAACAGCAAACAGCCATTAAAGCAGCCAGCCCGCCCGCCCGCCCGCCCGTCACAATGGACCTACCTTTGTACACTAGATGGATGTGATGGAATGTACTGTGGTCCCTACATTTCAAGAAGAAGTAAGAATTGCAGTTGCAACAAACCCTTGCTTGCCTACAAAGAGAGCAGCAATTTGGATTTGTTACTATGTTACCTGGAAGAATAACAAACTGTGCAAGGATGGAGGTTGTAGGAGCAAGGAGAACAAGTTGTCTGTAAAGTTGGTGGAAGCCTATTTTCCATTTTGCAGTCCCTTGTCTCCCTCTTGTGGCCTCCTGGAGGCAACTAGCAGTGCAAAAAAAAGACAGCCTGGGGGCCGGCTGTTGCAGTGTTGCCCTCTCAGGCAACACTGAGTGACTGACTGAGCCGCACCGTCTTATATAAAGTTCAGATGGAACTTTGCACGTGTCATAGTGGAGACCTCAGGAGCCAGAGCCAGCTTTCTGACATCATAATGGGGCCTCAGAGATAAAAGCCTGGGCCCAGGCAGTGTTGGTCAGTGCTGCTCAGCAGGCAGCACTGGACTGGATTAAAGCTGATACAAGGTGTGAAAGGAGAAGGGGTGGCAGTGGGCATGCACTTACTGCTGCTGCTGCTGCTGCCAGTGTTTGCACGGCAGGAGGGCATTTGGGCGTTGCCAGGAAGGCGTTTTTATGTCGATTCCTCCTCTTTCAGCACTGCATTGTGGTGCAAGCAAAAGAAGCAAAACGCGCGGCACGTTCGGGTTATCGCTTCTCGGCCTTTTGGCTAAGATCAAGTGTAGTATCTGTTCTTATCAGTTTAATATCTGATACGTCCCCTATCTGGGGACCATATATTAAATGGATTTTTAGAACAGGGAGATGGAAATAGAGCTTGCTCTGTCCACTCCACGCATTGACCTGGTATTGCAGTATTTCCAGGACCGGTGCACCCTTTCCTTATGTGTTTACTAAAATCAGATTCCAAAAGTGCTTTTTGTGTTTGCCATTGTTTTTGTCTTTCGGATGGGATCTCCCCTTTTAATCCCATTATTTCAACACCTGTTGGACAATGCATTTGTACAGTCATGTGTGATAATGAGCTAATTTATTAAATGCAATTAATTAATACATTGCCACCTCTTGTTTTGTGTCGTCTGTGTTTCTGTGTTTCCGGCATTTCACATTGGAACAGCTCATTCACCTTCCTTGTCTTCTCTCCGCCCTCCCTCCTAGGTAGGTTAAAGAGCTGCACCTGAGCCAGCCACTGATTGATGCAGCACCATAGTCAAATAGTGGAGTGGAGTAGGGGAACAGCAAACAGCCATTAAAGCAGCCAGCCCGCCCGCCCGCCCGTCACAATGGACCTACCTGTGTACACTAGATGGATGTGATGGAATGTACTGTGGTCCCTACATTTCAAGAAGAAGTAAGAATTGCAGTTGCAACAAACCCTTGCTTGCCTACAAAGAGAGCAGCAATTTGGATTTGTTACTATGTTACCTGGAAGAATAACAAACTGTGCAAGGATGGAGGTTGTAGGAGCAAGGAGAATAAGTTGTCTGTAAAGTTGGTGGATGCCTATTTTCCATTTTGCAGTCCCTTGTCTCCCTCTTGTGGCCTCCTGGAGGCAACTAGCTGTGCAAAAAAAAGACAGCCTGGGGGCCGGCTGTTGCAGTGTTGCCCTCTCAGGCAACACTGAGTGACTGACTGAGCCGCACCGCAGGGCCGCCATCAGGGGGGTATTAGGGGTACTACTGTAGGGGGCCCGGCCAAACTTAATTGAAAGGGGGGCCCGGCAACTGCCGCGACTTGCCTTTGTTAGAAAAAAACAGGCCCCTGCAATGGGGCCTGTTCTTTTCACCAAAGCAATGTCGTGAGCTGCGGGCCCCCCTCTCATCAAACACCGCTGTGAGCTGCGGGCCCCCCTCTCATCTAACACTGCCGCGAAACACCGCGCGCGAACGACCGCAAGCGCGCGCCGGCGCACTCGTTACCGCAAACGCGCGCTCACGCGCGAACGACCTGGGGAAGGCTGGAAAGCAACCCGCTCGTGCCCGCCGCCGAGAGGGATGCGGTGCGCACACACCAAAAGTACAGCGACCAATCAACTGGGAAGAACAGCGGCGCACAGTCTAATTACCTGCTGGCCCGCCTCCGACTCCTCGTCCTCCTCCTCCGCCTCCTCGTCCTCCTCCTCGGCCTCCTCGTCCAGCGCCTCCTCGTCCGACTCCGCCTCCGCCTCCTCCTTCTTCTCCTCCTCCAGAGCGTAGCTGCGTAAGGAGAGGGGGAGGAGTCCAGTTCTTGCGCGACGGCAGGAGTTCTTCGATCCTCGCAATTTTCTGGAGCCTGGAGGTGAAGGACGACATCTGGACCGAAGACATCGCCTGACGAGGACTGGAGAGGGAGCAGCTCTTCTGACACAGTGAGTAAAGTGTCTGAAAGTGCTGTTTATGTATGGCCCTGTTCACACAGAGTATTTTTGCAGGGCAAAAAAATCTGCCTCAAAATTCCTTAAAGAATTTTGAGGCAGATTTTGACCTGCCCACACTATCTTGCCGCGTTTTTTGCTGCGTTTTTTGCCCGCGGCGATTGAGGACAGCAGACAAAAAAGGCAGCGAAAAATGCATTTTCTGCCTCCCATTGATTTCGATGGGAGGTCAGAGGCAGAACCGCGGCAAGAAAGGACGTGCTGCTTTTTCTTTTTTCCGCGACTGGCTCCCATTGATTTCAGATTAAATCAATGGGAGGCGGTTTTGGAAGTTTTTTGGTGCTGATTCTGACGCAGTGTCCGAGTCAATATCAAGGTCCAAAAACTCTGTGAACTGGGCCTTATTGTTAGGGCTTATTCAGACGAACGTGTAATACGTCCGTGCAACGTGTGTGATTTTCACGCGCCTCGCACGGACCTATGTTAGTCTATGGGGCCGTGCAGACTGTCAGTGATTTTCACGCAGCGTGTGTCCGTGTGTCCGCTGCGTAAAACTCACGACATGTCCGATATTTGTGCATTGTTCGCGCATCACGCACCCATTGAAGTCAATGGGTGCGTGAAAGTCACGCCCAGCACATGGAAGCACTCCCGCAGCCGTATAAACTATGAATGAAAACAGAAAAGCACCACGTGCTACAAACATCCAAACAGAGTGTCATAATGATGGCGGCTGCGCGAAAATAACGCAGCCACGCATCATACGCTGCTGACACACGGAGCTGTTATGGACCTTTTGCATGCGCAAAACGCCACGTTTTTTGCGCACGCAAAAATCACACGCTCGTGTAAATCCGGCCTTAGGGTAGGAACACACTAGGCATGAACACTGCGGATTTTATGCAACACATTTTATTGTGGAAAATCCACAGTGTATCACAGTCACAGCCGAGTGGATGAGATTTGAACAAATCTCATCCACACGCTGCAAAAAAAATTGACCTGCAGTGTGGCTTTTTAGGCCGCAGCATGTCAATTTATGCTGCAGAATCGCCACTCGTCTGGTGCGGAAATGCTGCGGTTCTGCCGCAAAAATCACAAAAGAGAAAAAAAAAAGGCACTTTTTTAAATTGATAAAAAAGTTTATACTTACCCCGGCCGTAGTCCTGGTGACGCGATCTTCTATTCTTAGCGCAGCTCCTGGAGCTGCTGCCGGTCTCTAAATAGGCAGTTGGTCCAGTAAAATTTGGAATTATTTTTTTTTGTGAACCAGCTTAAAAAAATACAAAACTTTTGTGTTAGGGCCTGTTCACATCACCGTTCGCTTCCGCTCCGGGGTTCCATCTGAGGTTTCTGTCGGGTGAACACCGCAACGGAAAGTGAAAGTGACAGCACAGCTTCCGTTTCAGTCACCATTGATCTCAATGGTGACGGAAACATCGCTAATGGTTTCCGTTCGTCACCATTCCGGCTGGTTTTCGGACGGAATCAATAGTGCAGTCGACTGCGCTAATTGTGACGGAAGCTGTGCTGTCACTTTCACTTTCCGTTGCGGGGTTCACCCGACGGAAACCTCAGATGGAACCCCGGAGCGGAAGCGAACGGTGATGTGAACAGGCCCTAACACAAAAGTTTTGTATTTTTTTAAGCTGGTTCACAAAAAAAAATAATTCCAAATTCTACTGGACCAACTGCCTATTTAGAGACCGGCAGCAGCTCCAGGAGCGACATCATAAGGGACACACTAGGCGGATATGCTGAGTAAAACTACACAGCTTATCCGCCCCGGTAGCCGCAGGGAATTCCGCCAGCAAAACCGCACCAAGTAGTGGTGCAGGTTTCGTGAGGCGTGTCCGCTGCGGGAATCCTGCAGGGAAAAAAAAGTTTAGACTTCCCCCGGCTGTAGTCCTGGTGACGCATCTCTCTCTTCTGAACGTAGCCCCGCCTCCTGGGATGACGCTGTAGACCATGTGACCGCTGCAGCGGTCACATGGGATGAAAAGTCATGACAGGAGGCCGAGCTGCGCTAAGACTAGAGGATCGCGTCACCAGGACTACGGCCGGGGCAAGTCTAAACTTTTTTATAAATTTAAAAAAGTGCCTTTTTATTTTTTCTCATGTGTGATTTTTGCGGCAGAACCGCAGCATTTCCACAACAGAGGAGCAGCGATCCCACAGAATACATTGACATGCTGCGCCTTAAAAAGCCAAAAGCCACACGGCAGGTCCATTATTTTTGCAGCGTGTGGATGAGATTTGTTCATATCTCATCCACTCTGCTGCGACTGTGATACGCTGCGGATTTTCCACAATAAAATGTGTTGCATAAAATCCGCAGTGTTCATGCCTAGTGTGTTCCTACCCTAAGGCCGGATTCACACGAGCGCGTGCTATTTGCGCGCGCAAAAACATGGCGTTTTGCGCATGCAAAAGGTCCATAACAGCTCCGTGTGGCAGCAGCGTATGATGCGCGGCTGCGTGATTTTCACGCCATCATTATGACACTCTGTTTGTATGTTTGTAGCACGTGGTGCTTTTCTGTTTTCATTCATAGTTTATACGGTTGCGGAAGTGCTGGGCGTGACTTTCACGCACCCATTGACTTCAATGGGTGCGTGATGCGCGAACAATGCACAAATATAGGACATGTCGTGAGTTTTACGCAGCGGACACACGCTGCGTGAAAATCACGGACAGTCTGCACGGCCCCATAGAGTAACATAGGTCCGTGTGAAAATCACGCACGTTGCACGGACGTATTACACGTTCGTCTGAATAAGCCCTAACAATAAGGCCCAGTTCACAGACTTTTTGGGCCTTGATATTGACTCGGACACTGCGTCAGAATCAGCACCAAAAAACTTCCAAAACCGCCTCCCATTGATTTAATCTGAAATCAATGGGAGCCAGTCGCGGAAAAAAGAAAAAGCAGCACGTCCTTTCTTGCCGCGGTTCTGCCTCTGACCTCCCATCGAAATCAATGGGAGGCAGAAAATGCATTTTTCCCTGCGTTTTTTGTCTGCTGTCCTCAATCGCCGCGGGCAAAAAACGCGGCAAGATAGTGTGGGCAGGTCAATATCTGCCTCAAAATTCGGTGCGCGGTTCCAGGCGGTCGCGGGTGCCCATGCGCAGGAGTTTGCGGGTGCGCGCGATCGGTCGCACGGGCAGCGGTGTTTGACGGCCCCATGACGACCCCCATGCTACCCAGGGCCGCCATCAGGGGGGGTATTATGGGTACTGATGTGAGAGGCCCGGCCAAACCTAATTGAAAGGGGGGCCCGCAGCTCACGACATTCTTTTGGTGAAAAAAACGGGCCCCATTGCAGGGGCCTGTTTTTTTTCTACCAAAGGCAAGTCGCGGCAGTTTGCCGGGCCCCCCTTTCAATTAGGTTTGGCCGGGCCTCTCACATCAGTACCCCTAATACCCCCCCTGATGGCCGCCCTGGGTACCATGATATAGTGCTGGACGGAGTACCGTTAACAGGCGGTGCCACGGTAGGGGGGCCCAAAAAATTTAGCTGTAGGGGGCCCTGAAATTCCTGATGGCGGCCCTGCCGCACCGTCTTATATAAAGTTCAGACGGAACTTTGCACGTGTCATAGTGGAGACCTCAGGAGCCAGAGCCAGCTTTCTGACATCATAATGGGGCCTCAGAGATAAAAGCCTGGGCCCAGGCAGTGTTGGTCAGTGCTGCTCAGCAGGCAGCACTGGACTGGATTAAAGCTGATACAAGGTGTGAAAGGAGAAGGGGTGGCAGTGGGCATGCACTTACTGCTGCTGCTGCTGCTGCTGCTGCTGCCAGTGTTTGCACGGCAGGAGGGCATTTGGGCGTTGCCAGGAAGGCGTTTTTATGTCGATTCCTCCTCTTTCAGCACTGCATTGTGGTGCAAGCAAAATAAGCAAATCCTGTCTTGCTTCCTCTCCGGCCTTTATTCACCTCCCGCTTAGTAGCTGTGAGTGTGTGTGAGCCTGCAGGGCCCCATGGAATTGCCTAGGAGTAGGCTGAATCGCTGCAAGGGGTGAACAGCAGTATTGGGCAGGCTCGGTCAACGCGCGGCCCATTCGGGTTATCGCTTCTCGGCCTTTTGGCTAAGACCAAGTGTATTTATACAGGAGGTTTTTGGTCAGAAGGTGCTCAGGTACCCTCTCTCTCGGCCTCGGGGGATCGTCCAGGTTCGCCTGGACTTCACCCCCGTGCTGCTATTTGGGAGAGAGGCTTAGTCCTGAGCAACGAGTTGCGATCCCCCCCCCCCAGCCCTTTGGTGTGTCTCCTTAAAGCCAAAGGGCGCAGCGCAAGCTGTGCGGTACCGACCTGGCCACGCAAATGGCAGGCGGACCTGATGCGGTGCCGGTATACGCCCGGTTGAGGAATACTGCAAGATTTATCTTGGCAGAGGGTGGAGGCGGTCCTCGTGGTCTCAAGTTCCTTGTCCACGATATTTTGGAAAAGCGGTTGGCGGTCCACAAGAACGAGATTTTGGCGATCCAGGACTACCCAAGGCGTGGAGTGTACGACGTGACTTTCATGGGAGAAGGAATCCTCCGTGATGCCATGGGAAAAGCTGAGAGGCAACAAGGTGAACTCATGGCCTTGGGAGTCCAGGTAATTGAACACGCTTTTGAAGTAACCAAACTCGTAGTGATTAAAATGTATTCCCCATACGTGAAAGATCAGGAAGTGGCGGCGTTTCTTGCTGCATACTTTAAGAACGTTAAGCTGCTGGGGAGAGTTATGAACGAGTGCGGTGTGTGGACCGTCAAATGGAAATTTATTGTTACGCTAATAAAGGACCCCTCCACCCAAGAAACGAAGCTACCACCTGCTCGTTTTAAACTTGGGAATGTGAATGGCGACCTCTATTTCTCAGGAATGCCAAACTTCTGCAGGGCCTGCGGTACCTATGGACATACCAGTTTTAACTGCGATGTCACCTGCAGGAACTGTGGAAGTAAACAACACACAATGAGAGAATGTACAGAAGAGAAAAAATGCAATTTTTGTCAAAAAACTGGTCATCTTTACTATGCTTGTCCACATAGGTACCGAGGCGAAGAAGATGAGCAACCCGAGGTGCCCCCACGTGCTCCACCAGCAGAGCAGTCCCGTCCTCAAGGAGGAGAACAAGCTGTTGCGGCGAAAGAGCAGAGAGGTACCTGGGCTTCAAGAGTACGGCTAGCCGAAGCCAAAACAGGTGCCTCTCAGCCAGCGACCTCAGGGGATAAAAATGAGCCCAGCGCCAAGGAAAAACGGCAGGCCAAGAGGAAGGCAGAAAAGGAGCAGGCCATCGATGAACCTGTGGCATCCCAGACGGCTGGTTGCTCAGGCGGTGCCGGGCCTGCTCCTAATCCTGGGTCTCTAGAGACCGACTCGGAAGGAGAAGACTGGGTACAGGTGGGTCCCCGTAAAAAGGGGAAGCAAGAACGTGCCAGTAGGAGGGAGACAGGGGAGGAGCAGATGGATACGTCCGTGCGGAAAGATGTGGCTCCTCCTGGGACCCCCTCCTCGCCTGCACTGGTGAGGAGGACGGGCACTGCTCCCTCCGTATTATCGGACACCCCGCCATGCGCACAACCTCCCCCTCTAGACCGGCCTTCTCGGGCCCAGGGGGGAGAGGCGGGGCCCTTGGGGGACCCACCAGACATGGACCCAGTCGGTCAACCGAGAGAGACCCAGGTGAGGCTGTGCGAGTCTGGGCTCCCCGTGTACGAGGTGAGTGTTGCTGGCTCAGCTCTCAGCGACAGTAGTTCTTCTCCTGCCTCGTCCCTCTTTTCAGTTGAGTCGGATGAGGGCGGGGCCATGAGTTCAAGTGAGGTTTCGGGTATTGCTGGTGGAGGAGCAATCTGATTTTAAGTACGCCTATTATTTATTATTTTAAAATCAGAATTTTGCTTTAACTCTCCACGATGTCTGAGCTCATGGGAATCTCCCTCAACGTGAGGGGCGCCAAGTCAAAAGTGAGAAGGGTTGCTCTCTTCAATTTTTTATCTTGCCTGGCAGCCTCTGTATTTTTCCTGCAGGAGTGCGGCATTCCCCATACAATGAGATATGAAAATTACAAAAAGGATTGGAAGTATGGTCCATCCGTCTGGTCTGGATCCAACGAGTCCAGATCAGCAGGGGTCGCCATTCTTTTTAAGGGAAACGTTTTAATTGATTTTATTCAAGAAATCTTACCAGGACGTATTTTAATGGTTAAAGCTTTTATTGATGGTGTAAAGTGGCAGTTTTTAAATTTTTACGGATCACCAGAAAAGAACGAAAGAGCGAGGATGCTGGAGATTTTACCGCTTTTTATCAACACATCTGAGCCTTTTATCCTCGCAGGTGATTTTAATTGTATCCTGAGAGGAGAACGCCGGCTTACCAACAGTACGAGTAGGAACTATGACAAGACCTCTGGACTGCTCAAGGATATCGTGACTGATTTTAAATTAAAAGACATATACAAAGAATGTAACAGGAGCAGTCCAGAGGAAGCCGGCGTTACCTGGAGCAACGCCACCTGTAGCTCCAGGATTGATTTTATCTTTTGTTCTGAAAATTTACTGCCTTTTAATTGTGAAGTTTTAACCAATGTGTTTTCAGATCACAGGCTTTTATCTTTTAAAGTAAAGCATGATCTTAATAATATTGTATGTAAAAAGTCCTGGAAGATGAATGTTTCCCTTTTAGACGATCCACAGGTTTTAGCAGATTTTATTGAATTTTACCAAGAAAGCAGGCGGGTAAGAGACACACGTACTCCCATCAGTGCATGGTGGGAGAAAATGAAAAAGAAAATAAAAGATTTTTTTATTAAGAAAAGCGTGGCGAAAGCCAAAGAGAAATACGCTTTTTTTAAAATTCTCAATACCCGTCTGCAGACCCTGTACAAAATGCAAGATCATGACATAGACGTTAAAGATGACATCACCAATTTGAAAAAGGAGATAGCCCAGTGCCTGGAGCAGAAAGGTAAAGAGATTATATTCCGTTCAAAAATACAACATGTGGAGGAGAACGAGACCTGCTCCAGGTACTTTTTTAAGAAAATAAATAACAAAAAGGCAATTATCAAAAATATAGAAGGGGTGTCAGATGTACAGGGTCTTTTAAGTAAAGTTCATGAGTTTTACACTGACCTTTTTAATGTTAAGACTGTGGATCATAATTTTATGCGTGACTCACTGAAGGAGATTACTACTGTTTTAGACCCTGTCTCCCAGAATTTTTTATTACAGGAGCTGACGGAGCAGGAGGTTTTAGAAACTGTTAAGAGTTTTAAAACAGGGAAAGTTCCCGGACCGGACGGTATACCCAGTGAGTTTTATGTAAAATTTTATGACATTTTAAAAGAGGATCTTTTTAACCTTTTTTCTGATGTTTTTAATTCCAAGATGCTGCCTAAGTCCTGGCGGAAGGGTGAGGTCTCCCTGCTGTATAAGACGGGTGACATCGCAGTTTTAAAGAATTGGAGACCAATAACCCTTCTAAATAGCGACTATAAAATTATGGCTAAAATATGTGCAAATAGATTAAAAGCCATAATACCCCACATTATACACTCTGACCAGGTGTGTGGGGTGCCAGGCCGCAGCATCTGGGATAATTTAAACCTAATAAAAGACGTGATTGAGGACACGAGGTCTAGAAAAGTTAAATTAGCCATTTTATCTATAGACTTTGAGAAGGCGTTCGACCGTGTCTCTCATTTTTATCTTTTTAAGGTTTTAGAACGTATGGGTATACCTGAAGGATTTTTATTATCTATTAAAGCCTTTTACAGAGAATGCACCAGCAAAATTTTAGTGAATGGTTTTAAGACACAGGACGTATTTTTAAACTCTGGGGTGAAGCAGGGGTGTCCCTTGTCCCCACTGCTTTTTATATGTGCATTGGAGCCTCTGTTATGCGCAATTCGCCGCGATAAGTGTATCCGTGGAGTCCCCCTGCCCGGGGGAGGCGGCGTAGAGGCCAAAGCAGTGGGGTACATGGATGATGTGGCGGTTTTATGTAGGGACGCCCTGTCGCTTCAGAGAACCCTTAGGCAAATCGAGTTTTATTGCTGTGCTTCCGGTTTTAAAGTAAACTTCAGCAAGAGTCATATTTTAAACATAGGAAGCATGGCTCTTAGAGATATACCGGTTCCTGTGTCTGATAATATTAAAATTTTAGGTGTCTCCTTCAGTGGGTACGACAATGGTTTTATCAGTTGGGACATGGTGGCGCAGAAGGTAAATCAAAAAATATGCATGTGGAACATGAGGAAGCTTACCATGGAGGGAAAAATTTTAATAATTAAAATGATAATTTTACCTTTGCTTTTATACTTAAGCATGGTTTTCCCTCCTCCCACGGTTTTATTAAGAAAATTACTAAAGCTTGTTTTACCTTCTTTTGGAGTTCCAGAATGGAGAAACTTAAACGTGAGACGGTAATGAAAATCAAACCAAAGGGTGGCAAAGACTTTCCAGATTTTAATAGGTTTCTTTTAATCAAGTACTTTTGTTTCTGTCTTAATTCTCTTTTTAAACAACATCATTGGTCTTATTTTCTACGTTTTAATACTGGGTTTTTTATGCGAAGGATGGGGTGGTTTGAAATTGTTTTAACCTCACCTTATGCTTTTAATCTACCAGCAAATTACGTGATTTTAGAGAAAATAGTGGCCTTGTTTAATTTTAAAGGGAAAAATTTTAATGATATGATAAACAGTAAGAAACTTATAAAAGACATAAGAGGAAATGAAGTCGTCACTAATATTGAAAATTTTAATAATGAACGCTGTGCTTTTATCTTCAAAATGGTTAATGTGTTTTATCTTTTTAATACACAGATGGACCTGGCCTGGAGCTGCGTTCATCAATGTCTTCCATGCCGGGCATTCCAATTCAGGAGAGGATTCGCGAGGTCTGCCATCTGTCCGAGGGAAGGCTGCCAGGCTGAGGAGACCGTGCGTCATATTTTTTGGACTTGCGATTTTACTAAACATATTTGGATAAAGATATTCCCTCTAATGAAGAAGATGGCAGACCTAAAGGACTTGACTTACGAAATGATTTTATATGGACTCTTTGGATGCCCAACCGCGAACCAAAAGACTATTGCATGGAAGACGATGAACTGCGTAAAAGAAGCTCTGTGGAAGGCCAGGAACATCCTGATTTTTAAGCACGATGTTTTATCTGTTGACGATGTTTTAGGTCTTTGTTTTAGCGAGATGTACATTTATTATTTATTAGATAAAAAAAGAAATGCCACCCTTTCAAATAAATGGTTTGTAAAAGAATGGAACTCCAATATATAAGAATTTGCCACCATGTCCCCTTTTTATGTGTTTTTATGTAAATTGATTTTATTACTGTAATTCATTGTAAAAAGCTGTAATTCATTGTAAATATTTTTTGAATTTTAAGTAATAAATCATTGACACCCCCGCGAGGGGGTAGCCAACTTAAAAAAAAAAATCTGTTCTTATCAGTTTAATATCTGATACGTCCCCTATCTGGGGACCATATATTAAATGGATTTTTAGAACAGGGAGATGGAAATAGAGCTTGCTCTGTCCACTCCACGCATTGACCTGGTATTGCAGTATTTCCAGGACCGGTGCACCCTTTCCTTATGTGTTTACTAAAATCAGATTCCAAAAGTGCTTTTTGTGTTTGCCATTGTTTTTGTCTTTCAGATGGGATCTCCCCATTTAATCCCATTATTTCAACACCTGTTGGACAATGCATTTGTACAGTCATGTGTGATAATGAGCTAATTTATTAAATGCAATTAATTAATACATTGCCACCTCTTGTTTTGTGTCGTCTGTGTTTCTGTGTTTCCGGCATTTCACATTGGAACAGCTCATTCACCTTCCTTGTCTTCTCTCCGCCCTCCCTCCTAGGTAGGTTAAAGAGCTGCACCTGAGCCAGCCACTGATTGATGCAGCACCATAGTCAAATAGTGGAGTGGAGTAGGGGAACAGCAAACAGCCATTAAAGCAGCCAGCCCGCCCGCCCGCCCGTCACAATGGACCTACCTGTGTACACTAGATGGATGTGATGGAATGTACTGTGGTCCCTACATTTCAAGAAGAAGTAAGAATTGCAGTTGCAACAAACCCTTGCTTGCCTACAAAGAGAGCAGCAATTTGGATTTGTTACTATGTTACCTGGAAGAATAACAAACTGTGCAAGGATGGAGGTTGTAGGAGCAAGGAGAACAAGTTGTCTGTAAAGTTGGTGGATGCCTATTTTCCATTTTGCAGTCCCTTGTCTCCCTCTTGTGGCCTCCTGGAGGCAACTAGCTGTGCAAAAAAAAGACAGCCTGGGGGCCGGCTGTTGCAGTGTTGCCCTCTCAGGCAACACTGAGTGACTGACTGAGCCGCACCGTCTTATATAAAGTTCAGACGGAACTTTGCACGTGTCATAGTGGAGACCTCAGGAGCCAGAGCCAGCTTTCTGACATCATAATGGGGCCTCAGAGATAAAAGCCTGGGCCCAGGCAGTGTTGGTCAGTGCTGCTCAGCAGGCAGCACTGGACTGGATTAAAGCTGATACAAGGTGTGAAAGGAGAAGGGGTGGCAGTGGGCATGCACTTACTGCTGCTGCTGCTGCTGCTGCTGCTGCCAGTGTTTGCACGGCAGGAGGGCATTTGGGCGTTGCCAGGAAGGCGTTTTTATGTCGATTCCTCCTCTTTCAGCACTGCATTGTGGTGCAAGCAAAAGAAGCAAATCCTGTCTTGCTTCCTCTCCGGCCTTTATTCACCTCCCGCTTAGTAGCTGTGAGTGTGTGTGAGCCTGCAGGGCCCCATGGAATTGCCTAGGAGTAGGCTGAATCGCTGCAAGGGGTGAACAGCAGTATTGGGCAGGCTCGGTCAACGCGCGGCCCGTTCGGGTTATCGTTTCTCGGCCTTTTGGCTAAGCTCAAGTGGCTAACCAGAGGCGTCCAGTGCTGAACTCTCGGCCCTGCAGCATCGCCCTTTGGGGCTTAAGCTGCTTGTTGCTATAGGGAGACAGCCAGTGGCAGGAAGGCGATCGACATGGGCGTTATTGTACGTCACGCTAAGGCCGGGGAAACCCGGGTCAAGTACGGCATTCGGATCGAAGTTGATGTTGGATCAGAGAAGACCCTGGACCTACGACACCTGGTGAACAACATCTTGTTTGGAATTTTGAAAGTGGAGCGGAAGAAAATCCTTTGTCTTCAGGAGCATAAGGTTGGTCATTTTACCTTGATATTGACGGATTTACCTGCCTGCCATACTTTCCATTACAATTTGATGCAAAATGTGAACAATCCTGAGCTTGGAGGACTTACTTTTATCCTGCTGTATGATGAAGGAGAAGTCTTCCTGGTTGTTTTTCTCTACAATGCACATGTACCTTTGCAAGATATCACGGCATTCCTGTCTAGACATTGTGCATATGTTAAGTTTGAGAATAAAATCTTGAACACTGAAATGATCTGGAATGGGAAATACAAATTTCGGGTCCGGTTTCGGCAAGATATTGAGGAACCAGGAGGCTTCCATTTCCCTCCATCGAACTTCTCCATTGGAAGAGACAGGGGATATCTGTTTTTTCCCAGGTGTCCTCCCTTCTGCAGGAATTGTAAAGTTTTTGGCCACACAAGGGAAGGATGTCAAAATTCAGGGAAGTGTTCCAGATGTAACCAGGAGGGTCACAAAGCAAAAGAATGTGTCAACCGCATTGTTTGTAATCTCTGCGAGGTGGAAGGGCATACATTCAAAGACTGCCCTCTGCGGAAGAAGTCATATGCAGAGGCAGCCAGGAGCCAAGTGGCTGAGATGATAGCGAGAACTGGACGGTTGGGCGAGGAGGTACCCGCTGACTATCTGGCTTCTTTAAGCACATCTCCAGTAGAAGTACGTGTGGAGGAAGGGGCAGGCATGGAGGTAGCCCCGGTCGAGGAGGATCTTCCTCACCCATCCGATGCCCAGACTGGGCTACAGGGTGAGGGAGAAATTGAGGGCGACGTCCCCGTGACTCCTCCTGTTTCTTGGAGTCTGGATGAAGTGTTCCTGGAAGGAGTTGGAGGTCAAGGGGATTTTACCACTGTAGGCACCCGACCTGCAGATGAAATTCTGGATATGGGGGCTAAGAGAGCCAGGCTGGCCGCGTCACCCCCTGTAACCCCTGGAAGGGAGGAGGAATACCCCTCATCAGTGATTTCGTTTGATGAGCCTTTTCTAGAAGATCAAGGGACCAGTTTCTTCACATTAGGTTGCCAGCCTCCAGAAGGCAAAGGCTGAAGTGCAAATGGACAACCTGCGGTTATCTGGCTATGAAAATTAAAATATGGCATCCAAACCTACATTTGATGTCGTATCCTTAAATGTACGACTGATTCAATCTAAGCCCAGGAGGGCTGCAGTTCTGGATTTTTTAAAAAATTTAGGAGCTGATGTATATTGTTTGCAAGAATGCGGTATTAGGGAACCTGTGCCAGAACAGGAATGGCCATATGGCCAATGTATATGGTCTGGTTCTTCTATAAATAAAAATGATGGGGTAGGAATATTGCTAGGGAATAGGAATTTAAAATTAGAAAGTTATATTGTGGTGGAAGTGGGGAGGTGTATTTTGGCAGAGATAAATATCAGAGGGTGGAGGGTAAGGGTAATTAATATATATGGAGCAACAAAAAAAGAAGAGAGGTTAGAGCTCCTAGAGAAGTTGTCCTTTTTTTTGCCAGGGAGAATTCCTACGATTTGGGTTGGGGACTTTAACTGTGTGACGGAAAGGGAAAAAATGGATGTGTCTGGTAAAAAGTTGTACCAATTAATCAAAGATTTTTCTTTTATAGATGCTGCTGAGGTTCATTTGGGAAAGCCACCACCCGACACTTATAGGTCTGATAGAGGAGGGGTAACATCAAGGATAGATCGGGTGCTTTTCTCAAAAAATGTGGGGTGTATGAGTTTGCGGCAGCGCGATGTGACCTTTTCTGACCATGTGTGTATGTGTGCAACCTTTGAAGGGGATGCTCGTTTAGTGCGTGGTGCAGGGGTATGGAAGTTAAATGTAAGTTTATTAGAGGATGAAAGAATTGTGAAGGCTTATATATATGCTTATAAAGGATGGAAATTGCGGCAGGAATTTTTTGGGAATGTGTTGGAGTGGTGGGATTGGATGAAGAATGAATGTAAAAAATTCTTTAAAAAATGGGGCTATAAAAAAGCAGCTATGCTAAGAAACCAATATAATGAGTTGAATGTTCGAATAGAATGGTTGAGAAAACTTGGCGAGCTTGGTGTGGATGTGAGTGATTTGATGAGGGACGCAAGGAATGAAAGTAGGCTTTTATTAGAGGAAAAAGGGAAAAAAATTATATATAGATCAAAAGTTGAGAACTTAGACAAAGATGAAAAATGTACAAGATTTTTTTTCAAAAAAATATGTGGTAAAAAGGATGATATGGATGAATTATTGAATGATAGGGGTGAGTGTGTTTCTGGAAAGGATGTGATGAGTGAAGTTGAAGGTTTTTATACCCAGTTGTATGGAGAGAAGTGGTATGATAAGGATTTGATGAATGAGGTTTTGAATGGGTTGGAAAATAAACTTGGAGAGGAAGATCGTGAGTCTCTGTGTGGTGATATTACCATGGATGAAGTGAGAAATGTGGTGATGAGTGCAAGTAAAAATAAAACACCTGGGAAGGATGGGATCCCAATTGAATTATATGTGAGGATGTGGGATATAATGGGTGGGGATTTGCTTGAGGTATGTCAGTATATGTGGAAGCATGGTGTGTTGAGCAAATCTATGAAAGAAGGTGTGGTTGTGCTGATATATAAAAAAGGTGAGAAGAAAAATTTGGCAAATTGGAGGCCAATTACTTTGTTGGATTCTGACTATAAGTGTTTTAGTAAAGTATTGGCCAATAGGATGCGTGAGGTTGTTGGTGAAGTGGTGAATGAAGATCAAGTGTGTGCAGTGCCTGGTAGAAGTATGACTGATAATTTGTTGTTACTAAGGGATATGATTGGGGACTGTATGGATAGAAAGCAGAAATGTATGGTCCTATCTGTGGATTTTGAAAAGGCATTTGATAGGGTGTCGCATGAGTTTATGTTTAGGGTGCTGTGTAAAATGGGTTTTCCGAGAAAGTTTGTGTATGCAGTGAAAGGTTTGTATGGGAACGTAACAAGTGAGTTTCTCGTAAATGGGTTTCTGAGTGGAAAAGTGGGGATAAGGTCAGGTGTCAGGCAGGGTTGTCCTATGTCCCCTGTCCTGTTCATTAGTGTGATTGAAGTATTGTTGTGTATGGTTAGAAGGGAAAAATTTATGAGGGGGTTATTAATTCCTGGGAGTAATGGTAAGTTCCTGAAAGTATTGGGTTATATGGACGATGTGGTAATTGTTAGTGAGAGAGAGGCGGAGATAAATAGAGCGAGATTGTTGTTGAGGTTGTTTTGTAGTGCGTCTGCGTTTAAAGTGAATTGGGGTAAATGTAGCTTTAAGTGCTTTGGTGATAGGAGTGTGAGAATGGATGGGGTTAATTGTGAGATGGGTGCTATTAAAATATTGGGTGTGCAATTTAATGAGGATTTGAGAGGGAATGAAAGTTGGGATGAATGTGGTATGAGAATAGAACGAAAGCTGAACTTTTGGAGCCTGAGAAGTTTGACACTGACGGGAAAAATTTTGATAGTTAAATCTGTTGTGTTACCAATTTTACTTTTTTGTGCAGTTGTTTTCCCTTTTGCTACTCACAAAATTAAGAAGACGGAAAAGATGATTTTTACATTTTTTTGGGGGAGTAGAATGGAAAAATTGAAGAGAGAGTATGTGTATAAGATGTGTGTGAATGGTGGTTTGGATTTTCCAAATGTTGAGTTATTTTTGGGTTTGAATTATATCAAAGTGGTGTCTGTGTTAGTGCAGAGGAATAACAAGACTGGTTTCATGATTAGATACTTGGCTGGTTGGATGTTGTATGGTCTGAATTGGGTAAAGAGAGATGCAAGTGTGCCTGTGGCTTTCAAGTGTCCAGTGTGGTATATGAGGATTGAGGTTTTTGTGAGGAAAAATGACTTGCTTGCTGTGCCAATGAGTGAGTTTAAAAATAAGAATGCGGTGATGAAGAGAATACGTGCGAATGAAATTCCATGTGAAATTGCAGGTTTGAGGTTAAACGAAGTGCAGAGTGTATGGAGTAAATTGAAGGTGAGTGGTCTGTCAAACAGACAGCGTGATATTGTGTGGATGTCGCTGCATAATATCCTACCTGTTAGGCAAGTGCAGAAAAGAAGGGATCTTATTAGGTCTGAGGTTTGCCCGAGGAATGGATGTGGAGCAAGTGAGAGTGTGAGACATATGTTGTGGGATTGTGACTATTCGTATGAAGTATGGAAAGGGGTGGGTGGTTTGTGTAAAGAACTAGCGGGGGTAAAATTTGTTAATTGGAAAGTAGCAATGTTTGGAATGGGTGCAAGTAGTCGTATGAAAGATAGAATTATGTGGTTAATTATGGCATGTGTGATGGAAAGTTTGTGGGATGTGAGAAACTTGTTAGTGTTTAAAAGGAAATTAGTGCCTGTAAATGAGTGTATTAGGATGATTTTGTCTAGACTATACGTCATGTATTTGTGGGATAGACAGCGTGGTGGTGGCCTAGATTCAGAGGGGATATGGAAGTTCAAAAAATGGAAATTCCTGATACGATGTAGGTAATATTGTTCTGTTTTTTTTGTGATTGTTTATGTAAATTGAAGAAAAAATAAAGAACAAACCAGAATGATGATAAGTTTGAAGCAACGTGGATTTGATTTTCAAGTTTTGAGAAACATTATAAGTTGCTTATAACTAACTGAAATGGTTTTAAAAAAAAAAAAAATCTGTTCTTATCAGTTTAATATCTGATACGTCCCCTATCTGGGGACCATATATTAAATGGATTTTTAGAACAGGGAGATGGAAATAGAGCTTGCTCTGTCCACTCCACGCATTGACCTGGTATTGCAGTATTTCCAGGACCGGTGCACCCTTTCCTTATGTGTTTACTAAAATCAGATTCCAAAAGTGCTTTTTGTGTTTGCCATTGTTTTTGTCTTTCGGATGGGATCTCCCCTTTTAATCCCATTATTTCAACACCTGTTGGACAATGCATTTGTACAGTCATGTGTGATAATGAGCTAATTTATTAAATGCAATTAATTAATACATTGCCACCTCTTGTTTTGTGTCGTCTGTGTTTCTGTGTTTCCGGCATTTCACATTGGAACAGCTCATTCACCTTCCTTGTCTTCTCTCCGCCCTCCCTCCTAGGTAGGTTAAAGAGCTGCACCTGAGCCAGCCACTGATTGATGCATCACCATAGTCAAATAGTGGAGTGGAGTAGGGGAACAGCAAACAGCCATTAAAGCAGCCAGCCCGCCCGCCCGCCCGTCACAATGGACCTACCTGTGTACACTAGATGGATGTGATGGAATGTACTGTGGTCCCTACATTTCAAGAAGAAGTAAGAATTGCAGTTGCAACAAACCCTTGCTTGCCTACAAAGAGAGCAGCAATTTGGATTTGTTACTATGTTACCTGGAAGAATAACAAACTGTGCAAGGATGGAGGTTGTAGGAGCAAGGAGAACAAGTTGTCTGTAAAGTTGGTGGATGCCTATTTTCCATTTTGCAGTCCCTTGTCTCCCTCTTGTGGCCTCCTGGAGGCAACTAGCTGTGCAAAAAAAAGACAGCCTGGGGGCCGGCTGTTGCAGTGTTGCCCTCTCAGGCAACACTGAGTGACTGACTGAGCCGCACCGTCTTATATAAAGTTCAGACGGAACTTTGCACGTGTCATAGTGGAGACCTCAGGAGCCAGAGCCAGCTTTCTGACATCATAATGGGGCCTCAGAGATAAAAGCCTGGGCCCAGGCAGTGTTGGTCAGTGCTGCTCAGCAGGCAGCACTGGACTGGATTAAAGCTGATACAAGGTGTGAAAGGAGAAGGGGTGGCAGTGGGCATGCACTTACTGCTGCTGCTGCTGCTGCTGCTGCTGCCAGTGTTTGCACGGCAGGAGGGCATTTGGGCGTTGCCAGGAAGGCGTTTTTATGTCGATTCCTCCTCTTTCAGCACTGCAATGTGGTGCAAGCAAAAGAAGCAAATCCTGTCTTGCTTCCTCTCCGGCCTTTATTCACCTCCCGCTTAGTAGCTGTGAGTGTGTGTGAGCCTGCAGGGCCCCATGGAATTGCCTAGGAGTAGGCTGAATCGCTGCAAGGGGTGAACAGCAGTATTGGGCAGGCTCGGTCAACGCGCGGCCCGTTCGGGTTATCGCTTCTCGGCCTTTTGGCTACGATCTGGTAGGGGAAACCTTATTGGGTCAGGTCAGAAGGCTTCTTTGGGGTCCTCCTTGTGGGGGCCCCGGGTAAACGAGTTGGGATCTTGGAGGTGCGAAGGACGACGACATGGCGGTTCGAGGGGCGGAGGACACGATCCGTTTTCAGGTAAAGCCTGCTTTTCTAAAGAAAATTTCGTTAAAAGAAATCGTGGAGGAGATCATTTATGGCGTGTTGAAGCTTCGTGCATCGGATGTGGAGAGCCTGCAGGATTTTCCTAATCAAGGTACTTTTGATATGACTTTAACAAATGAATACATGTGCATGGATGCAATGGAGAAAATCAGACTAAGTACTGCAGAGATTTTGAAAAAAGTGGATATTGAACCTTTATTCAAGCAAGCAAGAAGGGTCCTGATTGTGCATATGTACAACACCAGATTTTCAGAGGAACTTTTAAAAGCATACTTGTGGCGGTTTTGTGAGGAAATTTCTGCTGGAGAGAGACTAAAAAACTCATATGGTATACCTAATGGTAAAAGGAGGTACTTGGTGGTGTTTAAAAAAGACAAGAATGCTTTGGAGGGATATTTATGTCCACCTGCTTCATTTTCTATAACTGGGGAGAGAGGGTTTTGTTTCTTTAGAGGACAGCCAGAGTTTTGCAGGAATTGCAGTAGATATGGTCATACTAAGGACAGGTGTGTGAAGGGGGAGGTGTGCAGGATTTGTGGGAGTTCTTCACATAAGGCTGCTAATTGTGGTAGTGCAAGAGTTTGTGACTTGTGTGGGTTGGCTGGACACATGGCTAGGAAATGCCCTGAGCATGGGGAGGTTTTTACTTATGCTCAAGCTGCCAGGAGAAATGTAAGACGCAGGGTGCCAAATGTGGAGGTGTCTGGTGCCAAACTGCGGCAAACTGATGTAGGGATTGGGGCATCATCGGCTGATTTCGCTGAGGCTGGAGAACCCCAGTCGCTCGGAAATGTGGGATTTGTGGATACCGCAGGAGTGGGGCTCCCTCCCGACAGTGGGGAGTGTGAGCTAGTCCACATGGAGACTGTTCCTACAGTGGAGCAGGCATTAGACCTTCCACAAGAGGCACAATGTGCAATTGGTGATTTGGAGGTAATGATGGATGAGTTTTCTCAGGTGGCAGCTGAAAGTGATTTGGGTGTGGTGAGCCCCGTTAGTCTCCCTGACCTGGATGAGGTTGATTCAGATGACTTGCTAACGCCTGGACAAAGGAGTACTAGGAGAGCCTCTGGTGAGGATGAAAGACCTGTGAGGGCAGTATTGAAAAAGCCAAGGTTTGATCATGCCAATAGGTATGCATGCTTATCTGTAGAGGCAATGCCTTCCTTCTCAGGGGACGGTGGAGGTTTTGAATCTCCAGGTTCGCCTGTTATTGAATATCTGGAAAAAGATGATGTTGAGAAGTTAAAAAAGACTAGTCAGTTTAAAAAGTAGTACAGATTCAAATTATAATGGCTAAGTATTGTATAAAACTTGCTTTTATCCTTATAATGGCATTGATAGTAGCTTCCCTTAATGTTAGGAGTATAGGATCTGAATTTAGAAGGGCAGCAATTTTTGACCAATTAAAAAATGTTAATGCTGACATAATTTGCATACAGGAGTGTGCTATTCAGATCGCTCCAGCTGGGGCTGAGTGGAATTGTGGGAAATCCTTTTGGTCGGTCGGTGGTGAGAATCGGAATGAAGGAGTGGGTATTCTCCTTAAGAATAATAATGTTACAGTGAGTGATTTTAGAATTATTGTACCAGGTCGTTTTATAATTTTAGACTGTGTTTTTTTAGGTCATAAAATTAGGGTTTTTAGTATTTATGCTCCTGCTGAGAAGCAGGCTAGAATTTCCTTTTTTGAGACACTTAAATTATATATGCCTGGTCGTGCTTTTACAATTGTTGCAGGGGATTTTAATTGTATCAGAGTAGTAGGGGATAGAGAAAGTGTTGCAGAGGTAAAATTGGACTTTTCTTCTAAAATTTTAAATCAGCTTATTTTAGATTTGAGATATCAGGATGCTGGAGTATCGATTGACGGAGAGGATAAATATACTTACCTGGCGGAAAGTGGAAGGGCCAAATCCAGAATTGATTTTATTTTTGCCTCTGAAGGTATAAAAACTAAGAATTGCAGACATCAGAAAAATAGTTTTTCAGACCATAAAATGGTTTCTGTTGAATTTTGTTTTAATGAGTCTCTCAGGTTTGGAAGGGGGTTGTGGAAACTAAATACAAGTTTGTTGCAGGAGGTTGACGTATTGCAGGAATTAAAAAAGGTATTTCAATTTTGTGTTGAGAAACAATCTGATTATGCAGATTTGTTGGTTTGGTGGGATTGGGCAAAAGAACAGATGGTTTCCCTCCTTAAAAGAATAGGTATCAGGAAGGCAAAAGAGAGGAGGGAAGAGGAAGCCCGTTTGACGAGGAAGTTGGAGACTCTCCAGAAGTTTAAAAATGCAGGTTGTGATGTGGAGGAGGACTTAAAAATCATAAAGGATGAGATAAAGAAAGGTTTGATGGATCGAGGGAGGCAGATTGTGTTCCAATCAAAGATAAGGCATTTGGAGGAAAACGAACAGTGTTCGAGGTATTTCTTTAAAAAAACCTTTAATGCAAAAGGGATCATTTCCTCAGTTTTAACACCTACAGGAGAAGTTTGTGGCAAGGGAATGACTACTGAGGTTTGTAGGTTTTATCAATCATTGTTTGGAGTGGATGAGGCGGCATGTGACAACGAGATTTATGACTACTGCAAAAACGTGGAGAATAATATCTTGCTTGAAGATATAGAAAATATGTCTAGCGATATTAGTGAGTCAGATATTAAAAAAAGTATGGACGCCATGGCTAAAGATAAGACCCCAGGGTGTGATGGGCTCCCGGTTGAATTTTACCAAGAATGCTGGTCTTTCATCAAGGAACAGGTGGTGAAAGTTCTGAGATATGCATTTGATAGTGGGGGGCTTTCAACCTCAATGAGGCAGGGAGTGGTGACTTTGATTCATAAGAAGGGAGATAGGAGGGAAATGAAGAACTGGCGTCCTATCACCCTCTTGAATACGGACTATAAGCTATTAGCAAAGATCATTGCAGGAAGGATGAGTCAGGTAGTAAAATACATGGTTGGTATGCATCAAACTTGCGCTGTCCCTGGGCGTAGGATATCGGACAATTTGCTGTTATTACGGGATCTGATATTTTATGCAAACGAGGTGGATATATCTTTGATATTGGAGTCAATTGACTTGGAAAAGGCGTTTGACAAAGTTTCTCATCGATTTATGTTCGCAGTATTGAAGAGGATGGGAATACCTGCAAAACTAATGACGATGATCCAAGGGCTGTATAATGGGGTTGAGAGCCAGGTATTAATTAATGGGAATGTGAGTCCCTCCATTAAGGTTAAATCCGGTGTGAGGCAAGGGTGCCCGCTCTCACCCATTTTATTTGTGTGTGTTATGGAGCCTTTGTTTATTAGTTTACAAAATGATAAAAAAATATCTGGTTGTTTTATTCCGGGAGGCGATGGGCATCAGGTCAAGTCACTAGGATACATGGATGACGCAGTATTTGTGTGTACCTCGGTGGCCGATCTTAATCGAGCTAACTTACATCTTAGGATTTTTTGTGCAATATCAGGGATGAAAGTCAACTGGGACAAATGTCAGTTGTGTAACTTTGGCAAGCAGGTACAAGTGAAGGTGGACAGAGTGATACAGACTGATAACATTGAAGTCTTGGGAGTTACCTTTGAGAGGGATCTCAAGGGTAAACACAGCTTCTCTCTATTAGAGGCTAAAGTCGACCAGAAGCTTGCCTTCTGGAAACTGAGAAGCCTGTCCCTGAAAGGGAAGGTATTGGTTATAAAGTCGGTAATCCTTCCTTTGCTGTTGTATGTTGCTGTAATTTTCCCTCCCAACAAGTTATGGGTAAGAAGAATTACCAGAAAATTATTCGTGTTTTTCTGGAACTCCAAAATGGAGAAACTAAGACGGGAGGTGGTCATGAGGAAAACGATTTTGGGAGGGTATGATTTTCCTAATATTGATGTGTTTTTAAATCTGCACTATTTATTGTTGATTCTTAAAACTGTGAAAGGGGAAAACAGAGCGGCAGATATGATACGTTACCTGGCTGGATGGTTGATGGTGAAATGGAAATGGTGCGTAAGAGATTTAAAACGGCCGATATCCTGGAAACTGCCTGTATTTTATGTCATCTTAAAATCCTTTTATGTGCGTTTTAATCTGGGTACTGCAGGTGACATTGAGAAAAAGAAAATTATTGATATAGTTAGGAATAACGAGGTTTTATGTGAGGTTCCTTTTTTAAATAACACACAATCTGCTAGAGTTTGGAAGCTCTTTAAGACACCTGGAGTATCAAATAGACAACATGATGTGGTTTGGTTGACTTTACATAACTGTCTTCCAACAAGGTCTCTCCTCGAGAGAAGAGGTGTGGGAGTATCAGAGGTCTGTCCCAGGAGTGGTTGTGGAGGTATTGAAGATGTAAAACATGTATATTGGAATTGTAATTTTACAAAGCAGGTTTTATCACTTTTAAACCGGCTCTTAATGTTCTTATTGAAATCTAATGCTTTTAGCTATGAGAATATTTTGATTGGATGTGATTTTACAAAACTTGAAAATGTACGTATTTATTGGATTGTCTTTGCTATTTTTAAAGAAACTGTCTGGGATGCAAGAAATCTTATTATTTTTAGGAAGACTGTTTTAACTCCAAACGATGCTGTCAAACTGTTTTTATCCAGGCTGCATACTGTGTACCTCTATGACAAGAAAAGGTGGGGTGAGGTTAAGGCTGAAGGTATGTGGAATGTTAAAAAATGGAACCTGTATTGTTAACGCATGTAAAGAAATAAATTTTCTGATATGACTCATATGATGTAAGGTCTAACCGCAGTATGAAGTAGCTTTTATGTGAAATAAGATGCGGATAGTATATAAACTGATGAGTTAAAAAAAAAAAAAAAAAATCTGTTCTTATCAGTTTAATATCTGATACGTCCCCTATCTGGGGACCATATATTAAATGGATTTTTAGAACAGGGAGATGGAAATAGAGCTTGCTCTGTCCACTCCACGCATTGACCTGGTATTGCAGTATTTCCAGGACCGGTGCACCCTTTCCTTATGTGTTTACTAAAATCAGATTCCAAAAGTGCTTTTTGTGTTTGCCATTGTTTTTGTCTTTCGGATGGGATCTCCCCTTTTAATCCCATTATTTCAACACCTGTTGGACAATGCATTTGTACAGTCATGTGTGATAATGAGCTAATTTATTAAATGCAATTAATTAATACATTGCCACCTCTTGTTTTGTGTCGTCTGTGTTTCTGTGTTTCCGGCATTTCACATTGGAACAGCTCATTCACCTTCCTTGTCTTCTCTCCGCCCTCCCTCCTAGGTAGGTTAAAGAGCTGCACCTGAGCCAGCCACTGATTGATGCAGCACCATAGTCAAATAGTGGAGTGGAGTAGGGGAACAGCAAACAGCCATTAACCTGGCCCGACCCAATGGACCTACCTGTGTACACTAGATGGATGTGATGGAATGTACTGTGGTCCCTACATTTCAAGAAGAAGTAAGAATTGCAGTTGCAACAAACCCTTGCTTGCCTACAAAGAGAGCAGCAATTTGGATTTGTTACTATGTTACCTGGAAGAATAACAAACTGTGCAAGGATGGAGGTTGTAGGAGCAAGGAGAACAAGTTGTCTGTAAAGTTGGTGGATGCCTATTTTCCATTTTGCAGTCCCTTGTCTCCCTCTTGTGGCCTCCTGGAGGCAACTAGCTGTGCAAAAAAAAGACAGCCTGGGGGCCGGCTGTTGCAGTGTTGCCCTCTCAGGCAACACTGAGTGACTGACTGAGCCGCACCGTCTTATATAAAGTTCAGACGGAACTTTGCACGTGTCATAGTGGAGACCTCAAGAGCCAGAGCCAGCTTTCTGACATCATAATGGGGCCTCAGAGATAAAAGCCTGGGCCCAGGCAGTGTTGGTCAGTGCTGCTCAGCAGGCAGCACTGGACTGGATTAAAGCTGATACAAGGTGTGAAAGGAGAAGGGGTGGCAGTGGGCATGCACTTACTGCTGCTGCTGCTGCTGCTGCCAGTGTTTGCACGGCAGGAGGGCATTTGGGCGTTGCCAGGAAGGCGTTTTTATGTCGATTCCTCCTCTTTCAGCACTGCATTGTGGTGCAAGCAAAAGAAGCAAATCCTGTCTTGCTTCCTCTCCGGCCTTTATTCACCTCCCGCTTAGTAGCTGTGAGTGTGTGTGAGCCTGCAGGGCCCCATGGAATTGCCTAGGAGTAGGCTGAATCGCTGCAAGGGGTGAACAGCAGTATTGGGCAGGCTCGGTCAACACGCGGCCCGTTCGGGTTATCGCTTCTCGGCCTTCTGGCTGAGATCAAGTGTAGTTCTGATTACTTGTAGTCAGTGCTGCCTGGTCTTGGTTAGGAGGTGCTCAGGTACCCTCTCTCTCGGCCTCGGGGGATCGTCCAGGTTCGCCTGGACTTCACCCCCGTGCTGCTATTTGGGAGAGAGGCTTAGTCCTGAGCAACGAGTTGCGATCCACATATCCCCCGTGTAGGCTTCGGCCGAAAAGGGGAAAAGCTGCGTAGACGTTACGTCACCAACGGGTGGCGTAACTTTCCTTGAAAACCCCTCACCATGGACGAAAGTCCTGGTGAGATACCGGCGTATGCCCGGATAAAGAATACAATCCGTGTAATTGTATCAGAAGAGAAGGCGACGACCTGCGGCCTGAAGTTCTTGGTGGAGACCGTGCTTGTTGGCATTTTCAACATTCAGAAGCGGGAGATATTGGCGGTACAAGACTATCCTAGGAGAAGAACATACGACATAACTTTTGTACAGAATGGAGTGTTCCAAGATCTGCTGGCGGCATACATGGTAAAAAACGATCCGAGACTGGACGGTATTGAATTTTACGAACATGTGTTGGACATCACTAAGATGATTGTGATAAAAATGTACTGCCCGTTTGCTGATTTAAAAGATGTGATGTCCTTTTTATCCCCCTATTTCAAAAGTGTAAAATATATTGGCAAAATAATGAACGAAGTTGGAGTTTGGACGTCAAAGTGGAGATTTTTAGTAACTTGTTATAGAGATGCCAATACAGCAGGGGGGATAATGTTGCCGCCAGCACGCTTTAAATTAGGTGATATGGCAGGAGATCTTTTTTATACAGGAATGCCTCCATTCTGTAGAAAATGTCAAAAGTACGGTCACACCAAAGAGTTCTGCGAAAGCACCTGTAGGAACTGTGGCAGCTCTGAGCACGAGGCCAAAACTTGCCCTCTGGGGAAAAGGTGTCGTTTTTGCAGCCGAGTTGGTCATCTATATGCTACTTGTCCCCACAGATCGGAACAACCCGAGGTCCGGCCGAGGCGTCCAGAGCAGCCAGCAGGCCAGATCGCCCCCGCACAAGGAGAGGAACCAAGAGGTGAAGAGGCAGATGACATGGACACCTCCAGCAGACCCCCCCAAACAGGTGACCCAAAGGAGCAAAGGCGGTTTAAGAGAAGAGCCAGTGATCAGCGGACGAAAAAGCCCCCTCAGGAAACGGAGGAGATGGGTAGTTCGGATGAAGCTGATCCGCCTGGGCCGCAGGAGGTGCTGGGTCAGCCTGTACCTGAGGCAGAGGACCCGGGCGGAGCGGCAGCAAGGACTAAAAGGCGTAGGGCGTACTCAGAGGTGGCAGCGGGGGTGCCGATGGGAGTACCTGCTAGAGCGAAAGCAGGGAAACCAGTTGACGCGCCCCCGGAAGCACCAGCTGAAGGTCTCCCCCCTTCTCGCCAGTTGGGGGAGACAAGCATAGCTACCTCTGAGGTGACAGAAGTCCCGGAAACGGCCGCGAGTGCGTTTCCTGCCCCTATCGTAGGGGAGGAGGCTGCCATACAATATGCTCCAGAAACCTTGCCCGTGGAGTCCATCTGGGACCCATTTGCGATAAGTGCCTCAGGTATGGCGGGGGGTCAGCTGTCTGACATGAGTTCCTCTCCAATCTCCTCAAGTTATACAGTCGGTTTGAAGTCGGAGGGCGATGAGAGTTCGAGTGAGGTCTCTGGTAACGCCGAGGACTGCTGAGGCCACCTCGGGTAAGATTACATAAGACTGTCTCTTTTCCCTTTTCCTCATGGCAGAGTTAGGTGGCATTTCCTTAAATGTTAGGAGCGTGCATTCTAAGACGAGAAGAGCTGCCCTGTTTGACTATCTTTCTATTTTTTCCGCCACCGTTTTTTTCCTACAGGAATGCTGTATCCCACATCGCACGAACTACAACAAATATAAGGAAGACTGGAGACTCGGACCTTCAGTGTGGTCCGGGTCTAACGATTCCAGAGCCGCAGGTGTCGCCATTTTATTTAAAGGGAACGTTTTAATTGACAGTTTTAATGAAATTTTACCAGGTAGAATTTTATTGGTCAAAGCTTTTATAGACGGTATTAGATGGCAGTTTTTAAATTTTTATGGGTCCTCGGACAAGAATGAAAGAGCTAGAATGCTAGAGATTTTACCCCTTTTTTTAAACGATTCAGAGCCACTTGTTTTAGCGGGTGATTTTAATTGTATTTTAAAGGGGGAACGCCGGTTCTCTAACTCAGTAAGCAGGAATTATGACAAAACCTCCTCATTATTAAAAGATATAGTTACTGATTTTAAACTTACTGATGTTTTTAAGAAATGTAACAGCAATTTATCTGCAGAGGCCGGCGTCACCTGGAGCAATGTGAACTGTAGCTCCAGGATCGATTTTATATTCTGCTCTTATCAAGTACTGCCTTTTAAATGTGATCTTAATCCCAATGTTTTATCTGATCATAAATTATTGTATTTTAAAGTTAAAAATGATATTGGGAAAAATACTGTCAAAAAAGCCTGGAAAATGAACGTTTCCCTTTTAGATGATCCGCAAATTTTATCTGATTTTATTACCTTTTATAAGGGCTGCAGACGGGTAAGACATCCAAATATGTCCATAGTCTCATGGTGGGAGAAAATAAAAATAAAAATAAGAGACTTTTTCATAAAAATCGGAAGGAGAAAAGCAAAAGAAAAACAGGATTTTTTTGCTAATTTGAATACCCGTCTGCAGACCCAATACAAGTTCAGAGAACAGGGTATGCAGGTGGAGGAGGAGATTATGGAGATTAGGAAGGAGATCTCCCAGTGCCTGGAGCAGAGAGGTAAGGAAATTGTCTTTCGTTCAAAAATGAAACACCTCGAGGAAAATGAGACCTGCTCCAGGTACTTTTTTAAGAAAATTAACGATAAGCATACCCTGTTAGACAATGTTGATGGAGATACAAATACTGACAATATTTTAAAAAAGGTGCACAGATTTTATGCGGATCTTTTTAATATAAAGCTTGTTAATGTTGATTTGATGAACGACTCATTGAAGGAGGTTGACGCTGTTTTAAATCCTGTCTCCAAAGATTTTTTATTACAGGATATTACGGAACAGGAGATTTTAGATACCATCAAGAGTTTTAAAACAGGTAAAGTCCCTGGCCCTGATGGTATACCCATAGAGTTTTATGTCACATTTTATGGAGTTTTAAAAGAGGATCTCTATTCCCTTTTTACTCAAGTTTTTAGAACAAAAGCCCTCCCGGGGTCCTGGAAGAAAGGTGAGGTGTCCCTGCTTTATAAAAAGGGGGACAAAACAGATATTAAAAACTGGAGGCCTATCACCTTACTAAACACAGACTACAAAATAATGGCCAAGATTTGCGCGAATAGGCTAAAGGCTGTTATAGAGAAAATCGTCCACTCCAACCAAGTCTGTGGGATACCTGGGAGGAGCATATGGGACAATTTAAACCTTTTAAAAGATGCTATTGGTGATACGAAGGAGAGAAAAGGCAGATTGGCGGTTTTATCCATAGATTTCGAGAAAGCCTTTGATAGAGTATCACATTTTTATCTTTTTAAGGTTTTAGAAAAGATGGGTATACCAGAAGGCTTTTTACAGTCTCTGAAGGCCTTTTATGAAAATTGTACGAGCAAGATTTTAGTAAAGGGTTTTAAGACACAGGATGTCCTTTTAAACTCCGGAGTGAAGCAGGGGTGTCCCTTGTCCCCACTACTTTTTATATGTGCGATCGAGCCTCTACTCTGCAGATTGAGGAATGACAGGCAGATATGTGGAGTCCCCCTGCCGGGCGGGGGGGGACTAGAGGCAAAAGTAGTGGGGTACATGGATGATGTCGCGGTCCTGTGCAGGGACGCCCCGTCACTGCAAAAAGCATTACAACAGATATACCAATTTTGCTGCTCCTCCGGTTTTAAAGTCAATTTTAATAAAAGTAATATTTTAAATATTGGCAATATGATTTTACAGGACATTCCAGTCCCTGTGTCGGAGTCTGTACAGATTTTAGGGGTCTCCTTCAATGAGTCAAACAATGGTTTTATCAGTTGGGACTTGGTGGCACAAAAAGTTAATAAGAAAATTTGTTTATGGAATCTTAGAAAACTGACAATGGAGGGAAAAATTTTAATCACAAAAATGGTGATTTTACCAATTTTATTATATCTAAGTATGGTTTTCCCTCCCCCTGATATTTTATTAAAAAAGATTACCAAGGCATGTTTTACATTTTTATGGAATTCTAGGATGGAGAAGCTCAGGAGAGAAAAAGTGATGTTACCAAAGCTAATGGGTGGTAAAGATTTTCCAAATATAAAAGCATTTCTTTTAATCCATTTTTTTACACTGTGTCTTAATACTGTTTTTAAGGAACACTACTGGTCTTATTTTATCCGTTTTAACACTGGCTATTTTATGAGGAGGTACGGATGGTTCTCTACGGTTTTAAGCTCGCCATATGCTTTTAACCTGCCAGACCAGTATAAGATTTTAGAAAAAATAGTGAACCTTTTTAACCTAAAAGACAAAAGAATAGAAGATGTAAAAAATAGTAAATATGTTTTAAAGGAAATAAAAGAAAATGTTTTAATAGCCCCCATTAGCAATTTTAATGAAAACAAATGCAAAATTATCTGGAGCATGGTTAATGCTAAATTCATTTTTAATTCACAGAAGGATCTGGCCTGGAGCTGCGCCCACGAGTGTCTTCCATGCCGGGCATTCCAGCATCGAAGGGGACTGACCAACTCGGCTGCGTGTCCAAGGGGAGGATGCCGCGATGACGAGACAGTCTTACATCTCTTTTGGCAATGTTATTTTTCACAACTTATATGGACAAAAATCCTCCCCTTGATGAAGAAGATAACCGGAATAAAGAGAATTACAAGTGAAGGCGTTTTTTACGGATGTCTGGAGTGCCCAACAAGGACTCAGAAAATTATGGCATGGAAGATTACTAACTGCGTTAAAGCAGCTCTGTGGGCGGCCAGGAATATTCTTTTATTCAAACATGAAATTTTATCTGTGAATGATATTTTAGGAATTTGTTTTTATGAAATGCACAAGTATTATCTTTTAGACAAAAAATTCTCTCCTGTTTTAAGTAGAAAATGGTTTTTTAGCGAATGGAATTCTATAATATGATGCCACCAAGTGCCCTTTTATAAATTGTATGATTTTAATCTGACAATTTGTATTTATTTTTTAACCATTGTTGTAAAATTTGAATCCCTGTAAAAATGTTGAAAAATGTTAATTTATTGCAAAACCTGAAAAATTTTAAATAAACGGTTACCCCCAAAGTTGGGGTAGTCAACTTAAAAAAAATCTGTTCTTATCAGTTTAATATCTGATACGTCCCCTATCTGGGGACCATATATTAAATGGATTTTTAGAACAGGGAGATGGAAATAGAGCTTGCTCTGTCCACTCCACGCATTGACCTGGTATTGCAGTATTTCCAGGACCGGTGCACCCTTTCCTTATGTGTTTACTAAAATCAGATTCCAAAAGTGCTTTTTGTGTTTGCCATTGTTTTTGTCTTTCGAATGGGATCTCCCCTTTTAATCCCATTATTTCAACACCTGTTGGACAATGCATTTGTACAGTCATGTGTGATAATGAGCTAATTTATTAAATGCAATTAATTAATACATTGCCACCTCTTGTTTTGTGTCGTCTGTGTTTCTGTGTTTCCGGCATTTCACATTGGAACAGCTCATTCACCTTCCTTGTCTTCTCTCCGCCCTCCCTCCTAGGTAGGTTAAAGAGCTGCACCTGAGCCAGCCACTGATTGATGCAGCACCATAGTCAAATAGTGGAGTGGAGTAGGGGAACAGCAAACAGCCATTAAAGCAGCCGGCCCGCCCGTCACAATGGACCTACCTGTGTACACTAGATGGATGTGATGGAATGTACTGTGGTCCCTACATTTCAAGAAGAAGTAAGAATTGCAGTTGCAACAAACCCTTGCTTGCCTACAAAGAGAGCAGCAATTTGGATTTGTTACTATGTTACCTGGAAGAATAACAAACTGTGCAAGGATGGAGGTTGTAGGAGCAAGGAGAACAAGTTGTCTGTAAAGTTGGTGGATGCCTATTTTCCATTTTGCAGTCCCTTGTCTCCCTCTTGTGGCCTCCTGGAGGCAACTAGCTGTGCAAAAAAAAGACAGCCTGGGGGCCGGCTGTTGCAGTGTTGCCCTCTCAGGCAACACTGAGTGACTGACTGAGCCGCACCGTCTTATATAAAGTTCAGACGGAACTTTGCACGTGTCATAGTGGAGACCTCAGGAGCCAGAGCCAGCTTTCTGACATCATAATGGGGCCTCTGAGATAAAAGCCTGGGCCCAGGCAGTGTTGGTCAGTGCTGCTCAGCAGGCAGCACTGGACTGGATTAAAGCTGATACAAGGTGTGAAAGGAGAAGGGGTGGCAGTGGGCATGCACTTACTGCTGCTGCTGCTGCTGCTGCCAGTGTTTGCACGGCAGGAGGGCATTTGGGCGTTGCCAGGAAGGCGTTTTTATGTCGATTCCTCCTCTTTCAGCACTGCATTGTGGTGCAAGCAAAAGAAGCAAATCCTGTCTTGCTTCCTCTCCGGCCTTTATTCACCTCCCGCTTAGTAGCTGTGAGTGTGTGTGAGCCTGCAGGGCCCCATGGAATTGCCTAGGAGTAGGCTGAATCGCTGCAAGGGGTGAACAGCAGTATTGGGCAGGCTCGGTCAACGCGCGGCCCGTTCGGGTTATCGCTTCTCGGCCTTTTGGCAAAGATCAGTGGTGGGGGACTGCTACTGGTCTGCGTCAGAAGGAGTGATCGGGGTCCTCCTTGTGGGGGCCCCGGATTGTGTTCGGGGGTGATCGTGGGTTGGAGAATATATCGACCTGCAAAATGGCGAAAACGGCTCAAGGACTTGAGGACACGGTGCGATTGGAAGTCGAGGAGGGATTTCGTGACCGAATTGGATTGGATCAGATCGTGAGGGAGATTCTGCAGAAGCTCCCTTATCTCAAGGTAACGGATGTGTTAGCTTTGCAAGATTTCCAGAGGCAAGGAATTTATGATATCACTCTTTGTTTTGAGGATATATGTAAGAAAGTGTATGCAGATATATTGAAGATGAAGGAGGAGAAGAAAGTGACTGTTTTGGAGCATATAAGAGTGATACCATCGTTTAAACAGCAAAAGAAAATGTTAATAGTGCACATGTATAACCCAAAAGTTAAGGACGACACGGTGAAGGTTTTTTTGACAAGATATTGCAAGGAAGTAGTTTTTGACAGAAGATTGGTGAACAAACATGGATATTTGAATGGTAAAAGAAGATTTTTTGTTATATTTAAAGAAGATTGTGAGGTCCCTGCAGTTTTTTCAATTGGTGGAGAGAGGGGCTTTTGTTACTACCCAGGACAGGATATGTATTGCAGGCATTGTTTTGTTTATGGCCATGTACAGGAAAATTGTCCAGTGAAAGAAGAGGTATGTAGGAACTGTAATAAACAAGGACATAGTGCTAGAGAATGTCAGGTAGCAAGGTTGTGTGACATATGTGGAAGTGGGAATCATCTAGCAAGAAAATGTGTACACTGGGGGAAGCAGGTGCAGGCAAGGGAGGAAGGAGTTAAGAGAATTGGGAATAGTTCCATTAGAGGCAAAAGTACATATGCAGACAGAGTTAAAAGTATAAGTCATGGCTTGCAAGATGTTGCAAAAGTACAAGCAGATAGAAGGATTGTTGGTGCTTGTAGTTCCACAGAAGATGGTGGACAAACAGTTTTGGAGGGAAAAACAGTTTTGGAGGGAAATGCATATTCAAATGAGGGGGAGGGGCTTGAGGACATTTTGAATGAGATCTTTCTGGCTCCTTCAGTGATGGTAGAGAATATCTCCAATAGTAGTGAGAGTGATGTGGATGGGGAGGATTGCCCTGATCCTGCAGTAGGAGAAGGTGAGGAGATGGAGTGCCAGGGTGATAGCTCTGACGCCTCCTTGACTCCAGGACAAAGAGTTTTAAGTGAAGAAGAATATGAAGATGCTGATGATGTTGATGTTGAGAGAGGAATGGAGGAAGGGGAGGCCGCTTCTGCCAGTAAAAGAACTAGGGTAGAAGGGTCTTGGACTGGGTTGCAGAGGGATCCTGTCTTAACTGGAGGTAGTCAGATGTGCAGGGATTCTGATACAGGATCGCCTGATATAGGGGTTTTTTTAAGTCGCAAGGTTGAGAGACAGGGCCCTTTTAAGTAAGAATATGGCTGACAAAATGGTGAACATTGCTATAGTTGCAATAATGAGTGTGTTGGTAGCTACACTGAATGTGCGGAGTATTGGATCCAGCACAAGAAGAGCTGCAATTTTTGACCACCTAAGCACATTGAAGGTTGATGTGATATGCTTGCAAGAGTGTGCTATAAGATCTGCACCCCATAGCAGTGAGTGGCCTCAGGGGCAGTCCTTCTGGTCACCTTGCGCTGAGAATAAAAATGAAGGCATTGGTATTTTACTCAAGAACAGTAATTTTAAAGTTTTGGAGTGTAATGTGATTTTACCAGGTCGTTTTATGATATTGGTTTTAGAGTTTTTAGGACAACGTATTAGGATTTTTAATGCTTATGCACCAGCAGATAAGCAGGCACGTGTGTCATTTTTAGAAACTCTTAAACTTTTTATGCCTGGTAGGGTTTTTACCATTGTCTTAGGTGATCTTAATTGTATCAGAAGTATTAATGATCGTCAGAGCTCTACAGATGTCAAGTTAGATATTACCTCTAATGCTTTAAATAATATGGTGCAGGACTTACGTTATACAGACGCAGGGCTGATGGTTACCACCGAGGAGAATTTTACATACATAGCTGATAGTGGGAGATCAAAATCCCGGATTGATTACATTTTTGCGTCCGAAGGAGTTAAGGTGGCTCGATGTGACCAAGTGATGACCAGCTTTTCAGATCATAAGATTATTACTGCGGAAATAAGTGTCTCAGAGTCAGCTGTCTTTGGCAGAGGGCTCTGGAAATTAAATATAAGTCTTTTGCAGGAAGAAGAGGTAATGGAAGATTTTAAAAAAGTGTTTTTATCTTGTGTTGATAAACAGAAGTGTTTTAGCAGCATACTGGTCTGGTGGGATTGGGCCAAGGAGAAGTTTGCTGTTTTTTTTAAACAAACTTGTTTTAAGAAGGCACAAGATAGGAAGAAGAAGGAAGCCATTTTAATCTCAAGATTGGAAGCACTTTATAAATTCAGGAATATTGGTTTTGATGTGAGTAGCGAAATTGAGGATATTAGGGAGGAGAGGAGAAAGTGCTTCAAAGAAAGTGGGAGAAACATTGTGTACCGTGCAAAAGTACAGCATATGGAGGAGAATGAGAAGTGTACTCGGTACTTTTTTAAGAAATGTTTTAATTCCAAAGGGCTTTTTAAATCGATTCTAACCCCAGATGGTGAAGTGACTGGGAAGGAGATGGTGAAGGGAATCGTTGGCTTTTATGAAACACTTTTTAATAATGATAGTAGAGCGTCTGACGTGGAGATTAATGACTATTGTAAGATTTTATCCAATAATGTGCCAGAGGAAAGTGTTGGCTTTTTAACGGAAGATGTGAGGAAGGGGGAGGTCAAGCGCGCCATGGAGGGTATGGCAAAAGGGAAAACTCCTGGTAGCGATGGCCTCCCTGCTGAGTTTTATTGTTCTTATTGGCATATAATTGGGGAAGAATTTCATAAGGTTGTGCAATATATCTTTAGTTGCGGGCTTTTATCATCTTCTATGCAGAATGGGATTGTGACTTTGATACATAAAAAAGGTGATGAAAAAGATATAAGAAATTGGCGCCCAATCACATTGTTAAATAATGATTATAAAATTGTGGCAAAGATTGTGGCAAACAGGTTAAACGATGTGATAGGTCTTATGGTAGGGGACTATCAGGTGTGCGCAGTACCTGGAAGAAAGATTTCTGACAACTTAGTGCTTTTAAGAGATATTATTTATTATTCAAATTTTAACAAAATTCCTTTATTTATTGAATCAACTGACTTTGAAAAAGCATATGATAAAGTGTCACACCGTTTTATGTTTACAGCTTTGAGACAGTTAGGCGTCCCTGAAAAACTGCTTAGAGTGATTAGAGGATTGTACAGTGGAGCTAATAGTCAAATATTAGTAAATGGTCATGTTAGTGAAGCATTTAGGGTAAGATCAGGAGTGAGACAGGGATGCCCTCTCTCCCCAATTCTTTTTATATGTGTAATCGAAACACTTTTAAAATCAGTTCAGCAGGACAAAGGAATGAGAGGAGTTTTTGTCCCAGGTGCCAATGGGAAAAATGTAAAATCGATAGGCTACATGGATGATGTGGCCTTTATCTGTAATTCTCAGAGTGATCTAAATAGAGCGAATCTCCATTTGAGGATTTTTTGTAGCTTGGCAGGGATGAATGTAAATTGGAGCAAATGCCAGCTAGTGAATTTTGGACAACAAATGGATGTAGTGGTGGATAAGATTCAAAAGAAAGAAGAGATAGAGATACTAGGTATAATTTTTGAGAAAGATTTAAAAGGCAAGAAGAGTCATGCAATATTGGAGAAAAAGGTGGAGAAGAAGATACATTTTTGGAAATTGAGAAAATTGTCTTTTAAAGGGAAAATTTTAATAATCAAAGCTGTGATTTTACCTCTACTTTTATACACAACGATGATCCTCCCGCCGGGGAAGTTATGGATGAGAAGAATGACGAGGAAACTGTTCATTTTCTATTGGGGATCAAAAATGGAAAAGATAAGAAGAGCGACTGTTATGAGCAACACCGAGCGGGGAGGGTATGGTTTTCCAAATATAGAAGTTTTTATAAAAATGCATTATTTTTTATTGATTTTTAAAACCGTACAGTGCAACAACAGGACAGCTGACATGTGTAAGTATCTAGCAGGTTGGTTGCTTACAAAATGGGGATGGTGTGAAAGGGATCTGAGGAGACCTATGTCATTGGTAATGCCTGTTTTTTATACGGTCCTCAGGTCCTTTAGTGATCAATACCGATTGAGTTCCCTTGGTAAGCCTGAGAAAAGTGCAATAGTACAACATTTGAGGAAAGATGAGGTTTTGTGTGATGTGCCATTTTGCAGTTCTGCACAGTCAGCTAAGATATGGAAGTTATTTTACGTGTCTGGGCTGTCAAATAGACAAAAAGACGTGACATGGCTCTCCTTACATGGCTGCCTCCCAACCCGATCTTTTATGAGTAGACGGGGCATTAATATACGAGAAGTATGTCCAAGAGAGGGTTGTGGAGGTATAGAAGATATTTATCACATATTTTGGGACTGTTTTTATGCCAGACAAGTTCTGTTTTTATTAGAGGGCCTGTTTGCTGCACTTACTGGTGTTAGGAATTTTATTTTTGAAAGGGTTTTAATTGGTCAAGATTTTACTTCTGATTTAAATGTACGCGTCTGCTGGATTGTTTTTACTATTTTTAAGGAGGTTTTGTGGGATACTAGAAACCTGCTGGTTTTTGGAAAGAACATACTAACTCCGAGAGAATGTAGAAAAGTGTTTTTATCCAGATTATTTACAGTGTTTTTATGTGATAAGAAGAGATTAGGTAATGGAAAAGCGGAAGAAATCTGGAAACATACGGAATGGAACAGTTTTTGTAAGTAAACTTGATTATTTATTCTTTTACTAGAAGTGTCGACCAATAGGTTTTTCCAAATGATGTTTTTTTAGACCTTGTTTTATGGCTTGAGTCACATGACGTGAAACTGATTACAGAAATATAAACGAGAGTCTGTTAACTGAGGAAAAATTTAAAAAAAAAAAAAATCTGTTCTTATCAGTTTAAAATCTGATACGTCCCCTATCTGGGGACCATATATTAAATGGATTTTTAGAACAGGGAGATGGAAATAGAGCTTGCTCTGTCCACTCCACGCATTGACCTGGTATTGCAGTATTTCCAGGACCGGTGCACCCTTTCCTTATGTGTTTACTAAAATCAGATTCCAAAAGTGCTTTTTGTGTTTGCCATTGTTTTTGTCTTTCGGATGGGATCTCCCCTTTTAATCCCATTATTTCAACACCTGTTGGACAATGCATTTGTACAGTCATGTGTGATAATGAGCTAATTTATTAAATGCAATTAATTAATACATTGCCACCTCTTGTTTTGTGTCGTCTGTGTTTCTGTGTTTCCGGCATTTCACATTGGAACAGCTCATTCACCTTCCTTGTCTTCTCTCCGCCCTCCATCCTAGGTAGGTTAAAGAGCTGCACCTGAGCCAGCCACTGATTGATGCAGCACCATAGTCAAATAGTGGAGTGGAGTAGGGGAACAGCAAACAGCCATTAAAGCAGCCAGCCCGCCCGTCACAATGGACCTACCTGTGTACACTAGATGGATGTGATGGAATGTACTGTGGTCCCTACATTTCAAGAAGAAGTAAGAATTGCAGTTGCAACAAACCCTTGCTTGCCTACAAAGAGAGCAGCAATTTGGATTTGTTACTATGTTACCTGGAAGAATAACAAACTGTGCAAGGATGGAGGTTGTAGGAGCAAGGAGAACAAGTTGTCTGTAAAGTTGGTGGATGCCTATTTTCCATTTTGCAGTCCCTTGTCTCCCTCTTGTGGCCTCCTGGAGGCAACTAGCTGTGCAAAAAAAAGACAGCCTGGGGGCCGGCTGTTGCAGTGTTGCCCTCTCAGGCAACACTGAGTGACTGACTGAGCCGCACCGTCTTATATAAAGTTCAGACGGAACTTTGCACGTGTCATAGTGGAGACCTCAGGAGCCAGAGCCAGCTTTCTGACATCATAATGGGGCCTCAGAGATAAAAGCCTGGGCCCAGGCAGTGTTGGTCAGTGCTGCTCAGCAGGCAGCACTGGACTGGATTAAAGCTGATACAAGGTGTGAAAGGAGAAGGGGTGGCAGTGGGCATGCACTTACTGCTGCTGCTGCTGCTGCCAGTGTTTGCACGGCAGGAGGGCATTTGGGCGTTGCCAGGAAGGCGTTTTTATGTCGATTCCTCCTCTTTCAGCACTGCATTGTGGTGCAAGCAAAAGAAGCAAATCCTGTCTTGCTTCCTCTCCGGCCTTTATTCACCTCCCGCTTAGTAGCTGTGAGTGTGTGTGAGCCTGCAGGGCCCCATGGAATTGCCTAGGAGTAGGCTGAATCGCTGCAAGGGGTGAACAGCAGTATTGGGCAGGCTCGGTCAACGCGCGGCCCGTTCGGGTTATCGCTTCTCGGCCTTTTGGCTACGATCAAGGTTCGTCCTGACGTAGCTGAGGGTGCGAGTACTTGGGCGACTTCCGGAGCAGGAGGAATCTCTATTTCTGTGGTCCAAGGACTGACAGGTGCGTCATGGCTGGAAAAAATACCATTCGTTTGGAGGTGAGTCCCACGGACATGCTAAAGAATAATGTTGTGTTCCTGGTTCGGGACATTATGATGAGGAAAATCGGAGTCCAGAAGGAGGAAATCTTTAGTGTGAACGAGTTCCCACGCAGAGGTATCTATGAAGTTACTTTTGAGAATGGGGGAAGGTGTCTGCATGTCTTTGAGTGGATGAGAACATATGCAAATGACTCACTGCTGGAAGGAATCAAAGTAACACCGTTGTTTGGGCTACAAGAGAAAATGGTTGTTGTCCATGTGTACAACCCCTACACAAGTGTGGACCTGATAGAGAACTTTTTAAAGCAGTATTGTGAACATGTGCGTGGTGGGGACAAACTCACCAATGTGTTGGGCATTTATAATTGCAAGCTCAGATATTTTGTCCGCTTCAAAATGGACTCTACCTGTGTGGGAGGCTTCAAGCACCCTCCTGCAAATTTCTCTGTTGCAGGGTTCAGGGGCTATATCACCTATGCTGGACAGCCAACCTTTTGCCGCAATTGCTTTCAGTTTGGCCACACAAAAGATAGTTGTGAGAAGGGCCAGGTGTGCAGAAACTGCAAGAAAGTTGGACACCATGCTGGAAGTTGCACCCAAGGCAGAGTGTGTGATTTGTGTGGAGCCGACACCCACCTGTACAGAGATTGCCCAGCTGTCATACAAAGGAGGGAGGAGGCGTGGAGCAGAAGTATGCAAATTGGAAGGGAGGCGGCCTCCAGACAGAGTGAGGCTGAAGTGGAAAGAGAAATGGAGAGAGTCCAGAGGGAAGTGTCCAGAGAGGAAAATGCAGCCCAGGATGTTGCAGCAGCAGCAGTAGAACCTGTAGTGCCCAATATTGTGGAGGAAACACAAATGGAGGACGTTATCCGCCAACTGGAGGAGGTAATTGACGGAGTTGTGAGTCCAGTTCACCCCTCGGATCCGGCGAACATTGAGATGTTCTCATCAAGCAATGAGACTAGTTTGTGTCACAGGGAGGGTGGTGGGAAACAAAAAAATGAGAACGAAGACAGTGATGAGTTTGTACAAGTGGAGACCAAAAGAAGAAAAAGATCCGCCAAAAAAAATGGTGGTGAGACGAGTTCGGAGGCGGTCTCTGAAACTGACAAAAACCCGTTTGATGCGTTACAGGCACAGGACCCAGATTCTGATTAAAGTGGCTAAAAGTTATGCAACTATATAAGCTTTTTGTTATGTTTAAGTTTTGGTGTTTAATATGCCTGTAAAGTTTATTTTTCCTCAGAGTCTTGCAGGAAGTGAGGAATGTCAGAGCCTGGGTATGGTAAGGCAATAACTGGGAACTGCTGACTTTTTGGTGCAATGGGTTTTATTATTTGTTCACAGAATGTGAGGGTCTTTAAGAACAAGGCTAGGAGAACTGCAATTTTAAGTTTTCTTAGGCAGGAAAATGCGTCTATTTTTTGTTTGCAGGAGTGTGGCATTGAATGTGCGATAAGTCCTGACGAATGGCAGTGTGGGAGTGCGGTGTGGTCTGGAAGTGTGAGTAATAAAAATGATGGGGTGGGAATTTTGATAAAATCTAAAGAAATTACTCTAGATAGTTACATTGTAGTAGAGGAGGGGAGGTGTGTATCCGCAATATTAAAATATAATAATGTGAATTTTAAATTAATTAATGTTTACGCGTCCGCAAATAAAAATGAAAGGGCAGCATTATTTGAAAAAATGAAATTTTATGTTCAGGGTAGAATGCCTGTTATCATTATTGGGGATATGAATTGTGATCTGTCTAAACGTTCTTTTGATGTGTCTGGGAAAATTTTGTCTGATTTAATTTGTGATTTTAGGTTGGGGGATATTCAGAATCTGTGTAAAATTGACCCAGAATTAAAAACATACCATTCTGATAGAGGGGGTATCCACTCCAAATTAGATTATTGTTTACTGTCCGAAAATGTGAAGTCAGTAAGTTATAGACAGAAGCCTGTAATGTATTCGGACCATGATGCATTGTTCTGTGGGGTTGATGTTGGGATGAGTGGTACGTATGGGAGAGGATTGTGGAAGCTCAACATAAGTCATCTAGATAGTGTGGATGTGAGGGAGCAGTATGAACGGTTGTATGCAGTGTGGAGTGAAAAACAAAGTGAATTTGGAGATATACTTTTGTGGTGGGAGTGGGTGAAATGTAAAACAAAGTCCTTTTTCAAAACTGTTGGATATAAAGCAGGTACAATTAGAAGGAGAAATTATGTCAGACTGAATTCAAGATTGAGGTTTTTGTATAGATTGAGAGAGGAAGGAATGGATGTTGAGGATGAAATTGTGGGTGTGAGAAGGGAAATTAAAAAATTTTTGTCTGAAAAGGGGAGGAACATTATTTTCAGAGCAAAGTTGGATAAAATGGAACAGGATGAGAAGTGTTCGCGTTTCTTCTTTAAGAAAGTTTTTTCAAAGAAACCAGCAATTGAGGTTGTTTTGAAAGAAGATGGAAGTGAAGTGTGCGGTGATGAGGTGAGTGAGGAGATTGCAAAGTTTTATGAAGATTTGTATGCGGTGAAATGGAGGGATGAGAATTTGGAGAGTGAAGTTTTGAGTGTGTTAGAAAATAAGCTTGGGGAGAGTGAGAAAGAGATGATTATGCATAAGGTGTCTAGTGAGGAAGTATGGGAAGTGGTGGAGAGAATGGCAGCAAATAAGACGCCTGGAGAGGATGGTTTGCCAATAGAATTTTATCGTGTGATGTGGAAGGTCATAGGGAAGGATGTTGTGAGAGTGTGTGAATATATGTGGGAGCATATGGAAATTGCAAAGGGTATGAAGAGTGGTGTGGTGGTCTTGATCCCAAAGAAAGGGGATATAAGAAACTTGAAAAATTGGCGTCCAATAAGTCTACTTAATTGTGACTATAAAATATATGCAAAAATGATTGCAAATAGGATGAAGAGTGTTGTTGAGAGTGTAGTGGGGGATGATCAGTTCTGTGCTGTGCCTGGGCGTCGTATCCAAGAGTGTCTGTGTTTGTTGAGAGATTGTCTGTGGGATTGTAAGAGTAGAAAGAAGGATGTGTTTGTGCTGTCTCTAGATTTTGAGAAGGCATATGATAGGTTGGCACATAATTTTTTGTTCAGAGTATTGTTACGTATGGGGTTTCCGAGTGATTTTGTTGGAAGAGTGAGAAGTTTGTATCAGGGAATATATAGTAGTGTGCTTGTAAATGGAAGATTAGGAAGGAGAGTGAATGTTTGTTCTGGTGTTAGACAGGGATGTCCACTGTCACCTGTTGTCTTTATTTGCGCAATAGAGCCGTTGCTTTGTCTTATTAGGCGTGACAAAGTAGTAAGGGGAGTTTTTTTGCCCGGTAGTGATGGAAGACAAGTAAAGGTGAGTGGTTATATGGATGATGTGTGTGTGGTGTGTGATTCTGAATGTTCGGTGAAGAGAGTTAAGTTGTTAGTGTCTATTTTTTGTGGAGCATCTGCCTTTAAGGTCAATTGGTTGAAGAGTGAATGTAAATGTTTTGGTAGCAGGGAGATGTCAGATGATGTGGGAGTAAATAAAGTGACTGGTCCTATTAAGATCTTGGGGGTTAAATTTGATGATAAATTAGATGGGAGGGAAAGTTGGGAGGATGCAAAAAAGAAAGTAGAGGTCAGGCTAAATTTTTGGAAGTTGAGAAGCCTTTCTTTCATAGGGAAAATTGTGGTGATCAAAAGTGTGGTATTGCCTATTTTTTTGTACATTGCAATGATTTTTCCACCAGATAATATGTGCTTGAGGAGAGTAAATAGGGTTTTATTTATTTTTTTCTGGGGTTCCAAAATGGAACGGTTGAGAAGAGAGGTAGTGGTGAAAAGTTGGAAAAATGGTGGGATGAGTTTTCCAAATTTAGAAGTATATTTTGGAGTTAATATGTTGGTATTTTTATTGGTAATAATTGATAGGGATCGGAAGGTGTCTTGTATGTCTAAATATTTGGGCGGAAGAATCTTTGTTAGGCTGAAATGGTATCAGCCTGGTTTGAATAAACCTGTGTCGGGTGAAATTCCCAAGTGGTATGAGTGGGTAGTGAAGTTCTTGGAGAAGTTTGAGTTGCGAGAAGTTGAAAAGAATGTGTTGAAAAATAAACGGGTGGTTTTGAGAATGATTGAGAGTAAGGAAGTAGTGAGCGGGATAAATACTGTGAGAGGTGGTGATGTGCAAAGGGTGTGGAAGAAAATTAGAATGGATGGTATGTCAAACAAACAGAGAGAAATAGTATGGCAGAGTTTGCATGGTGTGTTGCCTGTGCGTGAATTTCAGAGAAATAGGGGTCTTGTGAGAGAAGAAAGATGTCCAAGAGAGAGTTGTAATGGGTGTGAAAATATTGTCCATTTGTTTTGGAACTGTAAGTTTGCGAGAGATGTTATTAAGAGGTTGGGGCCTTTATGTAAAGAACTAACGGGGGTTAATTTCATGACATTCGAGTGTTTGATGTTTGGGTTGAGTGTATGTGGTGGTGTGAAGGAGAGAGTACTGTGGCTGTTCTTGGCGTGTATTAAAGAAGTTTTGTGGGATGTGAGGAATGTCTATGTGTATAGGAGAAAGGAATTGAGTGTGAATGACAGTGTTAGGATGGTGTTAGGTAAACTTTATGTTTGTTTTTTGTGGGATAAAAAAAAGGGTGGGATGGATGCGGAGGGAATCTGGAAGGTCAAAAAATGGCTAGATGTTGTTGACCTGTATTGATTTTTTCATGCCTGTATTATGTATGTTATAAATGTTATGTAATTAATGAATATGTAATAAAGCCTGGTGATGACAGGGTGATGAGGTATACGAGTACCAGTATCACAGAGAGTATAGATGTATGTACTCTCAACCCTATCTGAGGGTTTAAAAAAAAAAAAAAAAAAAAAATCTGTTCTTATCAGTTTAATATCTGATACGTCCCCTATCTGGGGACCATATATTAAATGGATTTTTAGAACAGGGAGATGGAAATAGAGCTTGCTCTGTCCACTCCACGCATTGACCTGGTATTGCAGTATTTCCAGGACCGGTGCACCCTTTCCTTATGTGTTTACTAAAATCAGATTCCAAAAGTGCTTTTTGTGTTTGCCATTGTTTTTGTCTTTCGGATGGGATCTCCCCTTTTAATCCCATTATTTCAACACCTGTTGGACAATGCATTTGTACAGTCATGTGTGATAATGAGCTAATTTATTAAATGCAATTAATTAATACATTGCCACCTCTTGTTTTGTGTCGTCTGTGTTTCTGTGTTTCCGGCATTTCACATTGGAACAGCTCATTCACCTTCCTTGTCTTCTCTCCGCCCTCCCTCCTAGGTAGGTTAAAGAGCAGCACCTGAGCCAGCCACTGATTGATGCAGCACCATAGTCAAATAGTGGAGTGGAGTAGGGGAACAGCAAACAGCCATTAAAGCAGCCAGCCCGCCCGCCCGCCCGCCCGTCACAATGGACCTACCTGTGTACACTAGATGGATGTGATGGAATGTACTGTGGTCCCTACATTTCAAGAAGAAGTAAGAATTGCAGTTGCAACAAACCCTTGCTTGCCTACAAAGAGAGCAGCAATTTGGATTTGTTACTATGTTACCTGGAAGAATAACAAACTGTGCAAGGATGGAGGTTGTAGGAGCAAGGAGAACAAGTTGTCTGTAAAGTTGGTGGATGCCTATTTTCCATTTTGCAGTCCCTTGTCTCCCTCTTGTGGCCTCCTGGAGGCAACTAGCTGTGCAAAAAAAAGACAGCCTGGGGGCCGGCTGTTGCAGTGTTGCCCTCTCAGGCAACACTGAGTGACTGACTGAGCCGCACCGTCTTATATAAAGTTCAGACGGAACTTTGCACGTGTCATAGTGGAGACCTCAGGAGCCAGAGCCAGCTTTCTGACATCATAATGGGGCCTCAGAGATAAAAGCCTGGGCCCAGGCAGTGTTGGTCAGTGCTGCTCAGTAGGCAGCACTGGACTGGATTAAAGCTGATACAAGGTGTGAAAGGAGAAGGGGTGGCAGTGGGCATGCACTTACTGCTGCTGCTGCTGCTGCTGCTGCCAGTGTTTGCACGGCAGGAGGGCATTTGGGCGTTGCCAGGAAGGCGTTTTTATGTCGATTCCTCCTCTTTCAGCACTGCAATGTGGTGCAAGCAAAAGAAGCAAATCCTGTCTTGCTTCCTCTCCGGCCTTTATTCACCTCCCGCTTAGTAGCTGTGAGTGTGTGTGAGCCTGCAGGGCCCCATGGAATTGCCTAGGAGTAGGCTGAATCGCTGCAAGGGGTGAACAGCAGTATTGGGCAGGCTCGGTCAACGCGTGGCCCGTTCGGGTTATCGCTTCTCGGCCTTCTGGCTGAGATCAAGTGTAGTGCTGGTTACTTGTAGTCAGTGCTGCCTGGTCTTGGTTAGGAGGTGCTCAGGTACCCTCTCTCTCGGCCTCGGGGGATCGTCCAGGTTCGCCTGGACTTCACCCCCGTGCTGCTATTTGGGAGAGAGGCTTAGTCCTGAGCAACGGGTTGCGATCCATATACCCCCGTGTAGGTTTCGACCGAAAAGGGGAGTTGCGCCCAAAGTTGCGCCTACTAAGGAGTAGCGTAACGATCCCAAAAAAACCTTACTCACCATGGACGAGGATCCATGTGAGATACCGGCTTATGCCCGGATTAAAAACACAATTCGTGTAGTGCTATCGGAGGAGAAGGCGACGACCTGCGGCTTAAAATTCGTGGTGGAGACCGTACTTGTTGGTATCTTCAACATCCAGAAGCGAGAAATTTTGGCGGTGCAGGATTACCCAAGAAGGAGGACATACGACGTTACTTTCATACAGAATGGAGTATTCCGAGATCTGCTGGCGGCTTATACGGTAAAAAATGACCCGAGACTGGACGGTGTTGATTTTTATGAGCACGTTGTGGACATCACTAAAATGATAGTTATAAAGATGTACTGCCCTTTTGCCGACTTAAAAGAAGTGATGTCCTTTTTATTCCCTTATTTTAAAACTGTGAAATGTATTGGCAAAGTAATGAATGAGGTTGGTGTATGGACCTCAAAGTGGAGATTCAATGTAACATGTTATAAAGATGCCAATTTTACAGGAGGGATAATGTTGCCGCCAGCACGTTTTAAAATAGGTGATATGGCCGGAGACTTTTATTTTTCAGGGATGCCTCCATTCTGTAGGAAGTGCCAAAAGTACGGTCACACCAAGGAGTCTTGTGACAGCACCTGTAGGAACTGCGGCAGCTCTGAGCACGAGACCAAAACTTGCCCTCTGGGGAAAAGGTGCCGTTTTTGCAGCCGAGTTGGTCACCTCTATGCTACTTGTCCCCACAGATCTAAAGAGTTGGAACAACCCGAGGACCGGCCAAGGCGTCCCGAGCGGCCCGCAGGCCAGATCACCCCTGTACAAGGAGAGGAACCCCAAGGAGGCGAGCAAGACGATATGGATACCTCCAGCAGACCCCCCCAAACAGGTGACCCTAAAGAGCAGAGGCGACAAAAACGCAGAGCCAGTGATCAGCGGACAAAAGAGCCCCCCCAGGAGACTGGGGCGCAGGATAGTTCGGATGAAGCTGATCCTACTGGCCTGCAAGAGATGCTGGGTCAGCCTGTACCTGAGGCAGAGGTCCCGGGCGGAGCGGCAGCGCTCACTAAGAGACGTAGGGCGTACTCGGAGGTGGCAGCGGGGGTGCCGATGGGAGTACCTGCCAGGTTGAAGGCAGGGAAACCAGTTGACGTGCCCCCGGAAGCGACAACTGAAGGTCCCCCCCCTTCCAGACAGTTGGGGGATATAGGGACAGCTGCCTCCGAGGTAAGCGTGGTCCCTGAGACGTCCAGAAGCGCGATTCCTGCCCCTATAGAAGTGGAGGACGCTGCCAAAGATTGCAGAATCTTACCCGTTGAGTCCGTCTGGGACCCATTTTCAAGAAGCGCCTTAGGTATGGGGGGTCAGCTGAGTGACGGGTCTTCCTCTCAAACCTCATCGATGCGTACATTTGACTCGAGGAAATATGATGATGAGAGCTCGAGTGGGGTGTCTGGCGACGCGGAGGACTGCTGAGGCCTCCTCGGGTAAGATAAAAATAGACTGTCTCTCTCCCTTTTCCTCATGGCTGAGTTATGTGGTCTTTCCCTTAATGTAAGAAGCGTGCACTCACAGACAAGAAGAGCTGCCCTTTTCAACTACCTTTCTGTTTTTACCGCCTCAGTGTTTTTCCTACAGGAATGCTGCATACCTCACCGCATGAATTATAAAAAATATGAGGAAGACTGGAGACTCGGACCTTCAGTGTGGTCCGGGTCCAATGAATCAAAAGCCGCAGGTGTCGCCATTTTATTCAAAGGGAACGTTTTAATTGATAATTTTTATGAAATTTTACCAGGCAGAATTTTAATGGTCAAAGCTTTTATAAACGGTGTTAGATGGCAGTTTTTAAACTTTTATGGTTCTACAGACAAAAAAGAAAGAGCAAAAATGCTAGAAATTTTACCCCTTTTTATCAATGATTCAGAACCACTTATTTTAGCTGGTGATTTTAATTGTATTTTAAAGGGGGAACGCCGGTTCTCTAATTCAGTAAGTCGAAACTATGATAAAACCCCGTCTATTTTAAAAGATATTACAGTGGATTTTAAACTTACTGATGTTTTTAAAAAATGCAATAGGGATCTACCGGAAGAGGACGGCGTCACCTGGAGCAATGTAAACTGCAGCTCCAGGATTGATTTTATTTTTTGCTCTTATCAAATACTGCCTTTTAAATGTGATCTTAATTCTAACGTGTTTTCTGACCATAAACTTTTATATTTTAAAGTTAATTTGAACGATCAAAGGAGAACTCCGAAGAAAGCCTGGAAATTAAACGTATCCCTTTTAGAGGATCCGCAAATTTTATCCGATTTTATCACCTTTTATAAGGGCTGCAGACGGGTAAGACATCCCAATATGCTAATTGTTTCCTGGTGGGAAAAAATGAAAATAAAGATAAGAGATTTTTTTATTAAAGCTGGGATGAAGAAAGCAAAAGAAAAATCTGAATTTTATGCTAATTTAAATACCCGTCTGCAGACCCAATACAAGTTCAGAGAACAGGGTATGCAGGTGGAGAAAGAGATCACCGAAATTAAAAAAGAAATCTCCCAGTGCCTGGAGCAGAGGGGAAAGGAGATAATCTTTCGCTCTAAGGTGAATCATCTTGAAGAAAACGAGACCTGCTCCAGGTACTTCTTCAAGAAAATAAATGATAAGCATACCCTGTTAAATGAGATAGATGGGGAAACAAATACCCAAAACATTTTAAAAAAGGTGCACGGTTTTTATGCGGATCTTTTTAATACAAAACATGTTGATGTTGATTTTATGAACGACTCATTGAAGGAGGTGGATGCTGTTTTAAATCCTGCTTCCCAAGTGTTTTTATTACAGGATATTACGGAACAGGAGATTTTAGAAACTACAAAGAGTTTTAAAACAGGTAAAGTCCCTGGTCCTGATGGTATACCCATAGAATTTTATGTCATATTTTATGGTATTTTAAAAGAGGATCTCCACCCTCTTTTTACCCAAGTTTTTAGAACAAAATCCCTCCCGGGGTCCTGGAAGAAAGGCGAGGTGTCCCTGCTTTACAAAAAGGGGGACAAAACAGACATTAGAAATTGGAGGCCTATCACTTTACTAAACTGTGACTATAAAATAATGGCAAAGATATGTGCGAACAGATTAAAAGCAGTGATAGGCCAGATCATACACTCCAATCAGGTCTGTGGGATACCCGGGAGGAGTATATGGGATAATTTAAACCTTTTAAAAGATGTGATCAGTGACACGAAAGAGAGAGGAGGTAAAATGGCAATTTTATCTATAGATTTCTAGAAAGCCTTCGATAGAGTGTCACATTTTTATCTTTTTAAGGTTTTAGAAAAGATGGGTATACCGGAAGGTTTTTTACAGTCTCTGAAGGCCTTTTATGAAAATTGTACTAGCAAAATTTTAGTAAAGGGTTTTAAGACACAGGATGTCCTTTTAAATTCCGGAGTGAAGCAGGGGTGTCCCTTGTCCCCACTACTTTTTATTTGTGCGATCGAGCCTCTACTCTGCAGGTTAAGAAAGGATAAGCAGATAAGAGGAGTCCCCCTGCCGGGCGGGGGGGGACTAGAGGCTAAAGTGGTGGGGTACATGGACGATGTCGCGGTCCTTTGCAGGGACACCCTGTCATTACAGAAATCTTTTAAACAGATTTACCAATTCTGTTGCTCCTCCGGTTTTTTAGTAAATTTTAATAAAAGTAACATCTTAAATATCGGCAAAATGGTTTTAATGGACATTCCAGTCCCTGTGTCAGAGTCTGTACAAATTTTAGGAGTCTCCTTCAATGAGTCAAATAATGGTTTTACCAGTTGGGACTTGGTGGCACAAAAAGTCAATCAGAAAATTTGCATGTGGAACATGAGACAGTTAACAATGGAGGGAAAGGTTTTAATTACAAAAATGGTGATTTTACCTATTTTATTGTATCTAAGTATGGTTTTCCCTCCCCCTGAGATTTTATTGAAAAAAATAATTAAAGCATGTTTCACATTTTTATGGAACTCCAGGATGGAAAAGCTCAGGAGAGAGAAGGTAATATTACCCAAACCAATGGGGGGGAAAGATTTCCCCGATATAAAAGCATTCCTTTTAATAAAATTTTTTACTTTATGTCTTAATGCAGTTTTTAAGGAACATTACTGGTCATATTTTATACGTTTTAACACAGGTTATTTTATGAGGAGGAACGGTTGGTTCTCCACGGTTTTAAGCTCCCCGTATGCTTTTAACCTTTCGGGCCAGTATAAGATTTTAGAAAAAATTGTAAACCTTTTTAACTTAAAAGACAAAAATATTAACGAAGTAAAAAATAGTAAAGGAATTTTAAAAAAGATAAAAGAAAATGTTTTAGTAGCTCCCATCAGTAATTTTAATGAACAAAAATGCAAAGAAATATGGAAGATGGTGAGCGCTAAATATCTTTTTAACCCACAGAAAGATCTGGCCTGGAGCTGTGCCCACGAGTGTCTTCCATGCCGGGCATTCCAGCATCGAAGGGGACTGACCAACTCGGCTGCGTGTCCAAGGGGAGGATGTAGAGATGACGAGACAGTCTACCACCTATTCTGGGAATGTTTTTACGCGCAATTGATATGGACAAGAATCCTCCCCTTGGTACAGAAGATTACAGGACTTCGGAGATACACAAGTGATGGCGTTTTATATGGATGCCTGGAATGCCCAACACAGACTCGAAAAATGATGGCATGGAAGATCACCAACTGCGTTAAAGCAGCTCTGTGGGCGGCCAGAAACATTTTATTATTTAAGCATGAAGTTTTAGCTGTGGAAGATGTTTTAGCCATTTGTCTTAATGAAATGTACAAATATTTTCTTTTAGATAAAAAACTCTCTCCTGTTTTATGTAGAAAATGGTTTTTAAGTGAATGGAGTTCCATAATATGATGCCACCAAGTGCCCTTTTATAAATTGTTTTTATTTGACAATTTGTATTTATCTGTATTAAAAACCATGATTGTAAATTTATGTAAATTTCTTTTGTAAAAACGTATTGATTTTTTGTAAATCTGTTCAAAATTTTAAATAAACGGTTACCTCCTTTGTTGGGGTAGTCAACTCAAAAAAATCTGTTCTTATCAGTTTAATATCTGATACGTCCCCTATCTGGGGACCATATATTAAATGGATTTTTAGAACAGGGAGATGGAAATAGAGCTTGCTCTGTCCACTCCACGCATTGACCTGGTATTGCAGTATTTCCAGGACCGGTGCACCCTTTCCTTATGTGTTTACTAAAATCAGATTCCAAAAGTGCTTTTTGTGTTTGCCATTGTTTTTGTCTTTCGGATGGGATCTCCCCTTTTAATCCCATTATTTCAACACCTGTTGGACAATGCATTTGTACAGTCATGTGTGATAATGAGCTAATTTATTAAATGCAATTAATTAATACATTGCCACCTCTTGTTTTGTGTCGTCTGTGTTTCTGTGTTTCCGGCATTTCACATTGGAACAGCTCATTCACCTTCCTTGTCTTCTCTCCGCCCTCCCTCCTAGGTAGGTTAAAGAGCTGCACCTGAGCCAGCCACTGATTGATGCAGCACCATAGTCAAATAGTGGAGTGGAGTAGGGGAACAGCAAACAGCCATTAAAGCAGCCAGCCCGCCGGCCCGCCCGTCACAATGGACCTACCTGTGTACACTAGATGGATGTGATGGAATGTACTGTTGTCCCTACATTTCAAGAAGAAGTAAGAATTGCATTTGCAACAAACCCTTGCTTGCCTACAAAGAGAGCAGCAATTTGGATTTGTTACTATGTTACCTGGAAGAATAACAAACTGTGCAAGGATGGAGGTTGTAGGAGCAAGGAGAACAAGTTGTCTGTAAAGTTGGTGGATGCCTATTTTCCATTTTGCAGTCCCTTGTCTCCCTCTTGTGGCCTCCTGGAGGCAACTAGCTGTGCAAAAAAAAGACAGCCTGGGGGCCGGCTGTTGCAGTGTTGCCCTCTCAGGCAACACTGAGTGACTGACTGAGCCGCACCGTCTTATATAAAGTTCAGACGGAACTTTGCACGTGTCATAGTGGAGACCTCAGGAGCCAGAGCCAGCTTTCTGACATCATAATGGGGCCTCAGAGATAAAAGCCTGGGCCCAGGCAGTGTTGTAGACACTGAAGCGCCTAGGGAGAGTGTCAGGGACTGCAAGGGGTTAAGAAAGGATGGAACGGTTTAAAATAATGCCCAGGATCAGGATTGCTCAACAAGGGGTAAGAGGGGCGTGGTTAAGAAGATATAAGGCAGAGGTTTGGAGCAGGAAGCCCTCTTACCTTCAAGCTGCAGTGGAAGAAACACCTTTGCTGCTGCTGTGGAGATTCAGAGCGTGGTCGTTAAGAAGATGGCAGAAGAACTGTTGCGGAAGGTGGCACAGCGGGTAGCGTTGGAGGGACCTGCCTGGCTGGAATCCCTGTTGGAGGAAGGAGAGAAGCGAGGATCTGAGCGGGGCACGGAACAGTCGGGAGCGGCTACCCGAGGTAGGCCGCAGCGCGTTACACGCCCTCCGGTTCGACTGAGCCCTAGCCCTGTTGCTATGAGGGGTGCTGTGACTGCTGCACAGTCATGCGGTGGTCCCAGCAGGTCCCCTAGGCCTATGTCGACGGGTGCTTCGTCGGTCGACATAGTGCCCCCCTCCCCCCCGTCGCGCTGGCGTCCTTCCCCATGGCGGTAAGAGGGTGGCTGTTAAACCGGCACGGGCACGGTACAACCCGCCTCGAGCTGCTGATGCGGGCGCGGAGGCAGCGGCCGACTATCGTGACAGTGGGGTGAATATGGCGGATTCAGGCGACTGGTCCGACATGGTCGCTTACCATGCGGCATGTTCACAGGAGCTGGGACTTGCTTCTGGGGCCTGTGTGCAGCCGGGGTCGGCGCCATCTTTCCCCGTGCTGTTCTCTACGCAGCCAGAATTGGCGGCGGGGGGAACAGGGGCGGGACGTCCTGGCAGGCGCAGTGCAGCCAGGACACAAGATGGCGGCGCACGAAAAAAGAAGATGGCGGCGGGTGCGGGGAGGCGGACGGTGAGCAAGCAGCCCAGCCAGGGGGCGGGGGCTTCTGCGGTGCCTGTCGCTTCTCCACCCCGGTCCCCCCCGGGCCCCTGTCAGCACGGGTCAGGGGCAGGGGGGGAGTGTGCTAGGAAAGATAGGAGTGAGGGTGTTTTGGATGCTATTTGCCCTTCTCCTGCCTTGTCATCTTTCTCTACTGCAGGTCCAAGAAGGGAGCGTTCCAGGCGAGGGAGGAAACGCCGGGCTGGTGGACATCGCCGGCACGGCCATCATGGACGTCGCAGGTCAGGTGACGGGAAGAGGCGTGGTCGACGGTATTCCTCGTCTTCCAGCGATGGTTTCTCCTCCTCGTCTGCGACGACGTCCGCATCATCCGGATCATGGAGGAGGTCGTCGAGGAGATCCTCACGGCCGCAGAGACGCAGTCGACGCCGGGAGGTGCAGCGCTTGTCGGTGGATCAGGAGCAGCTGTCCCAGGTTGTACCTCCCGCCGGGCCGGTGGAGGAGGTGCAGGCCGTGGTTCCAGTGCCGCGGCAAGTGGCTGAAGGACCCTCTGGAGTCGGTGGGACCTCTGGGAGCGGTGAGTCGGCCTGCGGTGACGCATGGCTTAATAAACCTAATGCAGCGGGTGCGGATTTGATTTCTGTTTTAAAAGCCGTGGTGGCTGGGTTGAAAGTGAATGAGGGAACGTCGTGTCCCTCTGTGCCACCAGAGGGAGCTATGCCCCCGTCTGAGAAAGAGAATGCTTTAGCTAGTTTGACTTTTAGAGATTCATTGTTTTGTGGAGTCGCTCCTCTCGGGACTCATTTGTCAGCTGAGGTCAAGGACAAGATTTGGAGGAATGAATTTGTGGATATTTGGTCCTTGGTCTCGGTGGAGCAGGTGACTGTCGACATGGAGCGGGGCTTTGAGAGAGGTTCGGATAGGAAAGCAAAAGTAGCGAAAACATTTGGCAACTGGGTACAGTGTTACGCTACACTGGCTCATGTTATTTGCCAACGCTATCCTGGGAAAGGGGCCGAGTTGTTTGTCTATTTTGACACAATTTTCAGCGCCCACAGGCTGCACGGTGGTGCGGCCTGGTGGCGATATGATGAAGAATTTCGGCGACGTTTGGCTTTGTCGCCTGATATTAGTTGGGCGACGAAGGCAACGGACGTGTGGTTGCAGCTTATTTTAGCGCAAGGGAGTAGGCAACAACGCCCCTTTCCCAGTGCGGCCGCAGCACCGGGCCCCGCCCCTGGAGTTGCGGCCGCTAGGCCCACAGGTGCCTGTTGGCTCTACAATGAGGGCCACTGTCGTTTCTTTGCCACGTGCAAATTTCGACATGAATGCTCCATCTGTGGGGGCGCTCATTCGGCGCTCCGGTGTTTCCGGAGAGGTAAGCAGCCGGTCAAGGCACCTCCTTCCGGCGCAGCGGAGAACGCCGGTGAACGTGCTCGAGATGGGCCCATGGTTAGAGCGGTACCACAGGAGGCGGGAAGCAGAGGTGCTCACTAACGGGTTTTCGTTTGGTTTTGAGATTCCTTTTGAATATTCTGCGACATTGTCATTGGCTGACAATTTGAAGTCGATCAATGAGAATGTGGGCATTGCGCGGCTAAAATTAGCTAAAGAAGTGGAATTAGGAAGAATGGCAGGTCCATTCTGCGAGCCGCCGTATACGAATCTGCGAGTTTCCCCCCTTGGTTTAGTTCCAAAGAAGGAACGAGGAAAGTTTAGGCTGATTCATCACCTTTCTTTTCCTCGCGGTGGTTCTGTTAATGACGGTATTTCTAGGGCGGAGGCGGCGGTTTCGTATACGTCTTTTGATGTTGCAGTAAGGTTGGTACAGGCGGCTGGACAGGGGGCGTTGTTAGCCAAATCTGATATTGAAGCGGCCTTTCGTTTGCTGCCGGTTCATCCGGAGTGTTTTCACCTGCTGGGTTGTTGTTTAGACAAAGGGTTTTACGTGGATATGTGCCTTCCTATGGGTTGTTCAATATCATGCAGTTACTTTGAGATGTTTGCGTCATTTTTAGAGTGGGTAGTTCGTTTGGAGTCTGGTTGTGACTCGGTCATTCATTATCTGGATGATTTTCTTTTTGTGGGCCCGGGGGGCTCGGGGTTGTGCAGCACGTTGCTGAGAGTGTTTCGACAGGTGATGTCGCGTTTCGGGGTACCTATTTCCGAGGATAAGACGGAAGGTCCTGTAACGGTTTTGTCATTTTTGGGTATCGAAATAGATAGCGAGCGGATGATTTTTCGCTTGCCGGATGATAAATTGGCTAGGCTAGTGACGCAGGTTGACCAGGTCATGGGGTCGAAAAAAGTGACGTTAAAACAGTTACAGTCGTTAATGGGATTGCTGGTGTTTGCTTGTCGTATAATTCCAATGGGTCGTGTTTTTTCTAGGCGTTTGTCTTTAGCCACTAGAGGTATCTCGAAGCCAAATCATTTTATCAGGGTAACCTCTTGTATGAGGAAGGATTTGTTTGTATGGCATTCTTTTTTGAGTTCGTTTAACGGGAGGTCGGTGTGTCAGGACGCTGAGTTGTCTAATGTAGATTTGGAATTATTTACGGATGCAGCCGGAAGTGATGGTTTTGGAGCAATTTTGGGCCGAAGTTGGTGTAGATCCCCTTGGCCCTTGCATTGGAGTAATTTGGGAGTCTTACGTAATTTAACGCTATTGGAATTGTTTCCTATTATAGTTGCAATAGAGTTATGGGGTAGCGTGATGGTGAATAAGAGGATTGTATTTTGGACAGACAACATGGCGGTGGTGCATGCGGTGAACGGGTTGTCGTCTAGTTCGTTGCCGGTATTAGCTTTATTAAGACGGTTGGTTTTGAAGTGTTTGCGTTTGAATGTGTGGTTTCGTGCAAAACATGTTCCGGGTGTCAGTAATGTGATGGCTGATGCTTTGTCTCGTTCACAGATGTCCCGGTTTCGGGAATTGCACCCGGCAGCTTTGGCAGAAGGGGTGTCCCCCCCCCTTCACTTATGGGCCCTGGTCGAGGACAACTTATGAGACTGTTGAGGGGTTCGGTGGTACCGGCGACTTGGAAGAGTCATTGCAGAGCGTGGGATCGGTGGTTGGAGATTGCGGGGAATGACTTCCCATCACAGGATGGGTGTCACCTGGACGTCACGTTAGCAAGTTTGGTACAAATACGTCAGGAAGGGGGTAGTGCGGCCACGGCGAGCAAGTTTTTAGCAGGAGTGGCCTTTATGTTAAAATTGTGGGGATGCAGAGATGTTACAAAAGAATTTGTAGTTCGGCAGTCGTTAAAAGGGTGGAAAAAAGAGGCGTGTTCAAGGGACACGAGGCGGCCAGTATCTTTTTCACTTTTGGGTCGGCTGCTAGCCGTTTTATGTTTTGTGTGTCGGGATGAATATGAAGTGTCCTTGTTCGGCGCGGCGTTTTCTTTGGCTTTCTTTGCCGCTTTACGGGTTAGTGAGCTGGTTCCGCACAGAGTAAGTGCGAGCGGTGGTCTTCTCGGATCGGATGTAGTAACGTTGGGAGATTCTCTCAGGGTCTGTGTGCGGAGGTCAAAGACTGATGTGGTAGGAAGGGGGGCTTGGCTGTCGATTGGGAGGATTGGGGGGCAGTATTGCCCGGTAAAATGGGTCCAGGAATTCGTGTTGGTCCGAGTGCCCGGGACTCAATTCTTGATCCATCAGGATGGATCCGCGATGTCGCGTTTTCAATTTGAGGCGATTTTTAAGGCCGGCTTGAAGTATCTAGGTTTGCCGCCGGGCGAGTTTGGTACACATTCATTTAGGATAGGTGCGGCAACTGAGGCGGATGCCTTGGGCTTGGATTCAGCGGCTATCATGAGTCTGGGTAGATGGCGCTCTAATAGCTATAAGTCATATGTGCGACCTGATCTGGTTTTAAAGATGGTGTAAGCTGGAAGTTTTCATAAGAAAGGTCGCCCCCTCCCCTCCCCCCCCCTCCCCTTCCCCCCCCCCCCCCCTGCTTTCCTTCCTGTTATATGGAGTGTTATGTTAACCCTGCCTGTAATTTTCATTTGACCGGAATGTAGCTTAATTTCTTTGTTAGGGTTGCGGCGCCCCCAAGTGTGGATCTTGGGGCATTCGTATGTGCATTGGGCAGCGGTTCGAGCGGGTCGAAGGCCATTAGGTCCGAATTTGGGCCTCGCACAGGCCGACGTCCATTGGAGAGGTGTCCGGGGATTACGGTGGGTGCAGTTACTGCCAGAAGTAGTGGCAGTTACAAGGCACACGTACGGACCTGTTGTCCTAATCATCCATGCGGGTGGAAATGATATCGGCCAAGTGAAAATGGCTGAGTTATTGTCAATTATACGAACTGATTTGGCGCGTTTTCGGGATCTGTTCGCCCGTTGCGTGATAGTTTGGTCCGAAATAGTGGCGCGCACGGTGTGGCGAGGAGCGAGGAATATGGCAGCTTTGGAGAGAGTGCGCAGGTTAATTAATGTGCGGGTGTCGCGGTTCATTCGCTCTATAGGGGGGATCGGGTTGCGACACCAATCCCTGGAGGGGGATAATGCATATCTGCTGGCACCGGATGGAGTGCATCTGAATGATATCGGGCTCGATATCTTTTTATTGGATCTCTTGGATGGTGCCGAGAGAGGGCTGGCGTTGCTTGGTGGGGGTGGTCGGGGGACTGAGTAGGTTTCTCAGTTCCCCCTTCTTGGCGGAAAGTACGGCAGATGAAGACGGAGGTAGCACCCTACATGCCTGATGGAGACAGGGAGCATCGGCATTTCAGGAGGAGAGAAAATAAATAAATATATATATGTCTTCATGCCGATGGTTGTAAATAATAATAAAGCTGTGGCCACTTCCACATTTGCATAAAGAAGGTGTTGGTGTGTTAATTCAAAGAAGGATGGTTAAGGTCCTGGGCAGGTAAAGTGGATAATGGGTCCTTGCAGTCTTGTAGACACTGAAGCGCCTAGGGAGAGTGTCAGGGACTGCAAGGGGTTAAGAAAGGATGGAACGGTTTAAAATAATGCCCAGGATCAGGATTGGTCAACAAGGGGTAAGAGGGGCGTGGTTAAGAAGATATAAGGCAGAGGTTTGGAGCAGGAAGCCCTCTTACCTTCAAGCTGCAGTGGAAGAAACACCCGCCCTCCCTCCCCTGGTGGTTTTGGTTTTGTTTTTTAAAAATTTTCTACGGTTATATTCTTGTTCTGGCGTTTTTCTGGTTTTTTCGTAGATGTCACAGCTGGCGGAAAGTACGGCAGATGAAGACGGAGGTAGCACCCTACATGCCTGATGGAGACAGGGAGCATCGGCATTTCAGGAGGAGAGAAAATAAATAAATATATATATGTCTTCATGCCGATGGTTGTAAATAATAATAAAGCTGTGGCCACTTCCACATTTGCATAAAGAAGGTGTTGGTGTGTTAATTCAAAGAAGGATGGTTAAGGTCCTGGGCAGGTAAAGTGGATAATGGGTCCTTGCAGTCTTGGTCAGTGCTGCTCAGCAGGCAGCACTGGACTGGATTAAAGCTGATACAAGGTGTGAAAGGAGAAGGGGTGGCAGTGGGCATGCACTTACTGCTGCTGCTGCTGCTGCTGCCAGTGTTTGCACGGCAGGAGGGCATTTGGGCGTTGCCAGGAAGGCGTTTTTATGTCGATTCCTCCTCTTTCAGCACTGCATTGTGGTGCAAGCAAAAGAAGCAAATCCTGTCTTGCTTCCTCTCCGGCCTTTATTCACCTCCCGCTTAGTAGCTGTGAGTGTGTGTGAGCCTGCAGGGTCCCATGGAATTGCCTAGGAGTAGGCTGAATCGCTGCAAGGGGTGAACAGCAGTATTGGGCAGGCTCGGTCAACGCGCGGCCCGTTCGGGTTATCGCTTCTCGGCCTTTTGGCTCAGATCAGGTTTATTGCCTGGTTTGGGCTGGAGGTGCGAGTTTGGAGCGATCCTCCGTTTCCGTTTACGGGAAACTTTTTTTGCTGTGGTTTTGTACCGACAGGTTTATTGTGAAGAATGGCTGCCATCAAGAATACCATCCGGATTGAAGTGCCCCCGAGAGAAGCCAACAAGAACAACGTGAAATTTGTGGTTGCAGATCTTATCGAAAAAAAGGCTGGAGCAGAAAGGCAAGACATCTATGCTGTACAAGACTTTCCAAAAACAGGTGCGTACGATGTCACGTTCCATGAGGATTTTACTTGCCTTAATGTATATGAGTGGCTGAGAAACAACACTGAAGATCCCATGATGCAAGGAGTTAAAGTTACACCATTGTTTGGATTCAATGAAATTAACTTGCTTGTACATGTGTATAACCCTTACACCAAGATTGATCTGCTGGTGGATTTCCTGCTCAAGTACTGTGAGTATGTGAAAGGAGGAGTTGCACAGACCAACATCCTAGGGATTTTTAACTGTAAGTACAGATTTCAAGTCAAGCTGAAACGTGACTTAAACTGTGTTGGGGGTTTTCAACACCCACCGTCAAGTTTCTCTGTCGCAGGGCACCGTGGTTTTCTAAGTTATCCAGGACAGCCAAGGTATTGCAGGAAATGTTTTTCCTTTGGTCACACACAGGTCTTCTGTGATAAATCAGTGTGTTGCAGAAATTGCAAACAAGAAGGCCACACTGCAGGTGAGTGCCCCACCCCAAAATCCTGTGATGCGTGTGGGGGGACTGACCACATGTACAAGTTTTGTCCTGTAGCAGATGCTCAAAGGGCTGCAAATGAGGAAAAAACCAAAGCAGCACAGCAGAGACAGGAGGAGCAAAGAAAGCAAAGACAAATGCAACAGGTAAAGTCTTATGCTAGTGTGGTGAAAGACTCGGGCGGAGCACAGAAGCTGAAAGTAAGTGAGCCACAGATTTTGCAACCAGGTGGGCCCCACCCTTTCTTACCCCTGATGAGGCACTTTGAGGAGCTGTTTGAAGAGGCAGGGGAGGCGGTGCATGAATCAGATCCAACGAATATTCATGAGTTCCCATCAAGCATAGAGACGGTAAAGAGTCAAAGGGAGGGTGGTGGGGATGAATCAGACGAAGATGGCCAAGCATTGTGCGTGCAGAGGAGGGTTTTCAAGAAAAGACGTAGTGAGGAGGGTGAAAACCAAACCCCGCAAGCCGGCTCTTCGTTGCAAACGCTGGAGGAAGACATTGCGGACGTTGTGGATGGTGGTGGAACTTTATAGATAATGTTTTTCCTTTGTTCTGTTTTTTCAGTGTTCTCCATGAGCTAAAAGTTTTTTGGCAATATGGGAGTCAAAATCGCTTCACAAAATGTGAGAGTGTTTAAAACTAAGAATAGAAGAACTGCCATATTAGAGTTTCTTGCACAAGAAAATGCAGTCATATATTGTTTGCAAGAATGTGGTTTGAATGAAGCAATTAGTAGTGATGAATGGGTGCATGGAAGTTCAATTTGGTCATGGAGTGTATCAAATAAAAATGATGGGCTGGGAATTTTAGTTAAGGGAAAAGAAGTGTCTCTTATTAGTTATACAGTTATAGAGGAGGGGAGGTGTATCTTGGCCTTTTTTAGCTATAAAAATGTTAAGTTTTGTATCATTAATGTTTATGCGTCAACGGACAAAGTTGAAAGAAAAAATTTGTTTGATAAAATTAAGTTTTTCGTTCCAGGAGGGCTACCGGTAATATTAGTTGGAGACATGAACTGTGATATTGGTAAAAGTACTGTCGATATTTCAGGGAAAGTATTATTAGAAATAATTAATGATTTTCATTTATCGGACATGCAGAAATTATGCAAAATCGATCCCAGGTTGAATACCTATCATGCAGATAGAGGTAGAATACATAGTTGTTTAGATTATTGTTTTATTTCTCGGAACTTAGTTCCTTTAAGTTACAGTCAACAGCAAGTGGTATTTTCTGACCATGAATTGGTTATATGTGAAGTAGATGTGGATGTAAACAATGTGTCTGGGCGTGGTTTATGGAAATTAAATGTTAATTTGATGGAAAGTGAAGATGTGAGAAAGGAGTATGCTAGAAAGTATGAGAGTTGGTGTAGACAAAAAGGAACTTTCAATAATATAGGTAAATGGTGGGATTGGGTTAAATGGAAAACAAAAATATTTTTTAGGAATCTTGGGTATAAAACTGCTGCAGTTAAAAGAGAGAAGTATGTGAGACTAAATGCACGTCTGAATTTATTGTATAAATTGAGAGAGAGCGGTGCGGAAGTGAATGAAGATATCTTGTGTGTAAGAAGAGAGATTAATGAATATTTGAATGATAGAGGAAAAAGTATTATTTATAGGGCAAAATTAGATAAAATGGAGTTTGATGAGAAGTGTAGCAGGTTTTTTTTCAAAAAAGTCTTTAGTAAAAGACAAAGTATGAATGTGTTGGTTGGAAGAGATGGCAATGAGGTGAGCGGTGATGGAGTAAGTGAAGAAGTTGCGAGTTTTTATGAGGATTTGTATGCAAATAAGTGGAGAGATGAAGATATGGAAAGTGATGTGCTAAAAGTTTTGGATGGTAAGTTGAGTGATGTAGAAAAACAAGGTGTCATGAAAGAGTTGGTGATAGAAGAATTATGGAAGGTAATAAATAGTATGGCGGTAAATAAAACGCCTGGTGAAGACGGATTACCAATAGAATTTTATAGACGTATGTGGGATGTGATAGGGCGTGATTTCTTCGAAGTATGTAAATATATGTGGACGAATGAAGAAATGGTTGAGAGTATGCGTGCAGGAGTAATTGTATTGATACCAAAAAAAGGGGATTTGAAAGATTTGAAGAATTGGCGTCCAATAACGTTGCTCAATTGTGATTATAAAATTTATGCAAAGGTGATCGCGAATAGGATGCGTGATGTGATAGAGAGTGTGATTGGGGAAGAACAGTGTTGTGCAGTGCCTGGAAGAAGATTGCATGAGAATGTGTGTATGCTGAGAGATTGTTTATGGGACTCTATGGAGAGGAAAAATGATGTCTTTTTATTAAGTTTAGACTTTGAAAAAGCCTATGACAGGTTATCTCATAGTTATTTATTTAAGGTTTTAGTTAGAATGGGGTTTCCAGTTGAGTTTGTCTGGCGTATTAGAAGCCTATATAAAGGGATATATAGTCGGGTGTTATTGAATGGGCATGTAGGAAGGAAAGTGAATGTGTTGTCAGGCGTGCGTCAAGGATGTCCGTTGTCTGCGATTGTTTTTATTTGTTCAATTGAACCTTTGTTGTGTATGATAAGAAAGGACAAAGTTATTCGTGGTGTACATGTGCCAGGTGGAGGAGGGAAAGAATGGAAAGTAAGTGGTTATATGGATGATGTTTGTGTTTGGTGTGATTCTGAGTGTTCAGTGAGACGAGTGAAATTGCTAGTGTCCTTCTTTTGTAGCGTGTCTGCTTTTCGTGTGAATTGGGACAAGAGCGAATGTAAAAATTTTGGAAAAGGCGTTTTGAGGAGGGATATAGGAGTGAATGTAGTGAATGGACCAATTAAGGTTTTGGGTGTAAAGTTCAATGAAAGATTGGATGGTGCGGAATGTTGGGAAGATGCTAAGAAAAAAGTTGAAAACAAGTTAAATTTTTGGAAAATGAGGAGTTTATCCTTCTTTGGGAAAATCTTAGTAATCAAAAGCATTATTTTACCGATCTTTTTGTTTATTGCCATAGTCTTTCCACCAAGCTATATGGGTCTTAGGAGTCTAAATAGAATTTTGTTTGTTTTTTTATGGGGATCCAAAATGGAGAGGGCTAAAAGAGAAATTTTAGTGAAAAGTATAGATAAGGGAGGTCTTGGGTTTCCAAATTTAGAAATTTATTTTGGGGTAAATTTGGTTATCTTTCTATTGAGAGTAGTTAGATCAGATGGAAAGTACGCATATATGTGTAGATTTTATTTGGTACCTATTTGATTCGAATGAAGTGGTGTGTGCGAGATTTGCGTCGTCCTGTTTCCTTCGTCATTCCTGTGTGGTATGTATGGATGTACAAGTTCCTTGGTAAATATGAATTACGGGATGTGGATGTCAGAATGTTGCGAAATAAGAGTCTAGTGTATAGGATGATTGAATGTAGAGAGACTGAGTGTAGTATAAATATGGTGAGAGGAAGAGATGTAAGTAAAGTATGGAAGAAAGTAAGAATGGATGGCTTAACGAATAAACAGAGAGAGTTAGTCTGGCAAAGCCTTCACGGAGTACTACCGGTTAGAGAGTTCCAGAGGAATCGAGGTTTGGTCAGGAGTGATGCGTGCCCGAGGTCTGGCTGTAATGGAAAAGAGAGTATTGTTCATTTGTTTTGGAATTGCCAGTATGCAAGAGAAGTGATAAAGAGAATGGGACCGTTATGTAAAGAGTTGACTGGGGTAAGTTTGTTATCTTTTGAAATATTTATGTTTGGTTTGTGTGCGTGTAATGGAGAAAAAGAGAGAGTGTTGTGGTTGCTGCTTGCATGTATAAAAGAAGTATTATGGGATGTTAGAAATGTGTATGTATTTAAAAGAAAAGAATTTCCTGTAAAAGACAGTGTAAGAATGGTGTTAGGAAAATTATATGTTTGTTTTTTGTGGGATAAAAGGAGAAGAGGAGAAGATGCTGAAGGAGTGTGGAAAGTGAGAAAGTGGATAGATGTAGTAAATTGTTCCTAATAGCTATTTTATGTTTATTTATGTGTATTATTTGTTGGAAATAAAGAAAGTCCACATGATGATGGGAAACAGTGCCCTATAACTGTTACTGATGTTCTAATGGTAGTTTTGGACCGTTGAATATCCCATCTGAGGATTTAAAAAAAAAAAAAAATCTGTTCTTATCAGTTTAATATCTGATACGTCCCCTATCTGGGGACCATATATTAAATGGATTTTTAGAATAGGGAGATGGAAATAGAGCTTGCTCTGTCCACTCCACGCATTGACCTGGTATTGCAGTATTTCCAGGACCGGTGCACCCTTTCCTTATGTGTTTACTAAAATCAGATTCCAAAAGTGCTTTTTGTGTTTGCCATTGTTTTTGTCTTTCGGATGGGATCTCCCCTTTTAATCCCATTATTTCAACACCTGTTGGACAATGCATTTGTACAGTCATGTGTGATAATGAGCTAATTTATTAAATGCAATTAATTAATACATTGCCACCTCTTGTTTTGTGTCGTCTGTGTTTCTGTGTTTCCGGCATTTCACATTGGAACAGCTCATTCACCTTCCTTGTCTTCTCTCCGCCCTCCCTCCTAGGTAGGTTAAAGAGCTGCACCTGAGCCAGCCACTGATTGATGCAGCACCATAGTCAAATAGTGGAGTGGAGTAGGGGAACAGCAAACAGCCATTAAAGCAGCCAGCCCGCCCGCCCGCCCGTCACAATGGACCTACCTGTGTACACTAGATGGATGTGATGGAATGTACTGTGGTCCCTACATTTCAAGAAGAAGTAAGAATTGCAGTTGCAACAAACCCTTGCTTGCCTACAAAGAGAGCAGCAATTTGGATTTGTTACTATGTTACCTGGAAGAATAACAAACTGTGCAAGGATGGAGGTTGTAGGAGCAAGGAGAACAAGTTGTCTGTAAAGTTGGTGGATGCCTATTTTCCATTTTGCAGTCCCTTGTCTCCCTCTTGTGGCCTCCTGGAGGCAACTAGCTGTGCAAAAAAAAGACAGCCTGGGGGCCGGCTGTTGCAGTGTTGCCCTCTCAGGCAACACTGAGTGACTGACTGAGCCGCACCGTCTTATATAAAGTTCAGACGGAACTTTGCACGTGTCATAGTGGAGACCTCAGGAGCCAGAGCCAGCTTTCTGACATCATAATGGGGCCTCAGAGATAAAAGCCTGGGCCCAGGCAGTGTTGGTCAGTGCTGCTCAGCAGGCAGCACTGGACTGGATTAAAGCTGATACAAGGTGTGAAAGGAGAAGGGGTGGCAGTGGGCATGCACTTACTGCTGCTGCTGCTGCTGCTGCCAGTGTTTGCACGGCAGGAGGGCATTTGGGCGTTGCCAGGAAGGCGTTTTTATGTCGATTCCTCCTCTTTCAGCACTGCAATGTGGTGCAAGCAAAAGAAGCAAATCCTGTCTTGCTTCCTCTCCGGCCTTTATTCACCTCCCGCTTAGTAGCTGTGAGTGTGTGTGAGCCTGCAGGGCCCCATGGAATTGCCTAGGAGTAGGCTGAATCGCTGCAAGGGGTGAACAGCAGTATTGGGCAGGCTCGGTCAACGCGCGGCCCGTTCGGGTTATCGCTTCTCGGCCTTTTGGCTAAGACCAAGTGTATTTATACAGGAGGTTTTTAGTCAGAAGGTGCTCAGGTACCCTCTCTCTCGGCCTCGGGGGATCGTCCAGGTTCGCCTGGACTTCACCCCCGTGCTGCTATTTGGGAGAGAGGCTTAGTCCTGAGCAACGAGTTGCGATCCCCCCCAGCCCCTTGGTCTCCGTTAGTCAAGGGGCGCAGCGAAAGCTGCGCGGTTTGACCTGGCCACGCTAATGGCAGGCGAACCCGATGCGGTGCCGGTGTACGCCCGGCTGCGAAACTCTGCTAGAGTCATCTTGGCAGAGGGTGGAGGCGGTCCACGAGGTGTCAAGTTCCTCGTCTACGAAATCCTCGAGAAGTTGCTGGCGGTCCGCAAGCATGAAATTTTGGCGATCCAGGATTACCCAAGGCGTGGAGTTTTTGACGTAACTTTTGTTGGAGAAGGTATCCTCCGTGATGCTATGGACAAAGCTGAGAGGGAAAAAGTTCAACTCACGTCTTTGGGAGTCCAGGTAATAGAGCATGCTTTTGAGGTAACCAAACTCGTGGTGATTAAGATGTATTCCCCATATGTGAAGGACCAGGAAGTGGCAGCATTCTTAGCTGCCTACTTCAAGAACATCAAGCTTATGGGGAGAGTTATGAACGAGTGCGGTGTGTGGACCGTCAAGTGGAAGTACTTAGTGACTTTGATAAAGGACCCCTCCACCCAAAATACGAGACTCCCACCGGCTCGTTTTAAAATTGGAACAGTGAATGGCGACCTCTACTTCTCGGGGATGCCAAACTTCTGCAGGGCCTGCGGTACCTATGGGCATACCAGTTACAACTGCGATGTCACCTGCAGAAACTGCGGAAGCAAAGAGCACACAATAAGAGAATGCATAGGAGAAAAAAAATGTAACTTTTGTCAGAAAACTGGTCATCTGTATTTTTCTTGCCCCTATAGGTACCGAGGCGAAGAAGATGAGCAACCCGGAGCGCCCCCACGTGCTCCACCAGCGGACCAAACCCGTCCCCAGGGAGAGGAACAGACCAGCCACACGAAAGAGGAGAGAGGTACCTGGGCTTCAAAGGTGCGAGGGACTGGAGCCAAAACAGGTACCTCGCAGCCAGCAACCTTGGAGGATAAAGGGGAGCCCAGTGCGAAGGAAAAGCGGCAGACTAAGCGGAAGGCGGAAAAGGAGCAGGCCGGAAAAACTGAGGCATCCCAGAAGGCTGGTTGCTCAGGGGGTGCCGGGCCTGCTCCAAGCCCTGGGTCTCTGGCATCCTCGTCGGATGAAGAGGACGAGGTGCCGGTGGGTCCCCGTAAAAAAGGGAGGCAAGCCAGAGTCAGTAGGGGGGAGACAGGGGAGGAGCAGATGGACACAACGGTGAAAAACGATGCGGCTCCTCCTAGAACCCCCTCCTCGCCGCGACTGGTGAGGAGGGCGGGCACTGTTCCCCCCGTGGAAACTGACACCCCACCTTGTGCGCAACCTCCCCCTCCAGAAGGGCCTGCACGGTCCCAGGGGGGAGGTGCGAGCCCACCCGACCTAGACGGTCAACCGTTTGAGACCCAGGGAGATCCGAATGAGTTTGGGCTCCCCGTACGCAGAAGTTTGGTTGCTGGCGTTACCCTCAGCGAAGGTAGTTCCTCTCCTTCGTTCTCCCTCCTGACAAATGATTCGGACGGGGGCGGGTATCTGAGCCCAAGTGAGATATTTGGTATTGCTGGTGGAGAAAATGTGTGATTTTAAAATACCGCTACTATTTATTATTTTAAAATCAAATACGCATTCAAAACTCCACAATGTCTGAACTAAAGGGAATATCCCTCAACGTGAGGGGCGCCAAGTCTAAAGTAAGAAGGGTTGCTCTCTTCAATTTTTTATCTTGCCTGGCAGCCTCTGTTTTTTTCCTGCAGGAGTGCGGTATTCCCCATACGATGAAGTACACCAAATATAAAGAAGATTGGAAATATGGTCCATCCGTCTGGTCTGGATCAAACGAGTCCAGATCAGCAGGGGTCGCCATTCTTTTTAAGGGAAACGTTTTAATTGATTTTATTCAAGAAATCTTACCAGGACGTATTTTATTGGTTAAGGCTTTTATTGACGGTGTGAAATGGCAGTTTTTAAATTTTTACGGCTCACCTGATAAAAATGAGAGGGCAGAAATGCTAGAAGTTTTATCTCTTTTTATTAACACAACTGAGCCTTTTATCCTCGCAGGTGATTTTAACTGTATCCTGAGAGGGGAACGCCGGCTTACAAGTGCTACAAGCAGAAATTACGATAAGACCTCTGGACTGCTCAAAAATATGGTGAGCGATTTTAATTTAAAAGATGTTTACAAAGAATGTAACAGGAGCAGTCCAGAGGAAGCCGGCGTTACCTGGAGCAACGCCACCTGTAGCTCCAGGATAGATTTTATATTTTGTAATGAGAACTTACTGCCTTTTAAATGTGAAGTTTTAACCAACGTGTTTTCTGATCATAGGCTTTTATCTTTTTATGTGAAGCGTGATCTTAATAATCTTATTTGTAAGAAGTCCTGGAAGATGAATGTTTCCCTTTTAGATGATCCACAGGTTTTAACCGATTTTATTGAATTTTACAAGAAAAGCAGGCGGGTGAGAGATACCAGAGCTCCCATCAGTGCATGGTGGGAGAAGATGAAAAGTAAAATAAAAGATTTTTTTATTAAAAAGAGTGTGGCAAAAGCCAAAATAAAATATTCTGTTTTTAATACACTAAACACCCGTCTGCAGACCCTGTACAAAATGCGAGACAATGAAATAGAAGTGGAAGCCGACATCACCGACCTCAAAAAGGAGATAGCCCAGTGCCTGGAGCAGAAAGGTAAAGAAATAATCTTTCGTTCAAAAATTCAAAACATAGAGGAGAACGAGACCTGCTCCAGGTACTTTTTAAAAAAAATCAACAATAAAAGGGCTGTCATCAAAAATATTGAAGGTGTGTCGGATGTACAGGGTCTTTTAAGTAAAGTTCATGAGTTTTATACTGACCTTTTTAATGTTAAGACTGTGGATCGTGATTTTATGCGTGACTCACTGAAGGAGATTACCACTGTTTTAGACCCTGTCTCCCAGAATTTTTTATTGCAGGACCTGACGGAGCAGGAGATTTTAGAAACAGTTAAAAGTTTTAAAGCAGGTAAAGTTCCTGGTCCGGACGGTATACCCAGTGAGTTTTATGTAAAATTTTATGATCTTTTAAAAGAAGATTTGTTTTTACTATACGCAGAAGTTTTTAAATCCAAGATGCTGCCTAAGTCCTGGCAGAAGGGTGAGGTCTCCCTATTATACAAGACGGGTGACATCGCAGTTTTAAAGAACTGGAGACCAATAACCCTTCTAAACAGCGACTACAAGATCATGGCTAAATTATGTGCGAACCGGATGAAAGCCATAATACCCCACATAATACATTCCAACCAAGTATGTGGGGTGCCAGGCCGCAGCATCTGGGACAATCTTAACCTTATTAAAGATGTGATTGAGGACACGAGGTCTAGGAAGAATAATTTAGCAATTTTATCAATAGACTTTGAAAAAGCTTTTGACCGTGTCTCTCACTTTTATTTGTTTAAGGTTTTAGAGCGTATGGGTATACCTGAAGGATTTTTATTATCCATCAAAGCCTTTTATAAAAATTGTACAAGTAAGATTTTAGTAAATGGTTTTAAGACACAGGACGTATTTTTAAACTCTGGGGTGAAGCAGGGGTGTCCCTTGTCCCCACTGCTTTTTATATGTGCGTTAGAGCCTCTATTATGCGCAATTCGCCGAGACAAGTTGATACGTGGAGTCCCCCTGCCAGGGGGAGGCGGCATAGAGGCTAAAGCAGTGGGGTACATGGATGATGTAGCGGTTTTATGCAGGGACACCCGGTCGCTTCAGAGAGCCCTCAAGCAGATAGAGTTTTATTGCTGTGCTTCCAGTTTTAAGATAAACTTTAGCAAGAGTAGTATTTTAAGCATAGGAAGCATGGTTTTTAGTGACATACCAGTTCCTGTGTCGGATAATATAAAAATTTTAGGGGTCTCCTTCAGTGAGTACGACAATGGTTTTATCAGTTGGGACATGGTGGCGCAGAAAGTAAACAAGAAGATATGTATGTGGAATATGAGGAAGCTTACTATGGAGGGAAAAATTTTAATTATTAAAATGGTCATTTTACCCCTGCTTTTATATCTGAGTATGGTTTTCCCTCCTCCCACGGTTTTACTGAGAAAAATAACCAAAGCTTGTTTTACTTTCTTTTGGAGTTCCAGAATGGAGAAATTAAAGCGAGGAATCGTGATGAAGTCCAAACCAAAGGGTGGCAAAGACTTTCCAGATTTTAATAGGTTTCTTTTACTAAAATTTTTTAGCTTCTGTTTTAATTCCCTTTTTAAAGAGCACTATTGGTCGTTTTATTTACGTTTTAATACAGGGTTTTTTATGCGAAGGTGTGGGTGGTTCCAGATTATTTTAACCTCACCTTATGCTTTTAATTTACCCCCACAATATGTAATTTTAGAAAAAATAGTTGCTTTATTTAAATTAAAAGGGAAGAGTATTAATGATCTTAAAAATAGCAAGAAGCTTTTAATTGACCTAAAAAGAGAGGATGCGGTCAGCAGAATAGACAATTTTAACGAAAAACGCAGTGGTTTTATCTGGAAAATGTCTAACATATTTTATCTCTTTAACACACAGAAGGACCTGGCCTGGAGCTGCATTCATCAATGTCTTCCATGCCGGGCATTCCAATACAGAAGAAGATTCGCGAGGTCTGCCGTCTGCCCGAGGGAAGGCTGCCAGGCTGAGGAGACAGTGCGTCATATACTTTGGACATGTTACTTTGCACAACATTTTTGGAAAAAGATATTCCCTCTTATGGAAAAGATGGCAGACCTGAAGGACTTATGTTACGATGATATTTTATATGGACAATTTGGATGCCCGACCGCGAATCAGAAGACAATAGCATGGAAGACGATGAATTGCGCTAAAGAAGCTCTTTGGAAGGCCAGGAACATCCTTCTTTTTAAACACGACGTTTTAACAACGGATGATGTTTTAGGTCTTTGTTTTAGTGAGATGTATTTATATTATTTAATTGACAGGAAAGCAAATGCCACCCTTCTAAATAAATGGTTTGTGACTGACTGGAACTCCAATAAATAAAGATTTGCCACCATGTCCCCCTATAAATATTAATGTAATTTGATTTTTACTATTGTAACAATATGAAAATGTTTGATGTAATTGTAGTGTTATCTATTGTAAAATTGAATTTTTATTAATAAATCATTGACACCCCCGCGAGGGGGTAGCCAACTGAAAAAAAATCTGTTCTTATCAGTTTAATATCTGATACGTCCCCTATCTGGGGACCATATATTAAATGGATTTTTAGAACAGGGAGATGGAAATAGAGCTTGCTCTGTCCACTCCACGCATTGACCTGGTATTGCAGTATTTCCAGGACCGGTGCACCCTTTCCTTATGTGTTTACTAAAATCAGATTCCAAAAGTGCTTTTTGTGTTTGCCATTGTTTTTGTCTTTCGGATGGGATCTCCCCTTTTAATCCCATTATTTCAACACCTGTTGGACAATGCATTTGTACAGTCATGTGTGATAATGAGCTAATTTATTAAATGCAATTAATTAATACATTGCCACCTCTTGTTTTGTGTCGTCTGTGTTTCTGTGTTTCCGGCATTTCACATTGGAACAGCTCATTCACCTTCCTTGTCTTCTCTCCGCCCTCCCTCCTAGGTAGGTTAAAGAGCTGCACCTGAGCCAGCCACTGATTGATGCAGCACCATAGTCAAATAGTGGAGTGGAGTAGGGGAACAGCAAACAGCCATTAAAGCAGCCAGCCCGCCCGCCCGCCCGTCACAATGGACCTACCTGTGTACACTAGATGGATGTGATGGAATGTACTGTGGTCCCTACATTTCAAGAAGAAGTAAGAATTGCAGTTGCAACAAACCCTTGCTTGCCTACAAAGAGAGCAGCAATTTGGATTTGTTACTATGTTACCTGGAAGAATAACAAACTGTGCAAGGATGGAGGTTGTAGGAGCAAGGAGAACAAGTTGTCTGTAAAGTTGGTGGATGCCTATTTTCCATTTTGCAGTCCCTTGTCTCCCTCTTGTGGCCTCCTGGAGGCAACTAGCTGTGCAAAAAAAAGACAGCCTGGGGGCCGGCTGTTGCAGTGTTGCCCTCTCAGGCAACACTGAGTGACTGACTGAGCCGCACCGTCTTATATAAAGTTCAGACGGAACTTTGCACGTGTCATAGTGGAGACCTCAGGAGCCAGAGCCAGCTTTCTGACATCATAATGGGGCCTCAGAGATAAAAGCCTGGGCCCAGGCAGTGTTGGTCAGTGCTGCTCAGCAGGCAGCACTGGACTGGATTAAAGCTGATACAAGGTGTGAAAGGAGAAGGGGTGGCAGTGGGCATGCACTTACTGCTGCTGCTGCTGCTGCTGCTGCTGCCAGTGTTTGCACGGCAGGAGGGCATTTGGGCGTTGCCAGGAAGGCGTTTTTATGTCGATTCCTCCTCTTTCAGCACTGCAATGTGGTGCAAGCAAAAGAAGCAAATCCTGTCTTGCTTCCTCTCCGGCCTTTATTCACCTCCCGCTTAGTAGCTGTGAGTGTGTGTGAGCCTGCAGGGCCCCATGGAATTGCCTAGGAGTAGGCTGAATCGCTGCAAGGGGTGAACAGCAGTATTGGGCAGGCTCGGTCAACGCGCGGCCCGTTCGGGTTATCGCTTCTCGGCCTTCTGGCTGAGATCAAGTGTAGTTCTGATTACTTGTAGTCAGTGCTGCCTGGTCTTAGTTGGGAGGTGCTCAGGTACCCTCTCTCTCGGCCTCGGGGGATCGTCCAGGTTCGCCTGGACTTCACCCCCGTGCTGCTATTTGGGAGAGAGGCTTAGTCCTGAGCAACGAGTTGCGATCCACATATCCCCCGTGTAGGCTTCGGCCGAAAAGGGGAAAGCTGCGTAGACGTTGCGTCACCAACGGGTGGCGTAACTTTCCCGAAATCCCCTCACCATGGACGAAAGTCCTGGTGAGATACCGGCGTATGCCCGGATAAAAAATACAATCCGTGTTATTGTATCAGAAGAGAAGGCGACAACCTGCGGCCTGAAGTTCTTGGTGGAGACCGTGCTTGTTGGCATTTTCAACATTCAGAAGCGGGAGATATTGGCGGTGCAAGACTATCCAAGGAGAAGAACATATGACATAACGTTTGTACAGAATGGAGTGTTCCAAGATCTGCTGGCGGCATACATGGTAAAAAACGATCCGAGACTGGACGGTATTGAATTTTACGAACATGTGTTGGACATCACTAAGATGATTGTGATAAAAATGTACTGCCCGTTTGCTGATTTAAAAGATGTGATGTCCTTTTTATCCCCCTATTTCAAAAGTGTTAAATGTATTGGCAAAATAATGAACGAAGTTGGAGTTTGGACGTCAAAGTGGAGATTTTTAGTAACTTGTTATAGAGATGCCAATACAGCAGGGGGGATAATGTTGCCGCCAGCACGCTTTAAATTAGGTGATATGGCAGGAGATCTTTTTTATACAGGAATGCCTCCATTCTGTAGAAAATGTCAAAAGTACGGTCACACCAAAGAGTTCTGCGAAAGCACCTGTAGGAATTGTGGCAGCTCTGAGCACGAGGCCAAAACTTGCCCTCTGGGGAAAAGGTGTCGTTTTTGCAGCCGAGTTGGTCATCTATATGCTACTTGTCCCCACAGATCGGAACAACCCGAGGTCCGGCCGAGGCGTCCAGAGCAGCCAGCAGGCCAGATCGCCCCCGCACAAGGAGAGGAACCAAGAGGTGAAGAGGCAGATGACATGGACACCTCCAGCAGACCCCCCCAAACAGGTGACCCAAAGGAGCAAAGGCGGTTTAAGAGAAGAGCCAGTGATCAGCGGACGAAAAAGCCCCCTCAGGAAACGGAGGAGATGGGTAGTTCGGATGAAGCTGATCCGCCTGGGCCGCAGGAGGTGCTGGGTCAGCCTGTACCTGAGGCAGAGGACCCGGGCGGAGCGGCAGCAAGGACTAAAAGGCGTAGGGCGTACTCAGAGGTGGCAGCGGGGGTGCCGATGGGAGTACCTGCTAGAGCGAAAGCAGGGAAACCAGTTGACGCGCCCCCGGAAGCACCAGCTGAAGGTCTCCCCCCTTCTCGCCAGTTGGGGGAGACAAGCATAGCTACCTCTGAGGTGACAGAAGTCCCGGAAACGGCCGCGAGTGCGTTTCCTGCCCCTATCGTAGGGGAGGAGGCTGCCATACAATATGCTCCAGAAACCTTGCCCGTGGAGTCCATCTGGGACCCATTTGCGATAAGTGCCTCAGGTATGGCGGGGGGTCAGCTGTCTGACATGAGTTCCTCTCCAATCTCCTCAAGTTATACAGTCGGTTTGAAGTCGGAGGGCGATGAGAGTTCGAGTGAGGTCTCTGGTAACGCCGAGGACTGCTGAGGCCACCTCGGGTAAGATTACATAAGACTGTCTCTTTTCCCTTTTCCTCATGGCAGAGTTAGGTGGCATTTCCTTAAATGTTAGGAGCGTGCATTCTAAGACGAGAAGAGCTGCCCTGTTTGACTATCTTTCTATTTTTTCCGCCACCGTTTTTTTCCTACAGGAATGCTGTATCCCACATCGCACGAACTACAACAAATATAAGGAAGACTGGAGACTCGGACCTTCAGTGTGGTCCGGGTCTAACGATTCCAGAGCCGCAGGTGTCGCCATTTTATTTAAAGGGAACGTTTTAATTGACAGTTTTAATGAAATTTTACCAGGTAGAATTTTATTGGTCAAAGCTTTTATAGACGGTATTAGATGGCAGTTTTTAAATTTTTATGGGTCCTCGGACAAGAATGAAAGAGCTAGAATGCTAGAGATTTTACCCCTTTTTTTAAACGATTCAGAGCCACTTGTTTTAGCGGGTGATTTTAATTGTATTTTAAAGGGGGAACGCCGGTTCTCTAACTCAGTAAGCAGGAATTATGACAAAACCTCCTCATTATTAAAAGATATAGTTACTGATTTTAAACTTACTGATGTTTTTAAGAAATGTAATAGCAATTTATCTGCAGAGGCCGGCGTCACCTGGAGCAATGTGAACTGTAGCTCCAGGATCGATTTTATATTCTGCTCTTATCAAGTACTGCCTTTTAAATGTGATCTTAATCCCAATGTTTTATCTGATCATAAATTATTGTATTTTAAAGTTAAAAATGATATTGGGAAAAATACTGTCAAAAAAGCCTGGAAAATGAACGTTTCCCTTTTAGATGATCCGCAAATTTTATCTGATTTTATTACCTTTTATAAGGGCTGCAGACGGGTAAGACATCCAAATATGTCCATAGTCTCATGGTGGGAGAAAATAAAAATAAAAATAAGAGACTTTTTCATAAAAATCGGAAGGAGAAAAGCAAAAGAAAAACAGGATTTTTTTGCTAATTTGAATACCCGTCTGCAGACCCAATACAAGTTCAGAGAACAGGGTATGCAGGTGGAGGAGGAGATTATGGAGATTAGGAAGGAGATCTCCCAGTGCCTGGAGCAGAGAGGTAAGGAAATTGTCTTTCGTTCAAAAATGAAACACCTCGAGGAAAATGAGACCTGCTCCAGGTACTTTTTTAAGAAAATTAACGATAAGCATACCCTGTTAGACAATGTTGATGGAGATACAAATACTGACAATATTTTAAAAAAGGTGCACAGATTTTATGCGGATCTTTTTAATATAAAGCTTGTTAATGTTGATTTGATGAACGACTCATTGAAGGAGGTTGACGCTGTTTTAAATCCTGTCTCCAAAGATTTTTTATTACAGGATATTACGGAACAGGAGATTTTAGATACCATCAAGAGTTTTAAAACAGGTAAAGTCCCTGGCCCTGATGGTATACCCATAGAGTTTTATGTCACATTTTATGGAGTTTTAAAAGAGGATCTCTATTCCCTTTTTACTCAAGTTTTTAGAACAAAAGCCCTCCCGGGGTCCTGGAAGAAAGGTGAGGTGTCCCTGCTTTATATAAAGGGGGACAAAACAGATATTAAAAACTGGAGGCCTATCACCTTACTAAACACAGACTACAAAATAATGGCCAAGATTTGCGCGAATAGGCTAAAGGCTGTTATAGAGAAAATCGTCCACTCCAACCAAGTCTGTGGGATACCTGGGAGGAGCATATGGGACAATTTAAACCTTTTAAAAGATGCTATTGGTGATACGAAGGAGAGAAAAGGCAGATTGGCGGTTTTATCCATAGATTTCGAGAAAGCCTTTGATAGAGTATCACATTTTTATCTTTTTAAGGTTTTAGAAAAGATGGGTATACCAGAAGGTTTTTTACAGTCTCTGAAGGCCTTTTATGACAATTGCACGAGCAAGATTTTAGTAAAGGGTTTTAAGACACAGGATGTCCTTTTAAACTCCGGAGTGAAGCAGGGGTGTCCCTTGTCCCCACTACTTTTTATATGTGCGATCGAGCCTCTACTCTGCAGATTGAGGAATGACAGGCAGATATGTGGAGTCCCCCTGCCGGGCGGGGGGGGGACTAGAGGCAAAAGTAGTGGGGTACATGGATGATGTCGCGGTCCTGTGCAGGGACGCCCCGTCACTGCAAAAAGCATTACAACAGATATACCAATTTTGCTGCTCCTCCGGTTTTAAAGTCAATTTTAATAAAAGTAATATTTTAAATATTGGCAACATGATTTTACAGGACATTCCAGTCCCTGTGTCGGAGTCTGTACAGATTTTAGGGGTCTCCTTCAATGAGTCAAACAATGGTTTTATCAGTTGGGACTTGGTGGCACAAAAAGTTAATAAGAAAATTTGTTTATGGAATCTTAGAAAACTGACAATGGAGGGAAAAATTTTAATCACAAAAATGGTGATTTTACCAATTTTATTATATCTAAGTATGGTTTTCCCTCCCCCTGATATTTTATTAAAAAAGATTACCAAGGCATGTTTTACATTTTTATGGAATTCTAGGATGGAGAAGCTCAGGAGAGAAAAAGTGATGTTGCCAAAGCTAATGGGTGGTAAAGATTTTCCAAATATAAAAGCATTTCTTTTAATCCATTTTTTTACACTGTGTCTTAATACTGTTTTTAAGGAACACTACTGGTCTTATTTTATCCGTTTTAACACTGGCTATTTTATGAGGAGGTACGGATGGTTCTCTACTGTTTTAAGCTCGCCATATGCTTTTAACCTGCCAGACCAGTATAAGATTTTAGAAAAAATAGTGAACCTTTTTAACTTAAAAGACAAAAGAATAGAAGATGTAAAAAATAGTAAATATGTTTTAAAGGAAATAAAAGAAAATGTTTTAATAGCCCCCATTAGCAATTTTAATGAAAACAAGTGCAAATTCATCTGGAGCATGGTTAATGCTAAATTCATTTTTAATTCACAGAAGGATCTGGCCTGGAGCTGCGCCCACGAGTGTCTTCCATGCCGGGCATTCCAGCATCGAAGGGGACTGACCAACTCGGCTGCGTGTCCAAGGGGAGGATGCCGCGATGACGAGACAGTCTTACATCTCTTTTGGCAATGCTATTTTTCACAACTGATATGGACAAAAATCCTCCCCTTGATGAAGAAGATAACCGGAATAAAGAGAATGACAAGTGAAGGCGTTTTTTACGGATGTCTGGAGTGCCCAACAAGGACTCAGAAAATTATGGCATGGAAGATTACTAACTGCGTTAAAGCAGCTCTGTGGGCGGCCAGGAATATTCTTTTATTCAAACATGAAATTTTATCTGTGAATGATATTTTAGGAATTTGTTTTTATGAAATGCACAAGTATTATCTTTTAGACAAAAAATTCTCTCCTGTTTTAAGTAGAAAATGGTTTTTTAGCGAATGGAATTCTATAATATGATGCCACCAAGTGCCCTTTTATAAATTGTATGATTTTAATCTGACAATTTGTATTTATTTTTTAACCATTGTTGTAAAATTTGAATCCCTGTAAAAATGTTGAAAAATGTTAATTTATTGTAAAACCTGAAAAATTTTAAATAAACGGTTACCCCCAAAGTTGGGGTAGTCAACTTAAAAAAATCTGTTCTTATCAGTTTAATATCTGATACGTCCCCTATCTGGGGACCATATATTAAATGGATTTTTAGAACAGGGAGATGGAAATAGAGCTTGCTCTGTCCACTCCACGCATTGACCTGGTATTGCAGTATTTCCAGGACCGGTGCACCCTTTCCTTATGTGTTTACTAAAATCAGATTCCAAAAGTGCTTTTTGTGTTTGCCATTGTTTTTGTCTTTCGGATGGGATCTCCCCTTTTAATCCCATTATTTCAACACCTGTTGGACAATGCATTTGTACAGTCATGTGTGATAATGAGCTAATTTATTAAATGCAATTAATTAATACATTGCCACCTCTTGTTTTGTGTCGTCTGTGTTTCTGTGTTTCCGGCATTTCACATTGGAACAGCTCATTCACCTTCCTTGTCTTCTCTCCGCCCTCCCTCCTAGGTAGGTTAAAGAGCTGCACCTGAGCCAGCCACTGATTGATGCAGCACCATAGTCAAATAGTGGAGTGGAGTAGGGGAACAGCAAACAGCCATTAAAGCAGCCAGCCCGCCCGCCCGCCCGTCACAATGGACCTACCTGTGTACACTAGATGGATGTGATGGAATGTACTGTGGTCCCTACATTTCAAGAAGAAGTAAGAATTGCAGTTGCAACAAACCCTTGCTTGCCTACAAAGAGAGCAGCAATTTGGATTTGTTACTATGTTACCTGGAAGAATAACAAACTGTGCAAGGATGGAGGTTGTAGGAGCAAGGAGAACAAGTTGTCTGTAAAGTTGGTGGATGCCTATTTTCCATTTTGCAGTCCCTTGTCTCCCTCTTGTGGCCTCCTGGAGGCAACTAGCTGTGCAAAAAAAAGACAGCCTGGGGGCCGGCTGTTGCAGTGTTGCCCTCTCAGGCAACACTGAGTGACTGACTGAGCCGCACCGTCTTATATAAAGTTCAGACGGAACTTTGCACGTGTCATAGTGGAGACCTCAGGAGCCAGAGCCAGCTTTCTGACATCATAATGGGGCCTCAGAGATAAAAGCCTGGGCCCAGGCAGTGTTGGTCAGTGCTGCTCAGCAGGCAGCACTGGACTGGATTAAAGCTGATACAAGGTGTGAAAGGAGAAGGGGTGGCAGTGGGCATGCACTTACTGCTGCTGCTGCTGCTGCTGCCAGTGTTTGCACGGCAGGAGGGCATTTGGGCGTTGCCAGGAAGGCGTTTTTATGTCGATTCCTCCTCTTTCAGCACTGCATTGTGGTGCAAGCAAAAGAAGCAAATCCTGTCTTGCTTCCTCTCCGGCCTTTATTCACCTCCCGCTTAGTAGCTGTGAGTGTGTGTGAGCCTGCAGGGCCCCATGGAATTGCCTAGGAGTAGGCTGAATCGCTGCAAGGGGTGAACAGCAGTATTGGGCAGGCTCGGTCAACGCGCGGCCCGTTCGGGTTATCGCTTCTCGGCCTTTTGGCTAAGACCAAGTGTATTTATACAGGAGGTTTTTAGTCAGAAGGTGCTCAGGTACCCTCTCTCTCGGCCTCGGGGGATCGTCCAGGTTCGCCTGGACTTCACCCCCGTGCTGCTATTTGGGAGAGAGGCTTAGTCCTGAGCAACGAGTTGCGATCCCCCCCCCAGCCCTTTGGTGTGTCTCCTTGAACCCAAAGGGCGCAGCGCAAGCTGTGCGGTACCGACCTGGCCACGCAAATGGCAGGCGGACCTGATGCGGTGCCGGTATACGCCCGGTTGCGGAATACTGCAAGATTTATCTTGGCAGAGGGTGGAGGCGGTCCTCGTGGTCTCAAGTTCCTTGTCCACGATATTTTGGAAAAGCGGTTGGCGGTCCACAAGAACGAGATTTTGGCGATCCAGGACTACCCAAGGCGTGGAGTGTACGATGTAACCTTTATGGGAGAAGGAATCCTCCGTGATGCCATGGGAAAAGCTGAGAGGCAACAAGGTGAACTCATGGCCTTGGGAGTCCAGGTAATTGAACACGCTTTTGAAGTAACCAAACTCGTAGTGATTAAAATGTATTCCCCATATGTGAAAGATCAGGAAGTGGCAGCGTTTCTTGCTGCATACTTTAAGAACGTTAAGCTTCTGGGGAGAGTTATGAACGAGTGCGGTGTGTGGACCGTCAAATGGAAATTTATTGTTACGCTAATAAAGGACCCCTCCACCCAAGAAACGAAGCTACCACCTGCTCGTTTTAAACTTGGGAATGTGAATGGCGACCTCTATTTCTCAGGAATGCCAAACTTCTGCAGGGCCTGCGGTACCTATGGACATACCAGTTTTAACTGCGATGTCACCTGCAGGAACTGTGGAAGTAAACAACACACAATGAGAGAATGTACAGGAGAGAAAAAATGCAATTTTTGTCAAAAAACTGGTCATCTTTATTATGCTTGTCCACATAGGTACCGAGGCGAAGAAGATGAGCAACCCGAGGTGCCCCCACGTGCTCCACCAGCAGAGCAGTCCCGTCCTCAAGGAGGAGAACAAGCTGTTGCGGCGAAAGAGCAGAGAGGTACCTGGGCTTCAAGGGTACGGCCAGCCGAAGCGAAAACAGGTGCCTCTCAGCCAGTAACCTCAGGGGATAAAATGGAGCCCAGCGCCAAGGAAAAACGGCAGGCCAAGAGGAAGCAGGCCATCGATGAATCTGTGGCATCCCAGACGGCTGGTTGCTCAGGCGGTGCCGGGCCTGCTCCTAATCCTGGGTCTCTAGAGACCGACTCGGAAGGAGAAAACTGGGTACAGGTGGGTCCCCGTAAAAAGGGGAAGCAAGAACGTGCCAGTAGGAGGGAGACAGGGGAGGAGCAGATGGATACGTCCGTGCGGAAAGATGTGGCTCCTCCTGGGACCCCCTCCTCGCCTGCACTGGTGAGGAGGACGGGCACTGCTCCCTCCGTATTATCGGACACCCCGCCATGCGCACAACCTCCCCCTCTAGACCGGCCTTCACGGGCCCAGGGGGGAGAGGCGGGGCCCTTGGGGGACCCACCAGACATGGACCCAGTCGGTCAACCGAGAGAGACCCAGGTGAGGCTGTGCGAGTCTGGGCTCCCCGTGTACGAGGTGAGTGTTGCTGGCTCAGCTCTCAGCGACAGTAGTTCTTCTCCTGCCTCGTCCCTCTTTTCAGTTGAGTCGGATGAGGGCGGGGCCATGAGTTCAAGTGAGGTTTCGGGTATTGCTGGTGGAGGAGCAATCTGATTTTAAGTACGCCTATTATTTATTATTTTAAAATCAGAATTTTGCTTTAACTCTCCACGATGTCTGAGCTCATGGGAATCTCCCTCAACGTGAGGGGCGCCAAGTCAAAAGTGAGAAGGGTTGCTCTCTTCAATTTTTTATCTTGCCTGGCAGCCTCTGTATTTTTCCTGCAGGAGTGCGGCATTCCCCATACAATGAGATATGAAAATTACAAAAAGGATTGGAAGTATGGTCCATCCGTCTGGTCTGGATCCAACGAGTCCAGATCAGCAGGGGTCGCCATTCTTTTTAAGGGAAACGTTTTAATTGATTTTATTCAAGAAATCTTACCAGGACGTATTTTAATGGTTAAAGCTTTTATTGATGGTGTAAAGTGGCAGTTTTTAAATTTTTACGGATCACCAGAAAAGAACGAAAGAGCGAGGATGCTGGAGATTTTACCGCTTTTTATCAACACATCTGAGCCTTTTATCCTCGCAGGTGATTTTAATTGTATCCTGAGAGGAGAACGCCGGCTTACCAACAGTACGAGTAGGAACTATGACAAGACCTCTGGACTGCTCAAGGATATCGTGACTGATTTTAAATTAAAAGACATATACAAAGAATGTAACAGGAGCAGTCCAGAGGAAGCCGGCGTTACCTGGAGCAACGCCACCTGTAGCTCCAGGATTGATTTTATCTTTTGTTCTGAAAATTTACTGCCTTTTAATTGTGAAGTTTTAACCAATGTGTTTTCAGATCACAGGCTTTTATCTTTTAAAGTAAAGCATGATCTTAATAATATTGTATGTAAAAAGTCCTGGAAGATGAATGTTTCCCTTTTAGACGATCCACAGGTTTTAGCAGATTTTATTGAATTTTACCAAGAAAGCAGGCGGGTAAGAGACACACGTACTCCCATCAGTGCATGGTGGGAGAAAATGAAAAAGAAAATAAAAGATTTTTTTATTAAGAAAAGCGTGGCGAAAGCCAAAGAGAAATACGCTTTTTTTAAAATTCTCAATACCCGTCTGCAGACCCTGTGCAAAATGCAAGATCATGACATAGACGTTAAAGATGACATCACCAATTTGAAAAAGGAGATAGCCCAGTGCCTGGAGCAGAAAGGTAAAGAGATTATATTCCGTTCAAAAATACAACATGTGGAGGAGAACGAGACCTGCTCCAGGTACTTTTTTAAGAAAATAAATAACAAAAAGGCAATTATCAAAAATATAGAAGGGGTGTCAGATGTACAGGGTCTTTTAAGTAAAGTTCATGAGTTTTACACTGACCTTTTTAATGTTAAGACTGTGGATCATAATTTTATGCGTGACTCACTGAAGGAGATTACTACTGTTTTAGACCCTGTCTCCCAGAATTTTTTATTACAGGAGCTGACGGAGCAGGAGGTTTTAGAAACTGTTAAGAGTTTTAAAACAGGGAAAGTTCCCGGACCGGACGGTATACCCAGTGAGTTTTATGTAAAATTTTATGACATTTTAAAAGAGGATCTTTTTAACCTTTTTTCTGATGTTTTTAATTCCAAGATGCTGCCTAAGTCCTGGCGGAAGGGTGAGGTCTCCCTGCTGTATAAGACGGGTGACATCGCAGTTTTAAAGAATTGGAGACCAATAACCCTTCTAAATAGCGACTATAAAATTATGGCTAAAATATGTGCAAATAGATTAAAAGCCATAATACCCCACATTATACACTCTGACCAGGTGTGTGGGGTGCCAGGCCGCAGCATCTGGGATAATTTAAACCTAATAAAAGACGTGATTGAGGACACGAGGTCTAGAAAAGTTAAATTAGCCATTTTATCTATAGACTTTGAGAAGGCGTTCGACCGTGTCTCTCATTTTTATCTTTTTAAGGTTTTAGAACGTATGGGTATACCTGAAGGATTTTTATTATCTATTAAAGCCTTTTACAGAGAATGCACCAGCAAAATTTTAGTGAATGGTTTTAAGACACAGGACGTATTTTTAAACTCTGGGGTGAAGCAGGGGTGTCCCTTGTCCCCACTGCTTTTTATATGTGCATTGGAGCCTCTGTTATGCGCAATTCGCCGCGATAAGTGTATCCGTGGAGTCCCCCTGCCCGGGGGAGGCGGCGTAGAGGCCAAAGCAGTGGGGTACATGGATGATGTGGCGGTTTTATGTAGGGACGCCCTGTCGCTTCAGAGAACCCTTAGGCAAATCGAGTTTTATTGCTGTGCTTCCGGTTTTAAAGTAAACTTCAGCAAGAGTCATATTTTAAACATAGGAAGCATGGCTCTTAGAGATATACCGGTTCCTGTGTCTGATAATATTAAAATTTTAGGTGTCTCCTTCAGTGGGTACGACAATGGTTTTATCAGTTGGGACATGGTGGCGCAGAAGGTAAATCAAAAAATATGCATGTGGAACATGAGGAAGCTTACCATGGAGGGAAAAATTTTAATAATTAAAATGATAATTTTACCTTTGCTTTTATACTTAAGCATGGTTTTCCCTCCTCCCACGGTTTTATTAAGAAAAATTACTAAAGCTTGTTTTACCTTCTTTTGGAGTTCCAGAATGGAGAAACTTAAACGTGAGACGGTAATGAAAATCAAACCAAAGGGTGGCAAAGACTTTCCAGATTTTAATAGGTTTCTTTTAATCAAGTACTTTTGTTTCTGTCTTAATTCTCTTTTTAAACAACATCATTGGTCTTATTTTCTACGTTTTAATACTGGGTTTTTTATGCGAAGGATGGGGTGGTTTGAAATTGTTTTAACCTCACCTTATGCTTTTAATCTACCAGCAAATTACGTGATTTTAGAGAAAATAGTGGCCTTGTTTAATTTTAAAGGGAAAAATTTTAATGACATGATAAACAGTAAGAAACTTATAAAAGACATAAGAGGAAATGAAGTCGTCACTAATATTGAAAATTTTAATAATGAACGCTGTGCTTTTATCTTCAAAATGGTTAACGTGTTTTATCTTTTTAATACACAGATGGACCTGGCCTGGAGCTGCGTTCATCAATGTCTTCCATGCCGGGCATTCCAATTCAGGAGAGGATTCGCGAGGTCTGCCATCTGTCCGAGGGAAGGCTGCCAGGCTGAGGAGACCGTGCGTCATATTTTTTGGACTTGCGATTTTACTAAACATATTTGGATAAAGATATTCCCTCTAATGAAGAAGATGGCAGACCTAAAGGACTTGACTTACGAAATGATTTTATATGGACTCTTTGGATGCCCAACCGCGAACCAAAAGACTATTGCATGGAAGACGATGAACTGCGTAAAAGAAGCTCTGTGGAAGGCCAGGAACATCCTGATTTTTAAGCACGATGTTTTATCTGTTGACGATGTTTTAGGTCTTTGTTTTAGCGAGATGTACATTTATTATTTATTAGATAAAAAAAGAAATGCCACCCTTTCAAATAAATGGTTTGTAAAAGAATGGAACTCCAATATATAAGAATTTGCCACCATGTCCCCTTTTATGTATTTTTATGTAAATTGATTTTATTACTGTAATTCATTGTAAAAAGCTGTAATTCATTGTAAATATTTTTTGAATTTTAAGTAATAAATCATTGACACCCCCGCGAGGGGGTAGCCAACTTAAAAAAAAAAAAATCTGTTCTTATCAGTTTAATATCTGATACGTCCCCTATCTGGGGACCATATATTAAATGGATTTTTAGAACAGGGAGATGGAAATAGAGCTTGCTCTGTCCACTCCACGCATTGACCTGGTATTGCAGTATTTCCAGGACCGGTGCACCCTTTCCTTATGTGTTTACTAAAATCAGATTCCAAAAGTGCTTTTTGTGTTTGCCATTGTTTTTGTCTTTCGGATGGGATCTCCCCTTTTAATCCCATTATTTCAACACCTGTTGGACAATGCATTTGTACAGTCATGTGTGATAATGAGCTAATTTATTAAATGCAATTAATTAATACATTGCCACCTCTTGTTTTGTGTCGTCTGTCTTTCTGTGTTTCCGGCATTTCACATTGGAACAGCTCATTCACCTTCCTTGTCTTCTCTCCGCCCTCCCTCCTAGGTAGGTTAAAGAGCTGCACCTGAGCCAGCCACTGATTGATGCAGCACCATAGTCAAATAGTGAAGTGGAGTAGGGGAACAGCAAACAGCCATTAAAGCAGCCAGCCCGCCCGCCCGCCCGTCACAATGGACCTACCTGTGTACACTAGATGGATGTGATGGAATGTACTGTGGTCCCTACATTTCAAGAAGAAGTAAGAATTGCAGTTGCAACAAACCCTTGCTTGCCTACAAAGAGAGCAGCAATTTGGATTTGTTACTATGTTACCTGGAAGAATAACAAACTGTGCAAGGATGGAGGTTGTAGGAGCAAGGAGAACAAGTTGTCTGTAAAGTTGGTTAATGCCTATTTTCCATTTTGCAGTCCCTTGTCTCCCTCTTGTGGCCTCCTGGAGGCAACTAGCTGTGCAAAAAAAAGACAGCCTGGGGGCCGGCTGTTGCAGTGTTGCCCTCTCAGGCATCACTGAGTGACTGACTGAGCCGCACCGTCTTATATAAAGTTCAGACGGAACTTTGCACGTGTCATAGTGGAGACCTCAGGAGCCAGAGCCAGCTTTCTGACATCATAATGGGGCCTCAGAGATAAAAGCCTGGGCCCAGGCAGTGTTGGTCAGTGCTGCTCAGCAGGCAGCACTGGACTGGATTAAAGCTGATACAAGGTGTGAAAGGAGAAGGGGTGGCAGTGGGCATGCACTTACTGCTGCTGCTGCTGCTGCTGCCAGTGTTTGCACGGCAGGAGGGCATTTGGGCGTTGCCAGGAAGGCGTTTTTATGTCGATTCCTCCTCTTTCAGCACTGCATTGTGGTGCAAGCAAAAGAAGCAAATCCTGTCTTGCTTCCTCTCCGGCCTTTATTCACCTCCCGCTTAGTAGCTGTGAGTGTGTGTGAGCCTGCAGGGCCCCATGGAATTGCCTAGGAGTAGGCTGAATCGCTGCAAGGGGTGAACAGCAGTATTGGGCAGGCTCGGTCAACGCGCGGCCCGTTCGGGTTATCGCTTCTCGGCCTTCTGGCTGAGATCAAGTGTAGTTCTGATTACTTGTAGTCAGTGCTGCCTGGTCTTGGTTAGGAGGTGCTCAGGTACCCTCTCTCTCGGCCTCGGGGGATCGTCCAGGTTCGCCTGGACTTCACCCCCGTGCTGCTATTTGGGAGAGAGGCTTAGTCCTGAGCAACGAGTTGCGATCCACATACCCCCGTGTAGGCTTCGGCCGAAAAGGGGAGGCTGCGTAGACGTTACGTCACCAACGGGTGGCGTGACTATTCCAAAAAAATAAAAGATTCACTATGGATGAAAATCCAGGTGACATACCGGCGTATGCCCGGATTAAGAATACCGTGCGAGTTATTCTTTCGGAGGAGAAGGCGACGACTTGCGGCTTGAAATTCGTGGTGGAGACCGTGCTTGTTGGCATTTTCAATGTCCAAAAGAGGGAGATTTTGGCAGTGCAGGACTACCCAAGAAGAAGAACCTATGACATCACATTTATACAGAATGGAGTATTCCAAGATCTGCTGGCGGCATATGCAGTAAAAAAGGACCCGAGACTGGACGGAGTGGATTTTTACGAGCATGTTTTGGACATCACAAAAATGATTGTTATTAAGATGTACTGCCCATTTGCTGACGTAAAAGATGTGATGTCCTTTTTATCCCCCTATTTTAAAACGGTAAAGTGTATTGGCAAAGTCATGAATGAGGTTGGGGTCTGGACCTCTAAATGGAGATTTCTAGTGACATGCTACAGAGATGCCAATTTTACAGGAGGGATAATGTTGCCGCCAGCACGTTTTAAATTAGGAGATATGGCAGGAGACTTTTATTTTTCAGGGATGCCTCCATTCTGTAGGAAATGCCAAAAGTACGGTCACACCAATGAGTCCTGCGAGAGCACCTGTAGGAACTGTGGCAGCTCTGAGCACGAGGCCAAAACTTGCCCTCTGGGGAAAAGGTGTCGATATTGCAGCCGAGTTGGTCACCTTTTTGCATTTTGTCCCCACAGATCGGAACAACCCGAGGTCCGGCCGAGGCGTCCCGAGCAGCCAGCAGGCCAGATCGTACCCCCAGAAGGAGAGGAACCCCAAGGAGAAGGCCAGGATGAGATGGATACCTCTAGCAGACCCCCCCAAACAGGTGACCCAAAAGAGCAGAGACGGAACAAGCGTCGATCCAGTGATCAGCGGACGAAAAAGCCCCCCCAGGAAACTGGGGAGACGGGTAGTTCGGATGAAGCTGATCCTACTGGTCCGCAAGAGATGCTGGGTCAGCCTGTACCTGAGGCAGAGGACCCGGGCGGAGCGGCAGCGACACACAAGCGACGTAGGGCGTACTCGGAGGTGGCAGCGGGGGTGCCGATGGAAGTACCTGCATTGGCGAAGGCAGGGAAACCACTGGACGTGCCCCCGAAAGTGACAACTAAAGGTCCACCCCCTTCTAGCCAGTTGGGGGATACACGGACAGCTGCCTCCGAGGTGACGGAGGTCCCAGAGACGTCAGGGAGCGCAATTCCTGCCCCTATCGAAGGGGAGGTCGCTGCCAAAAAAGCTCCAGCAGATGAAATGTTGCCCGTGGAGTCCATATGGGATCCATTTATGATTAGTGCCTCAGGTATGGCGGGGGGTCAGCTAAGTGATGGGAGTTCCTCTCCTACCTTCTCCATATTTTCCGTGGACTCCAAAATTGAAGGCTATGAGAGTGCAAGTGGGGTCTCTGGCGACGCGGAGGACTGCTGAGGCCACCTCGGGTAAGATTATAAAGACTGTCTCTCTCCCTTTTCCTCATGGCTGAGTTATGTGGTCTTTCCTTAAATGTAAGAAGCGTGCATTCTAAGACAAGAAGAGCTGCCCTGTTTGATTACCTCTCTATTCTTACCGCGTCAGTTTTTTTCCTACAGGAATGCTGCATCCCACATCGCATGGACTATAAAAAATATGAAAGAGATTGGAGACTCGGACCTTCGGTGTGGTCCGGGTCTAACGAATCTAAAGCCGCAGGTGTCGCCATTTTATTTAAAGGGAACGTTTTAATTGACAGTTTTTATGAAATTTTACCAGGCAGAATTTTAATGGTCAAAGCTTTTATAGACGGTATTAAATGGCAGTTTTTAAACTTTTATGGTTCTCCTGAGAGAAATGAAAGAGCTAGAATGCTAGAGATTTTACCCCTTTTTATTAATGATTCAGAACCACTTGTTTTAGCGGGTGATTTTAATTGTATTTTAAAGGGGGAACGCCGGTTCTCTAATTCAGTAAGCAGGAACTACGACAAGACCTCGTCAATTTTAAAAGATATTGTTACTGATTTTAAACTCACCGATGTTTTTAAAAAATGTAACAGGGATTTATGTGAAGAGGCCGGCGTTACCTGGAGCAACGTGACCTGCAGCTCCAGGATTGATTTTATCTTCTGCTCTTACCAAATACTGCCTTTTAAATGTGATATTAACCCAAACGTCTTTTCTGACCATAAGTTATTGTATTTTAAAGTGAAATGTGATAACGAAAGAAGAACTCCGAAAAAAGCCTGGAAATTAAACGTATCCCTTTTAGAAGATCCGCAAATTTTAGCTGATTTTATTACCTTTTACAAAGGCTGCAGACGGGTAAGACATCCCAATATGCCCATCGTCACCTGGTGGGAAAAAATGAAAGTTAAAATAAGAGATTTTTTTATTAAGATTGGGATGAGAAAAGCAAAAGAGAAATGCAAATTTTATGCAAATTTAAATACCCGTCTGCAGACCCAATATAAATTCAGAGAACAGGGTATGCTGGTGGATAAGGAGATCATTGAGATTAAAAAAGAGATCTCCCAGTGCCTGGAGCAGAGGGGAAAGGAAATAATATTTCGCTGTAAGGTAAAACATCTTGAGGAGAACGAGACCTGCTCCAGGTATTTTTTTAAGAAAATCAATGATAAGCATACCCTGTTGGATAATATTGAAGGTGAAACAAATACCCAAAATATTTTAAAAAAGGTACATGGGTTTTATGCGGATCTTTTTAATGTTAAAAACATTGACAATGCTTTTATGAATGACTCATTGAAGGAGGTTGATGCTGTTTTAGATCCTGTCTCCCAAAACTTTTTATTACAGGAGATTTCAGAACAAGAAATTTTAGAAACTACCAAGAGTTTTAAAACAGGTAAAGTTCCTGGTCCTGATGGTATACCCATAGAGTTTTATGTTCTATTTTACGGTGTTTTAAAGGAGGATCTCCACTCTCTTTTTACACAAGTTTTTAGAACAAAAGCCCTCCCGGGGTCCTGGTAGAAAGGTGAGGTGTCCCTGCTGTACAAAAAGGGGGACAAAACCGACATTAAAAACTGGAGACCAATTACACTGCTAAATTGCGACTACAAGATAATGGCTAAAATTTGTGCAAATAGATTAAAAGCAGTCGTAAACAAAATAATTCACTCCAACCAGGTCTGTGGGATACCCGGGAGGAGCATATGGGATAACCTGAACCTTTTAAAAGATGTTATTAATGACACAAAGGAGAGGAAAGGCAAAATGGCAGTTTTAACAATCGACTTCGAGAAAGCCTTTGACAGAGTGTCACACTTTTATCTTTTTAAGGTTTTAGAGAAAATGGGTATACCGGAAGGTTTTATACAGTCTCTGAAGGCCTTTTATGACAACTGCACTAGCAAGATTTTAGTCAAAGGTTTTAAAACACAGGATGTCCTTTTAAATTCCGGAGTGAAGCAGGGGTGTCCCTTGTCCCCACTACTTTTTATTTGTGCAATTGAGCCTCTACTGTGCACCTTGAGGAAAAGCAAACAGATACGTGGAGTCCCCCTGCCGGGCGGGGGGGGACTAGAGGCAAAGGTAGTGGGGTACATGGATGATGTCGCGGTACTGTGTAGGGACACCCTATCACTGCAAACAACTTTAAGACAGATCTATAAGTTTTGTTGCTCCTCCGGTTTTAAAGTCAATTTTAATAAAAGTAACATTTTAAACATTGGCAATATGATTTTACAGGACATTCCAGTCCCTGTGTCAGAGACTGTGCAGATTTTAGGGGTCTCCTTCAATGAGTTAAACAATGGTTTTAACAGTTGGGACTTGGTGGCACAAAAAGTTAATAAAAAGATTTGTATGTGGAATTTGAGAAAGCTGACTATGGAGGGAAAAGTTTTAATTACCAAAATGGTGATTTTACCGATTTTATTATATTTGAGTATGGTTTTCCCTCCCCCTGATATTTTATTAAAAAAAATAAATAAAGCTTGTTTTACATTTTTATGGAACTCCAAAATGGAAAAACTCAGGAGAGAGAAGGTGATGATGCCAAAACTAATGGGTGGTAAGGATTTCCCTGACATAAAGACCTTTCTTTTAATCAAATTTTTTACTGCATGTCTTAACGCTGCTTTTAAGGATCACTACTGGTCATATTTTATCCGTTTTAACACCGGTTATTTTATGAGGAGGAACGGATGGTTCTCCACGGTTTTAAGCTCCCCGTATGCTTTTAACCTCCCTGACCAGTACAAGATTTTAGAGAAAATTGTGAACCTTTTTAACTTGAAAGGCAAGAGAATTGAAGACGTGCAAAATAGTAAAAGTGTTTTAAAAAAGATAAAAGAAAATGTTTTAGTAGCCCCCATTAGTAATTTTAGTGAACAAAAGTGCAAACAAATATGGAGAATGGTAAATATTAATTATCTTTTTAATCCTCAGAAAGATCTGGCCTGGAGTTGTGCCCACGAGTGTCTTCCATGCCGGGCATTCCAGCATCGAAGGGGACTGACCAACTCGGCTGCGTGTCCAAGGGGAGGTTGCAGAGATGATGAGACAGTCTACCACATTTTCTGGCAGTGCTACTACGCACAATTGGTGTGGTCAAGAATCCTCCCCTTGGCACAGAAGATTACAGGACTACAGAGATTTACTAGCGATGGCGTTTTTTATGGATGTCTGGAATGCCCAACACAGACCCGAAAAATGATGGCATGGAAGATCACTAACTGCGTCAAAGCAGCTCTGTGGGCGGCCAGAAACATTCTTTTATTTAAACATGACGTTTTAACTGTGGATGATGTTTTAGCCATTTGTTTAAGTGAGATGCACAAGTATTTTCTTTTAGATAAAAAACTCTCTCCTGTTTTATGTAGAAAATGGTTTTTTTAGTGAATGGAGTTCCATAATTTGATGCCACCAAGTGCCCTTTTATAAGTTATGTGATTTTATCTGATAACTTGTATTTATTATTATACCATTGTTGTAAACCCTGTGTATTTATTGATTTATTGTAAAAATGTAAAAATTTGTAAATCCTTTTTTGTCAAAAATTTTAAATAAACGGTTACCTCCTTTGTTGGGGTAGTCAACTCAAAAAATCTGTTCTTATCAGTTTAATATCTGATACGTCCCCTATCTGGGGACCATATATTAAATGGATTTTTAGAACAGGGAGATGGAAATAGAGCTTGCTCTGTCCACTCCACGCATTGACCTGGTATTGCAGTATTTCCAGGACCGGTGCACCCTTTCCTTATGTGTTTACTAAAATCAGATTCCAAAAGTGCTTTTTGTGTTTGCCATTGTTTTTGTCTTTCGGATGGGATCTCCCCTTTTAATCCCATTATTTCAACACCTGTTGGACAATGCATTTGTACAGTCATGTGTGATAATGAGCTAATTTATTAAATGCAATTAATTAATACATTGCCACCTCTTGTTTTGTGTCGTCTGTGTTTCTGTGTTTCCGGCATTTCACATTGGAACAGCTCATTCACCTTCCTTGTCTTCTCTCCGCCCTCCCTCCTAGGTAGGTTAAAGAGCTGCACCTGAGCCAGCCACTGATTGATGCAGCACCATAGTCAAATAGTGGAGTGGAGCAGGGGAACAGCAAACAGCCATTAAAGCAGCCAGCCCGCCCGCCCGCCCGTCACAATGGACCTACCTGTGTACACTAGATGGATGTGATGGAATGTACTGTGGTCCCTACATTTCAAGAAGAAGTAAGAATTGCAGTTGCAACAAACCCTTGCTTGCCTACAAAGAGAGCAGCAATTTGGATTTGTTACTATGTTACCTGGAAGAATAACAAACTGTGCAAGGATGGAGGTTGTAGGAGCAAGGAGAACAAGTTGTCTGTAAAGTTGGTGGATGCCTATTTTCCATTTTGCAGTCCCTTGTCTCCCTCTTGTGGCCTCCTGGAGGCAACTAGCTGTGCAAAAAAAAGACAGCCTGGGGGCCGGCTGTTGCAGTGTTGCCCTCTCAGGCAACACTGAGTGACTGACTGAGCCGCACCGTCTTATATAAAGTTCAGACGGAACTTTGCACGTGTCATAGTGGAGACCTCAGGAGCCAGAGCCAGCTTTCTGACATCATAATGGGGCCTCAGAGATAAAAGCCTGGGCCCAGGCAGTGTTGGTCAGTGCTGCTCAGCAGGCAGCACTGGACTGGATTAAAGCTGATACAAGGTGTGAAAGGAGAAGGGGTGGCAGTGGGCATGCACTTACTGCTGCTGCTGCTGCTCTGCTGCCAGTGTTTGCACGGCAGGAGGGCATTTGGGCGTTGCCAGGAAGGCGTTTTTATGTCGATTCCTCCTCTTTCAGCACTGCATTGTGGTGCAAGCAAAAGAAGCAAATCCTGTCTTGCTTCCTCTCCGGCCTTTATTCACCTCTCGCGTAGCTGTGAGTGTGTGTGAGCCTGCAGGGCCCCATGGAATTGCCTAGGAGTAGGCTGAATCGCTGCAAGGGGTGAACAGCAGTATTGGGCAGGCTCGGTCAACGCGTGGCCCGTTCGGGTTATCGCTTCTCGGCCTTTTGGCTCAGATCAGGGTTTATTGCCTTGGTCTGGGCCGGGGGGCTGGTTTTCGTGGAGGAGACTCCGGCGTTCTGAGGGCGATCATCGTGCCGCTGGGCATTCAGGAAACATGGCTGCTGTCAGGAATACCATCCGGTTCGTTGTAAATGGACAGAAGAAGGACGATTATGGAACTGCACACGTTATCGAGACAATTCTCTTGGACTTGGCTTGCATTGATTTGGATCAGGTATTCTGTATACAATCCTTTTCTAACATTGGTACATATGACGTATCTTTTTTTGAAGCTGCTTACTGTCTGAATACGTTTCAGTTTTTGAAAGAGAAACATTTGCATGAGGCCTTGCGGTATGTTGAAGTTCAACCTCTCTTTTCTGCAGTTGAAAAATGTGTAACTATACATATGTACAACCCTTTTTTGGACAGAAGGCTGGTCAAGGCATTTTTGGCTCACTATTGTACCCATGTCAGAGGAGGTGTGGAGCAAAAAAATCATTGGGGGGTGTTTAATGGTGACATAAAATATTGGGTGCGTTTGAAGCCAGACTCCAGCTGCATTGGAGGGGTAATGAATCCCCCAGCCAATTTCTCAATTGGTGGAAACAAAGGTTATTTGTACTACCAGGACATGCCGTGTTTCTGTAGGTCATGTTTCATGTATGGCCACACTAAAGAGGAGTGTAAAGGCAAATTGTGCCGTAATTGCAAAAAGTCTGGGCATGAAGCAAATGCTTGCCCTTCTCCACCTATGTGTGACATTTGTGGATTGCCTGGACACACATGTAGGAAATGCCCAAAAGTAAGCCTGTTTCATGGTCTGGAGAGAGGACCTGGTTGGCAAGTAGGACCTACTGGTTCTGTGGCCTCTACATCGGCTAAAAATAAAGAGCCTACCAGCAGTGTTGCAGTATCTGCCCTTCAGAAGCCTGAGAAAGCAGAGTCCTGTGCAAAGGTAGTTGCTGATACTGGCAGTATGGTTTTGGGTGTGGTCCCTCCTGTGGAACAGGCTGATGCCAGTACACCTGTTGTTGAATCAGTGGAAAGTGGAGCAGCAGCGCCACCTACTGGGTGTGCATCTCCAGAGCATGGTGCAAGTATGCAAATTCAGGAGTTCTCCAGCCCAGAATCCAAAATGGATGAGTCAGCTCAGGTGGAATGGTCGGTATCAGAGGAGGATGAGAGGGAAGCCAGGATGCCTAGCGCTACTAATGCTGCAATATTTTATAAAGTTGTTTCCAAAAGGGGCAAGTCTGGTAAGGCTGTGAAAAGGCTGAAGAGAGGCTCTTTAGAGGATGTGGCGCACTCTAACCCTTTTTCCGTACTGGACACTGACTCAAGCACTAGCCCTAAGTCTGTTGGGGCAGGCTCAGAAGCACCCAGTTCCCCTGGGGAAGGGTTTCTGAATGAAGAAAATGTGGCAAATTTGGAGAAAGCAATGCATTTTGCTGGAACTTGATGTGTGTCATGTCCTTTTTTCCATTTGTCTAAACATGACCTTACTAAATGTCTTTGAGAATTAAAATCCTTTCTCAGAACGTGAGGGTTTTCACATCTAGCCATAAGCGGGCTACTGTATTGGATTACCTGTCTTGTAAAGGCAGTGATATCATCTGTGTACAGGAATGCGGCTTATCAAAAATGCCTAAAAAAAGTGAATGGAGTCATGGTGAAGCGGTCTGGTCTTTTTCCACCCAAAACAGGAATGATGGAGTGGGCATATTGTTTCACAGCAAAGAGTTTATTATTAAGCAAACAGAAATTATCCAAGAAGGAAGATGTGTTTGTCTATTGTTGTCCTATAGGGGTTGGACTTTCAAACTAATCAACATATATGCAAATGCTGACAAAAAAGAGAGATTGGCGCTTTTTGAAAAGTTAAAGTTTTTTTTGCATGGCAAAGTCCCGGTCATCATTGTTGGTGATATCAATTGCATTTTTGAAAAGCAGGCTCGTGCTGGATCCACTGAATCCAAGGTTGACATAACTGGGAATTTTTGGAAACAATTACTGTTAGATTTTTCTTTGCAGGACGCTGTATCCCAGAAACCTGGACCATTTACATACCATGCAGACGATGGGAGGACTGATTCACGTCTGGACTTCTTTTTCTTTTCTGCGACTGCAATGAAATGTGTGGAATACACACAAGAAAGGGTTTGCTTTTCGGATCACGAGTGTTTGATGGGGGTGTTTGAGATAAATAATTTCTTTTATGGTAAAGGGGTATGGAGGATGAATGTTAGTTTTTTGGCTGAAGAGAGAGTTAAAAGTATGTTTGTAAAAAAATATGGGTTTTGGGTAAGGAAAAAACGTGCTTTCCGTAATGTGTGTGAATGGTGGGTGTGGGTGAAGAAGAAAATTGGTGGGTTCTTTAGGCAGTTGGGATATAGGAGAGCAAAAAGGAAAAGGTTGCAGTACTCTCTTCTCAACAGGAGGATGTCTTTTTTGCGTGAGTGTAAAGCTATGGGGATGGATGTGCAACATGACTTGGAAAAAACAAAAAAAGATATAACTGATTGGTTTCGGGTGAAGGGGAATGAAATAATTTTTAGATCTAAGGTGGAGGTTAGAGAGAAGCATGAGAAGTGCACTAGGTTTTTCTTTAAAAAAATGTGTGGTGGGAAAAGTGGAATGAATGTGTTATTGGATAAGGATGATAAAGAGGTGTCTGGTAAGGATGTGATGGATGTGGTGTTTGACTTCTATAATGAACTGTATAATGTGAAAACGTGTGATTTGGGGGAGGATGATGAGTTTTTGGATGTTGTGTGTAAATATGTTCCTGAAAGTGAGTATTCCTTTTTGCTTGGTGAGATTATGGATGATGAAGTTAAGGATGTAATTGGAAGTATGGCCAACAATAAGTCTCCAGGGTGTGATGGGATACCAGTAGAATTTTATAAGAAGTATTGGGATGTGATTGGGAAGGATGTGATTGACGTTATGAGAGTGTTGTTTTCTGGGACAAACATGTGTGATGTGATGAAGAAAGGTATGGTTGTTTTGTTGTACAAAAAAGGAGATAAAAAGCGTTTGGAAAATTGGCGACCAATAACTCTATTAAATACGGATTATAAAATTTTTTCTAAATTGATTGCGAACCGTATGAAAGAAGTGATTGGATGTGTGATAGATGAAAATCAGGTGTGTGCGGTACCGAAAAGAAAATTGCATGATAACGTGGCGTTGGTGCGGGATATGCTTGAAGATTGTAAGTATCGGAATAAGGAGGTGATTGTATGTGCGTTAGATTTTGAAAAAGCTTTTGACCGTGTGGCGCATATGTTTTTGTTTAAAGTGTTAGTAAGAATGGGTTTTCCGTTTCGTTTTGTGAGTTTGCTGGAAAATTTATATGCGAATGCAAAGAGTTGTGTGCAGGTGAATGGGTTTTTCTCAGAACCGTTTGAAATTATGTCAGGTGTGCGTCAGGGTTGTCCGTTGTCTCCCATTTTATTTATTTGTGCGATTGAACCGTTGTTACAAATGATTAGGAATGATAAAGTAGTGAAAGGTTTGTTGGTGCCTGGGAGTGATGGAAAACGAGTAAAGGCTCTAGGATATATGGATGATATTTGCGTTTTGTGTGATTCTGTGTACGATATGTCTAGAGTGAAGTTGATTGTGAATCTGTTCTGTATTGCGTCTGCTTTTAAAATTAATTGGGGTAAGAGTAAATTTAAAATCTTCTTTAGTAACAAAAGGGTGAGTGATTCTGACATGGAACAGGTGAATGGGGTGAAAATTTTAGGGATAGTGTTTGACGATGATTTGAAAGGGAGAGAAAGTTGGGAGGAAGTGGGTGGTAGGATTGCGCGTAAGTTGGAAATGTGGAGAATGAGGGACCTTTCTTTTTCGGGGAAAGTATTAGTCGTTAAGAGTATTATTTTACCAATGATCTTATATATTTCTTTGGTTTTTCTTCCTAATGCCTTAACTCTGAAAAGAGTAAATAGAATTTTGTTCCTTTTTTTATGGGGGAGCGGGATAGAAAAAGCAAGAAGGGACATCTTAATGAAAAGCAGGCGCAACGGAGGCTTGGATTTTCCGAATTTGGAAATATTTATCGGGTTAAACTGTGTACGTTTTTTTGTTGAACTTTTATTAAAGGAATCCAAGACCTCCGGAATGATGGAATATTTAGCTGGAACGGTGATTCGGCGGTTAAGGTGGAAGGAAAGGAATTTATGCAAACCTATTGCTTTTCAGTGCACGGGGTGGTATTTGGGAGTTGAGAAATTTATAAATAAGTTCCAGCTAGAAGATGTGAGAATGGAGAGGTTTTTGAGTGATAGGAATGTTGTGAGGAAAATGTGTATGAATAATGTGATGTGTTCTGTAAATGGTTTGAATTCGAATGAGTCTAAAACTGTGTGGAAGAAGATTGTTACGTATGATGTGTCGAATAAGCAGAAGGATTTGTTATGGATGTCGGTACATGGTGTGTTGCCTGTGAGGTGTGTTCAAAAAAGGAGAGGCTTGGTTGCGTCTGAGAGGTGTCCGAGAGAAGGTTGTGGTGATGACGAGGATGTGAGTCATGTGTTTTGGTCGTGTAAGCATGCAAAGGATGTTTGGGAAAAGTTGAGTGGCTTGTGTGAAGAATTGACTGGATTGAAGAAATTGACGTATGAAATTGCTTTATTCGGTCTGTGTAGTCTGGGTAGCGAAAAGGACAGAGTGTTGTGGATCTTTTTGACGTGCGTGAAAGAGGTATTATGGGATACGAGGAATTTGAATGTATATAGAAGAGAGGTTTTTGAGATGGATGAGGTGGTTAGAATGGTGTTGGCTAAATTGTATTTTTATTATAAATGGGATCTAGAGAGAGGTATGGATGCGGAAGGTATATGGCGAATGATGAAATGGAGGCACTTAGTTTGAGGGAATATTGTTTATGATTTTCTGTATTGTGTTGAAAAATAAATAACGAACCAGTATGATGATTTTTGATAAATAGAGAGGTAGTTTGTTTCAAACTACAATTCTCGGTTTTATTAAAATAACCTGAATGGTTTAATAAAAAAAAAAAAAAAAAAAAATCTGTTCTTATCAGTTTAATATCTGATACGTCCCCTATCTGGGGACCATATATTAAATGGATTTTTAGAACAGGGAGATGGAAATAGAGCTTGCTCTGTCCACTCCACGCATTGACCTGGTATTGCAGTATTTCCAGGACCGGTGCACCCTTTCCTTATGTGTTTACTAAAATCAGATTCCAAAAGTGCTTTTTGTGTTTGCCATTGTTTTTGTCTTTCGGATGGGATCTCCCCTTTTAATACCATTATTTCAACACCTGTTGGACAATGCATTTGTACAGTCATGTGTGATAATGAGCTAATTTATTAAATGCAATTAATTAATACATTGCCACCTCTTGTTTTGTGTCGTCTGTGTTTCTGTGTTTCCGGCATTTCGCATTGGAACAGCTCATTCACCTTCCTTGTCTTCTCTCCGCCCTCCCTCCTAGGTAGGTTAAAGAGCTGCACCTGAGCCAGCGACTGATTGATGCAGCACCATAGTCAAATAGTGGAGTGAAGTAGGGGAACAGCAAACAGCCATTAAAGCAGCCAGCCCGCCCGCCCGCCCGTCACAATGGACCTACCTGTGTACACTAGATGGATGTGATGGAATGTACTGTGGTCCCTACATTTCAAGAAGAAGTAAGAATTGCAGTTGCAACAAACCCTTGCTTGCCTACAAAGAGAGCAGCAATTTGGATTTGTTACTATGTTACCTGGAAGAATAACAAACTGTGCAAGGATGGAGGTTGTAGGAGCAAGGAGAACAAGTTGTCTGTAAAGTTGGTGGATGCCTATTTTCTATTTTGCAGTCCCTTGTCTCCCTCTTGTGGCCTCCTGGAGGCAACTAGCTGTGCAAAAAAAAGACAGCCTGGGGGCCGGCTGTTGCAGTGTTGCCCTCTCAGGCAACACTGAGTGACTGACTGAGCCGCACCGTCTTATATAAAGTTCAGACGGAACTTTGCACGTGTCATAGTGGAGACCTCAGGAGCCAGAGCCAGCTTTCTGACATCATAATGGGGCCTCAGAGATAAAAGCCTGGGCCCAGGCAGTGTTGGTCAGTGCTGCTCAGCAGGCAGCACTGGACTGGATTAAAGCTGATACAAGGTGTGAAAGGAGAAGGGGTGGCAGTGGGCATGCACTTACTGCTGCTGCTGCTGCTGCTGCCAGTGTTTGCACGGCAGGAGGGCATTTGGGCGTTGCCAGGAAGGCGTTTTTATGTCGATTCCTCCTCTTTCAGCACTGCATTGTGGTGCAAGCAAAAGAAGCAAATCCTGTCTTGCTTCCTCTCCGGCCTTTATTCACCTCCCGCTTAGTAGCTGTGAGTGTGTGTGAGCCTGCAGGGCCCCATGGAATTGCCTAGGAGTAGGCTGAATCGCTGCAAGGGGTGAACAGCAGTATTGGGCAGGCTCGGTCAACGCGCGGCCCGTTCGGGTTATCGCTTCTCGGCCTTTTGGCTCAGATCAGGTTTATTGCCTGGTCTGGGCCGGGGGTTCGGCCTTTCGTGGAGTCCTTTCCGACGTTTTTTGGGAGCGATCACCGTGCCGTTGGGCATTCCAGATCAAGATGGCAGCTGTGCGTAACACTATCCGTTTCGTGGTGAATGAGCAGAGGAGAGACGAAGTTGATACTGGACATATCATTGAGAACATCCTTCTGGACCTGGCTGGAGTTAAGTTGGTAGAGGTATTCTGTATCCAAGCTTTCAGCAATATTTCTACATATGATGTATCTTTTTTTGAGGCCGCCTACTGTTTAAATGTGTTTCAGTTGCTCAAGGAAAAACACATGCATGAGGCTTTGACATCCATTGAAGTGCAACCTCTTTTTTCTGCAGTGGAAAAATGCATAACAATCCATATGTATAACCCATTTTTGGATAGAAGGCTGGTCAGGGCTTTTTTAGCTCATTACTGTACCCATGTTAGAGGAGGTGTGGAGCAGAAGAATCTATGGGGAGTCTTTAATGGTGATATCAAGTACTGGGTCAGGCTGAAACCTGACTCCAGCTGTATTGGAGGAGTGATGAATCCTCCTGCTAATTTTTCTATTGGTGGTAATAAGGGATATCTTTATTACCAAGATATGCCATGCTTTTGTAGATCATGTTTTGCCTACGGGCATACCAAAGATGCAAGTAAAGGCAAAGTTTGCAGAAATTGCAAGGAAACAGGACATGAGGCTAGTGCGTGTATTTCCCCATCCAGGTGTGATATTTGTGGTTTGCCTGGTCATACATGTAGAAAATGTCCAAAGGTGTTTCCCTTTTTAGGGCAAGAGAGAAGAACATGGGGCAGACAGGTGAGAACAACAAGTTCCCTTGCTACCACTTCTGATGTAATTCCAGAGCCAGCTGGCAGTGTTTCTGTGGCTGCTTCTCAGGACCCTGGGAAAGCTGGATTAGGAGAGGTTCTAACTTCACATATTAACAGCATGGAGTTGGGTGTGGTCCCTCCTGCAGAGCCGATTGTTGAGGAAACGCCTGTTGTTATGCCTATGGAAGGTGAAGACACAGCGCCACCTATTGGATGTGCTTCCCCTGGAAATGGTGCAAGTATGCAAATTTTGTCCTTTTCTAGCCCAGAGTCAAAAATGGACGACTCAGCTAAAGTGGAGTGGTCAATATCGGAGGAGGATGAGAAGGAGGCCAGGATGCCTAGTGCCACTAGTGCGGAAATCTTCCATAAAGTGGTCTCAAAAAGGGGCAAGTCTGGAAAGGCAGTGAAAAGACTGAAGATAGGTTTATTGGAAGATTCTGCCCATTCAAACCCTTTTTCATTGCTGGACAGTGACTCTAGTTCTAGCCCTAAGTCATCTGAGGTGGCCTCAGAAGTACCCAGCTCTCCTGGGGAAGGTTTCCTCAGTGAAGTTAATGTGGCAAATCTGGAAAGAGCGATGTATTTCCCTGGGACGTGATATGTTCTGGTTATTTCATGGCTTTACATTGCACTAACCATACTATGCCCGCATGTCTTTGAGATTAAAGATTGTCTCTCAAAATGTACGGGTGTTCTCCTCTGCTCACAAGCGTGCTGCAGTCCTGGACTTTTTGGCCTCTAAGGGCAGTGATATTGTTTGCGTACAAGAATGTGGTTTGTCAAAAATGCCTAGTAAAGAAGAATGGAAGTTTGGGGAAGCAATTTGGTCTTTTTCTTCCACAAATAGGAATGATGGAATTGGTATCCTCTTTAAAAATAATGAGTTTGTCATCAAACAGACTCAAATTATTCAGGAAGGAAGATGTGTCTGCGTGTTACTATCCTATAAGGGGTGGCAGTTTAGGCTAATTAATATCTATGGCCATGCTGTGAAAACTGATAGGTTGGCACTTTTTGATACTTTAAAATTTTTTCTACATGGTAAAGTTCCTGTAATTATTGTTGGTGACATTAACTGTATCCTGGAGAAGCAGGCCCGAGCTGGATCCACAGAGTCTAATGTGGACGCTACCGGAGTTTTGTGGAATCAAATTTTGCAGGACTTTGCTTTGCAGGACGCTGTCACCAGGAAACCAGGTCCATTTACCTATCATGCCGATGACGGAAGAACGGATTCTCGTCTGGACTTTTTCTTTTTTTCTACTTCAGCAATGAAATGTGTCGATTATGCGCAGGAGAGAGTGTGGTTTTCAGATCACGAGTGTTTGTTGGGGGTTTTTGTTATAACTAATTTCTTTTATGGTAGAGGGGTATGGAAGATGAATGTTAGTTTTCTGAGTGATGAAAGGGTAAAAACTAGGTTTGGGAAAAAATATGGGTTTTGGGTTAGGAAGAAAAGTTCTTTCTCTAATGTGTGTGAATGGTGGGTATGGGTGAAAAAAAAGATTGGTGGGTTTTTTAGACAGATAGGGTATAGAAGAGCAAGAAGGAAAAGATTAGAATATTCACGCTTTAATATGCGGATGACGTTCCTTCAACAATGTAAAAATTTGGGTATGGATGTAAGACACGATTTGGAAAAAACAAAAAAAGATATTAAGGAGTGGTTCCGAGAGAAAGGGAAAGAAATAATATTTAGGTCTAAGGTGGAGGTTAGAGAAAATCACGAGAAATGCACTAGATTTTTCTTTAAAAAAATGTGTGGTGGAAAAAGTGGAATGAATGTGTTATTGGATAAGGATGATAAAGAGGTGTTTGGTAAGGATGTGATTGATGTGGTGTCTGATTTTTATAAACAACTGTATGATGTGAAGAAGTGTGATTTGGGTGATGATGATGAGTTTTTGGATATTGTGTGTAATTTTGTTCCTGAAAGTGAATGTTTGCCTTTGCTTGGTGAGATTATGGATGGTGAAGTAAAGGATGTGGTGGGAAATATGGCTAAAAATAAGTCTCCAGGGATCGATGGAATACCAGCTGATTTCTATGGGAAATATTGGGATATAATTGGGAAGGATGTTATTGATGTTATGAGAGTGTTGTTTTCTGGGACGAATATGTGTGATGTGATGAAGAAGGGTATGGTAGTTCTGTTGCATAAAAAAGGAGATAAGAGACGGTTAGAAAACTGGCGACCAATTACTTTGTTGAATACGGATTATAAAATTTTTGCCAAGCTGATTGCGAATCGTATGAGAGATGTGATTGGGTGTGTAATTGATGAGGATCAGGTATGTGCGGTACCGAAAAGGAAATTGCATGAGAATGTGGCGTTGGTGCGGGACATGCTTGAGGATTGTAAGGCTCGGAATAAGAAGGTGATTGTGTGTGCGTTAGATTTTGAGAAAGCGTTTGATCGTGTGGCGCATGTGTTTTTGTTTAAAGTGTTAGAGAGAATGGGTTTTCCGGTTCAGTTTGTGAGTTTGTTGAAAAATTTATATGCGAATGCAAAGAGTTGTGTGCAGGTGAATGGGTTTTTTTCAGAATCATTTAGTATTATGTCTGGTGTGCGACAGGGTTGTCCGTTGTCTCCCATCCTATTTATTTGTGCGATTGAACCATTGTTGCAAATGATTAGAAATGATAAGGCTGTGAAAGGTTTGGTGGTGCCAGGGTGTGATGGAAAGCGTGTGAAAGCTTTGGGATATATGGATGATATTTGTGTATTGTGTGATTCAGTGTATGATATGTCCAGAGTGAAGTTGATTGTAAATATGTTTTGTATTGCGTCTGCTTTTAAAATAAATTGGGGTAAGAGCAAATTTAAAATTTTTTTCAGCAATGAGCGGGTGAGTGATTCTGATATGGAACAGGTGAATGGTGTGAAAATTTTGGGTATTGTGTTTGATGATGAGCTGAAAGGGAAAGAAAGTTGGGATCAGTTGGGTGGTAGGATTGTGCGAAAGTTGGAAATGTGGAGAATGAGGGATCTTTCTTTTTCGGGGAAGGTTTTAATAGTCAAAAGCATTATTCTTCCTATGATTTTATATGTTGCTCTGGTTTTTCCTCCTGCTGTTGCTATGTTAAAAAAAGTGAATAGAGTTTTGTTCCTTTTTTTATGGGGGAGCGGGATTGAGAAGGCAAGGAGAGAAATTCTAATGAAAAGCAGACGTAATGGAGGCCTTGATTTCCCAAATTTGGAGATTTTCATTGGAATTAATTGTGTACGTTTTTTTGTAGAGCTTTTATTTAAGGAATCCAAGGCTTCCAGAATGTCTAAGTATCTAGCTGGAACGGTGATTCAGCGTCTAAGGTGGGAAAAACGTAATTTATGTAAACCAATTGCTTTTCAGTGCACAGGGTGGTATTTGTATGTTGAAAAATTTATTAAAAAGTTCCAGCTAGAGGATGTAAGAATGGAGAGATTTTTGAGTGAAAAGAATGTTGTGAGAAGTATGTGTATGAATAATGTGATGTGTTCTGTAAATGGTTTGAATTCGATGGAGTCTAGGTCTGTGTGGAAGAAGATTGTTACGTATGATGTGTCAAATAAGCAGAAAGATTTGTTATGGATGTCGGTACATGGAGTGTTGCCTGTAAGGAGTGTTCAGAAAAGAAGAGGTTTGGTTGCTTCTGAAAGGTGTCCGAGAGAAGGTTGTGGGGATGATGAGGATGTGAGTCATGTGTTTTGGTCGTGTAAGCATGCAAAGGATGTTTGGAAAAAGTTGAGTGGGTTGTGTGAAGAATTGACTGGTTTGAAGGTTTTGACGTATGAAATTGTCTTGTTTGGTTTGTGTAGTTTGGGTAGCGAAAAGGATAGAGTGTTGTGGATTTTCTTGACTTGTGTGAAAGAGGTATTGTGGAATACACGGAATTTGAATGTGTATAAAAGAGAAGTTTTTGAGATTGAGGATGTGGTTAGTATGGTATTGGCTAAGTTGTATTTTTATTATAAATGGGATCTAGAAAAAGGTATGGATGCGGAAGGGATATGGCGAATGTTAAAATGGAGGTATTTAGTTTGAGGAATTTTGTTTGACTTATCTTGTATTTGATGGAAAAATAAAATAATGAACCAGAGTGATGAGATTTTTTGAAAAATAGAGAGGTGGTTTGAACAACTACAGTTCTCGGTTTTATTCAAAAAACCTGAATGGTTTAATAAAAAAAAAAAAAAAAAAAAAAAAAAAAAAATCTGTTCTTATCAGTTTAATATCTGATACGTCCCCTATCTGGGGACCCTATATTAAATGGATTTTTAGAACAGGGAGATGGAAATAGAGCTTGCTCTGTCCACTCCACGCATTGACCTGGTATTGCAGTATTTCCATGACCGGCCTAGGTAGAGTCGTGTGTTAACCTTAGACCATACTATCCCCCACCCCCATTTAGTAACGACACATGACACCGAGGTTGGATGTGAAATGGCCACAGCAGCCGTTTATTAATTTCACAGTTTTATAAAAACAATTTAAATCCGAAACATTCGGATAACTAGTTAGGAATCCACCAGAGAATTCCTCCTAATAATTCACATGACCCAACATGGGTCAGAATCATAAATAACAATTAAACGTTAACATTAACCCGAGCAGAGGAAGTCCTTGAAGCCCCTTCAGATGTTCCTTTCAAGAACACACCGAATTAGCCATCTGCAAACCACTAATTACCTCCAGCCGTAAACCAGCTCGGAAGCACCGTTCACCTCTGCAGATGGCTCCAACCACTAGAAGTCCACTTCAAGGGGATAACACCCGATGAAGCCCTCAAGTGATATACCGACCACTAGAAGTCCACTTCAAAGGGATAACACCCGATGAAGCCTTCAAGTGACATACCTTCTACCAGAAGACCACTTCAAAGGGATAACACCCGATGAAGTCTTCAACCATGTACCTTTTTTGGGGGACGCATACCCCCGATGCGACCCCCCCACCATTTTGTACTGACTGGCCTGAAGGACTCCCCCCGCCAGCTGCCATGACAACAGAACCTACTCCGGAAAAAAGAAAAACATGTTAAATAAGCACACAAAATAACACACAACGCTCATAGACGGACGTACATAAGACCTAAGGAGTAACAAAACAAGGGTGGGAGGGTGGGAGCTTTGCTTAGTGTGTGTTACTCCTCCCGCTGCTTCCGGCTCAATGCCGAGAAACAGCGGGAAGCGCAGTAATGGCCCCCCCGTCCCCCTTAACTCCTCCCCGTCCCTCCTTCAGCTCCTTCAACTTTCCCTCACCTCATAACATTAACCCTTTCCCTACCAGGACTGTCATGTCGGCTTCCCTTAAGCCTGCAGCTGCGTCCAGCCTCTTCTTGACCTGCCTAGGTAGAGTCGTGTGTTAACCTTAGACCATACTATCCCCCACCCCCATTTAGTAACGACACATGACACCGAGGTTGGATGTGAAATGGCCACAGCAGCCGTTTATTAATTTCACAGTTTTATAAAAACAATTTAAATCCGAAACATTCGGATAACTAGTTAGGAATCCACCAGAGAATTCCTCCTAATAATTCACATGACCCAACATGGGTCAGAATCATAAATAACAATTAAACGTTAACATTAACCCGAGCAGAGGAAGTCCTTGAAGCCCCTTCAGATGTTCCTTTCAAGAACACACCGAATTAGCCATCTGCAAACCACTAATTACCTCCAGCCGTAAACCAGCTCGGAAGCACCGTTCACCTCTGCAGATGGCTCCAACCACTAGAAGTCCACTTCAAGGGGATAACACCCGATGAAGCCCTCAAGTGATATACCGACCACTAGAAGTCCACTTCAAAGGGATAACACCCGATGAAGCCTTCAAGTGACATACCTTCTACCAGAAGACCACTTCAAAGGGATAACACCCGATGAAGTCTTCAACCATGTACCTTTTTTGGGGGACGCATACCCCCGATGCGACCCCCCCACCATTTTGTACTGACTGGCCTCAAGGACTCCCCCCGCCACCGCGAAACAGGCCTTGACCACCTTAAGCCTGTGAGTTCCTCCACACCACCACCGCCCTTTCTATGCCTTCTGCTATAGCCAAGCTCCAAATATCAATGCCAACCTCGGTCAGATGAACCCCGTCACTTCTCCAGAAATTCCCCAATCCTGACTCCAAATCCCTATGCCTCACGCAAATGCCCCCGTTCTTCGCCACAAAACGGGACACCGCCCGGTTAACTTTTATCCGAGCCTTATTGACTCTCTCCACCGATCTAGCTAACCGCCAATGCTTCCTTGGGACTATGTCCGACCACACTACCACCAACTTGGGATAAGATACCCACAAACACAACAAATCATGTTTGATATCCCGCACCAACTCACGAAAAGGGCGGACTCCTAAGTCATTCCCACCCACGTGCAACACTAAAACCTCCGGAACCCTATCAAGCCGCACATATGTCTGGAATTCCGCCAACACCCTGTTCCACGACATACCTCTAAACCCCAGCCAATGCACAACCGCATCCTGTCGCGGAATGCGCAACTGGCGACCATCCGGGCGGACGTCCGCCCTCAAAGCCCCCCAGTGCACGTACGAATGACCCATCAACCACACCAGACAAGGAGGCGAATCTGAAACGGAAAACACAGTTAGGCACCACCATATAACATTCGCAAGCATAAACAACAAAATTACAACATATGGGGGCGGACATAGGACTTAAACCTTTTAGACTCCCAACGACCAATACGCCTCACCCCCTCATCATCCAACCCCCAGCGCCCTGCTTCCGTTGCTGCGCCAATCCGGAAGGAATGAGATGAATATGAGCCTGCCGCAACCCCCACCGCCGTCAAACATTTTTTAAAAACAGCTCCAAACTGAAACCTGGACAAGAACGACCCGTCCACATGACGTAACAAAGGCAAATCTGGAGACCCCCTGTTTTTTGTAAAACCCTGCATGCACTCTACTGGGCACATGACCGACCCCGGGAGAGCGAACAAAACTATCAGTTTTCCCTTCCCTAATTGGTCAGTTTTTGATCTACGCAACCATACCTCCAGCCGATCTGCAAAAAGGCTCACCTCCCCAGATCTCAGCCCCCTGCCTGTTTAGTACTTGGCGACACCAACTCACCTATTCTAAATGCTCCGAAGAACGCCAACGAAAAAGCCAACCGAAACAAATCCCTTTCATCTGAAGAACGACATACCGATGCTAATGAACCGCCCAACAAGCCAAGCAAAGCAAACGACACCGGCCTTCTACTATCCGCCTCCAACCTACCTCTGCGCAACCCCTTCAAAGCCTGCGATACCAGAAATTCCTTCGATACATCCCGCAAGCCCCGCAACTTAAGCCCAAATGCCACCGCGGATATGAACCGGTTCACCTTCGCTACTGAAAACCCCACCTCCCAGGCATCCCCTAACCAATACAAAAGTGCCACCAACCTGTCTCTATCCGTATTGACATCACCCAACTCTCTTACCCACTCCTCCCACTGCCTCCAACAAGCAGCATAAGCACTCCACGTCGCGCGCGCCAAAGACCTTTGTAACAGCTGCTCTACGGGACCGATACCAGATCCCATAGATGATCCGGACAAGCCAAACCGAGACGTTCCGCTCCCGGGGCCAATTGCCGAAACCGGTCCCACTGCGAGCGAGAAAGAGCATCAGCAACACAATTCCGTACACCCGGGACATGCACCGCCACCACCCACGCGTTCAACGACAAACACACCAACACTAAATGTCGCAACAATTGAACTACCGGAGGAGAGGACGCCGTGATGTTATTAATGGCAAGCACCACCCCCATGTTGTCGCAGTAAAAACGGACCTTCTTATCCCTGAGCCTGTCCCCCCAAATGGTAGCCGCCACCACGATGGGAAACAGCTCGAGCAGGGCCAGATTCCGCGTCAATCCACTGGACACCCAGCTAGCCGGCCATTGACCTGCGCACCACGGACCTCCCCCGTAAGCTCCAAAGCCACCCGCCCCAGCCGCATCCGTGAAAATATTCAGATCACTCGTATCCTGCGCTGGGGCCATCCATAGCGATCGACCATTGTACTGGCCCAAGAAGTCATCCCAAACCTGAAGATCAGCTCGGTGCTCCTCCTTGAGCCGCACAAAATGATGCGGCGCCGTACTCCTGCCGTTGCCGCCGCCAACCTTCTACCAAACACCCTCCCCATCGGCATAATCCGGCATGCGAAATTCAACTTCCCCAGCAGCGACTGAAGCTCCCGCAGCGACATTTTCTTCCTTCTACAAGCCCGTCGCACCTCCAGCCTCAAAGCACCCAACTTATCCGCCGGGAGCCGACACTCCATTGCCACCGAGTCAATTTCGATTCCCAAGAAACAAATCGTCGCTACCGGGCCCTCCGTTTTTTCCGGCGCCAAAGGGATCCCAAAATCCCTCGCCACCTTCTGCAGGGCATGAAGCAAGTTACCGCAAACCGGCGAACCCCCCGGGCCAACGCACAAAAAATCATCTAAGTAATGGATCAACGAATCGACCCCGGATACTCCCCTCGTTACCCACTCCACGAAGCTACTAAACGCCTCGAAGTATGCACAAGAAAGAGAACACCCCATCGGAAGGCACCGATCCACGTAAAAGGCCCCATTCCAAAAACAACCCAACAGCCGTTGGCTTTCTGGATGGACCGGCAACAACCTGAACGCCGCCTCGATGTCGGTTTTTGCTAGCAGCGCCCCCGGACCCGCAGCCCGCACTAACCCCACCGCCTTATCGAATGAGGTATAAACTACGGAACACAACTCGTGATCAATCCCGTCATTTACCGACGAACCTTTGGGATACGATAAATGTTGAATCAAACGAAACTTTCCGGGCTCGCGTTTAGGGACAATACCCAAAGGGGACACAACTAAATCTTTCACCGGCGCCTCCCCAAATGGCCCCGACATGCGCCCCAACGAAACTTCTTTTAACAACTTTTTCGACACGACTTCCGCCTGCAAGTAAGCCGATTTTAAATTTCTCCGCGTAACCGGAACCTCATAAGGAGGCGGAGGAATAACAAAACCAACACTAAACCCTTCATAAAGCAACTTAGCTGCCGCCCTATCCGGATACTCACTTAGATAAGGGGCCATCCTTTCCACCCTCACCGGCGACACCCCCTTGACCAGCCCCGTGCTGGTTCCCTGACCTCTTTTTTCGCAGACATTTTGCCGCCCCGTGTGATGCACCATTACACTCGGAGCACACGTGCTTGAACTTGCACGTGGCCCCGAACTTGCACTGGCCTTCATTGAATTGCCAGCAAAACCCCGCCTTTCCCCCGCCGCTTTGTCCACTCTGACTAGACTGGCCTCCCTGGCCACCGCTCCCGGGAAAGGGCTGCCTAACCGGAGCCGTAACCCGTAACCAGAGAGCAATATCCTTCTGGTCCCACCGAATCGCCGGCCGAACCGCCTTCCGCTGACGGAATTGCTCATCATATCGCAGCCACGCCTGACCCCCATACGCCCTATGAGCCTCCCCAATAGCATCAAAATAACAAAATAACGCCGAACAATTTTCCGGCGCCTTTTCCCCTATCACACTAGCCAATATGGCGAACGCCTGCGACCAATTAACGAACGTCTGCGGGATAAGCCTATACCGCCGCCGTTCCTCCTCGTCCTTTTTACTCTCATCCCGCTTGCTCTTATCCAAATTAAATTTAGCCAGCGGCAAGAGAGAAAAAATTTCAACATATTCATCTTTCCAGATCCGATCACGCACCTCCTGCTTTAAATGCGCCCCCAACGGACCCTCAAAACAAACATACACCTCCCCCCGAGCACGATCATCCATGCGCACTAGATCGCCGTCCTTCTGTGCCTCAGTCTGTACCGACACCGCGACCGCCTCTCTAACCGCCACCACAGGACGCGCCTGCAACGATCCCACGTCCCTGGGGCCTTCCCAAACTACCGCAGGGGACACTTCCGTTACTACCGGCGCCGCGGCCCTATCCAGGCGCCCCACCAGCTCCCGTAAGCAACCCACTAAATCTGCCAAACCCGCTCCGTCGCGTCCGCCCGCGCCACTACCGGCCCCCGATGCTATGCTAGCAGCCCCCCCGCCGACACCCGACATAAAAATCGCTGGATAAGACAATAATGGAGTTATACACTCACCGGGCTGCACAGGCGCTGTGTTCCCGTCAGCCGGACCATCCTGACCTCGACGATACACGTCCAGTTCACCTTCCTCCAATTCTTCTCTCGCCGACGACTGTCCCTCCCAACGACATCTTCGGAAAGGGGATGAGGACGCGCTGACCGATGGGCCGGCAACCTGCCGCCCGACCGCCGGGACCCAGACTTCCGACCGGACCTGTTGCCTCGACGTCGCTGCAGATCTAGTCGCCCGTCTAGACGATCCTGACGAAGCCTGCCCCCTGGCCGGAACATCACCATGCGGGGCGGCCGTACCTTGCTCTCGACATCTTCCATCTGATGGGGGAGGGGTGACAGGGAGCCCAGCCTGCGACTCCCTGCTTACCGCCGGACCCCGTCGCGGCCTGGGATTCCTGCCAGGACGCAGGGCCTGGGAAGGGGCGGTCCTCCCAGCTGCCTGGCCTGCAGCGTCCGGGATCGGGCTCCCACTGCGACGCCGTGTCCGCGGGACTACCTCCGGACTAAGGCGCTATGGAGGTCGGGACCGCCGAGAGGGACGGGTCGACACAGCCTGCATCGCCGTCACCCCTGGCACCGCTCTCTGCCTGCCCAGCGCAGGAGCGGTTGTTGCCGACTCCCCCCCCGCCGCCATAGCCATGCTCGTAAGGGGGCCGGGGGAGGGGAGCCTGTCCCTTACAACAGACCCCGAACGCCGTGCCCGGCGTGGCGAAACGGCGTCCGGGATCCGCGTTAATGCAGCCACGGTCTCCTCCAGCCATCCGGGACCGTGGTGCACAGCAGCGGCACGCAGCCGCTCTAAAATCAGGGCCTCTGCCATTACTAAAAAACCGGGCAACGGGGAGCTTTGCTTAGTGTGTGTTACTCCTCCCGCTGCTTCCGGCTCAATGCCGAGAAACAGCGGGAAGCGCAGTAACGGCCCCCCCGTCCCCCTTAACTCCTCCCCGTCCCTCCTTCAGCTCCTTCAACTTTCCCTCACCTCATAACATTAACCCTTTCCCTACCAGGACGGTCATGTCGGCTTCCCTTAAGCCTGCAGCTGCGTCCAGCCTCTTCTGGACCGGTGCACCCTTTCCTTATGTGTTTACTAAAATCTGATTCCAAAAGTGCTTTTTGTGTTTGCCATTGTTTTTGTCTTTCGGATGGGATCTCCCCTTTTAATCCCATTATTTCAACACCTGTTGGACAATGCATTTGTACAGTCATGTGTGATAATGAGCTAATTTATTAAATGCAATTAATTAATACATTGCCACCTCTTGTTTTGTGTCGTCTGTGTTTCTGTGTTTCCGGCATTTCACATTGGAACAGCTCATTCACCTTCCTTGTCTTCTCTCCGCCCTCCCTCCTAGGTAGGTTAAAGAGCTGCACCTGAGCCAGCCACTGATTGATGCAGCACCATAGTCAAATAGTGGAGTGGAGTAGGGGAACAGCAAACAGCCATTAAAGCAGCCAGCCCGCCCGCCCGCCCGTCACAATGGACCTACCTGTGTACACTAGATGGATGTGATGGAATGTACTGTGGTCCCTACATTTCAAGAAGAAGTAAGAATTGCAGTTGCAACAAACCCTTGCTTGCCTACAAAGAGAGCAGCAATTTGGATTTGTTACTATGTTACCTGGAAGAATAACAAACTGTGCAAGGATGGAGGTTGTAGGAGCAAGGAGAACAAGTTGTCTGTAAAGTTGGTGGATGCCTATTTTCCATTTTGCAGTCCCTTGTCTCCCTCTTGTGGCCTCCTGGAGGCAACTAGCTGTGCAAAAAAAAGACAGCCTGGGGGCCGGCTGTTGCAGTGTTGCCCTCTCAGGCAACACTGAGTGACTGACTGAGCCGCACCGTCTTATATAAAGTTCAGACGGAACTTTGCACGTGTCATAGTGGAGACCTCAGGAGCCAGAGCCAGCTTTCTGACATCATAATGGGGCCTCAGAGATAAAAGCCTGGGCCCAGGCAGTGTTGGTCAGTGCTGCTCAGCAGGCAGCACTGGACTGGATTAAAGCAGATACAAGGTGTGAAAGGAGAAGGGGTGGCAGTGGGCATGCACTTACTGCTGCTGCTGCTGCTGCTGCTGCTGCCAGTGTTTGCACGGCAGGAGGGCATTTGGGCGTTGCCAGGAAGGCGTTTTTATGTCGATTCCTCCTCTTTCAGCACTGCATTGTGGTGCAAGCAAAAGAAGCAAATCCTGTCTTGCTTCCTCTCCGGCCTTTATTCACCTCCCGCTTAGTAGCTGTGAGTGTGTGTGAGCCTGCAGGGCCCCATGGAATTGCCTAGGAGTAGGCTGAATCGCTGCAAGGGGTGAACAGCAGTATTGGGCAGGCTCGGTCAACGCGCGGCCCGTTCGGGTTATCGCTTCTCGGCCTTTTGGCACGATCTCGTGTCATTAGGTGATCAGCATGTCATGCCCTTGGCCTTTTGGCATCGCCACCTCGGTGGCTTAAGCCATCTGCTGCTATTAGGGGGTAGGCTGGGTGATCATTAGTAGAGCGATCATGGGAGCTAGGCTCCGCTACGCTGGGATCGGGGAAACCCGGATCAAGAACGCTTTCGGTATCGACGTACCCTTGGATAAAAGAGATCTGTTTTCATTGAAGCATCTGGTGCAAGACATCCTCTTCAAGACCCTCAATGTCAGCAGGAGCGACATTCTATGCCTTCAGGACCCTAGAGGTAACCGTTTTACTCTTGTTCTCAACAGTCTCAATGCTTGTTACAATTTGTATGCGACAATCAAGGCAAACCTGCAAAATACTGAGCTGGATGGACTTGTCTTCACTGTGCTGTATAACAATGATGTGCCATTGGTTGTGCTTATGTACAATCCTCATGTGTTGGTGGAGGACATTCTTTCTTTTCTAAGGAAGTACTGCTCCTATGCAAGTTATTCCCACCAGGTTCTAAACACTGAGTCTATATGGACTGGAAAACATAAGTTTTTTGTGCGCTTTGAAGAGGACCCTGCAGGACCATTGGGGGTTAAATACCCTCCCAGAAATTTTGCAATTGGCCGTGATAAAGGTTATTTATTTTTTCCCCAGCCTCCTGTGTTTTGCAGGAAGTGTAAAACGTATGGGCATACTTATGAAGACTGCACACAGGAAGGGGTTACATGCAACAAATGCAACCAGGATGGTCATCTGGCTAAAGACTGTAAGAATCCTATTGTGTGCAATATGTGTAGTACAGTGGGACATGCATTTAAAAACTGCCCAATGCGTGCAAAAAATAAGAGGGTGAGGACTATGGCGGAGGTAGTAGCAGGTGAAGCCAGTGGCAGTACATCTAATGTGGTTCTAAGCTCTGTTGTCCAGGGAATTCAGGAGCCGACGCCTAAGGAGCCTGCTGAGCCGACGCCTCCCAGAGGGCCTGCTGGGCCATCACCTCCTGGGGAGCCTGCTGAATCTCTCACTGAGCTAACTCATGCTAGCAAAACGGTGGCTGAAGAAATGGAAGTGGCTTTGTTGGAAGGAGACCTGCCTCACCCCTCTGATGACTTGACTGGTTTGAGGGGGGATGGTGAGATAGATGCTTCTCTCTCCAGGACTCCGGTCTTGTCCTGGGAAGGAATTTACATAGAACAAGATGGCGGAGGTGGCCAAGGAGACTTTCCATCTTCTCTTGTGAGATCTGCTGAGGAGGAGGGAGAAGGGTCGTCTTCCAAAAGACTACGTACTATGCTGTCACCCTTGAGTGAGGATGGAGCCAGTCCAGACAGGGGAATTTACCCTATCTCTCATTTCTCTGAGGATTTTCCTTTTTTAGGGGAGGACGCAGAAAAAGCTGTCTTTGTGTCCGGTTGCCAGCCTCCAGGAGGCGTAGGCTGATCAGACAGTGGGGTATCGGTGGTTACGTCCGTAAAAAGATCAAGATATGGGCTCCAAAACTACATTTAATGTCATATCCATAAATGTCAGACAAATAGCATCTAAGTCTAGACGTGCTTTAGTTTTGGATCATGTCAGGAATCTTGGAGCAGAAATTTCTTGCCTGCAGGAATGTGGCATATCTGAACCACCGGGGGAGGGGGATTGGCCCTATGGGCAATGTGTTTGGTCAGGGTCTTCGTTTAATAAAAATGATGGTGTAGGGATACTACTGGGGAATAAGGGTATAAACTTGGAGAGTTACACAGTGGTTGAAATAGGTCGATGTTTGATTGCAGTAGTGTGTTGTAGGGGATTTAGGGTCAGGGTGATAAATACGTATTGCCCTACAGACAGGGCGAGTAGGCTGGCTTTGTTAGAAAAGCTGAGCCTTTTCCTACCTGGGAGGATACCTACAATTTTTGTAGGAGATTTCAATTGCTCCTTTGATGGAGAGGGCCTGGATGTGACCGGGAAAAAGTTAAATCAATTAATGTCTGACTTTTCTTTTCTAGATACGGCAGAAATGCATTTGGGTAAGCCACCACCACCAACGTATAAATCAGACAGAGGAGGGGTTGAGTCTAGGATTGACCGTATATGTGTATCCAAGAATCTAGTTTGTAAGACTTTTGTTCAAAGTGAGGTACCATTTTCGGATCATGTATGTTTGCAAGTATGGATGGAAGGTAATTGTAAATTTAGTTTTGGGAGGGGTGTATGGAAGTTGAATAGTAGATTATTAGAGGACGTGGAAGTGATGGATGAGTTTAAGTGTAAGTATGCTGTGTGGAAAAGGGAGAAAAATAGTTTTAAAGATGTGCTTAAGTGGTGGGATTGGGTGAAAGTGCAGATTAAAATTTTTTTTGTAAAATGGGGACATAAACAAGCTACTAGACTACGTAACCAGTATAAAGATCTGAATGTTAGGATAGAATGGTTACGTAAGATGGGTGAAAATGGGATTGATATGAGTGATTTGTTGGAAGAAGCCAGAAAGGAGTTAAAGCAGGTTTTGGAAAGAAAAGGTAAAGAAATCATTTTTAGATCAAAAGTGGAATATCTAGATAAAAATGAAAAATGTACAAGATTTTTTTTCAAAAAAATGTGTGGTAAGAAAGAAGATATGAATGAAGTTGTTAATGAGAAAGGTGAGTGTATGGAGGGTGTAGATGTGGTAAAAGTGGTGGAATCATACTATTCAGAGTTGTATGGGAAAAAATGGATTGATAATGGTTTGATGAATGAGGTTTTGGGTGGTTTGGAAAGTGTCCTTGGTGAGGATGACTGCGTGGGGTTGAATGAAGAGATAACTCTTGAAGAAGTGAAGAATGTGATAATGAGTGCGGGGAAAAATAAAACTCCTGGTAAAGATGGTATTCCGGTGGAATTCTACGTAAAGATGTGGGAGGTAATTGGGGTAGACTTGCTGGAAGTGTGTAAGAATATATGGGATAAAGGGGTTTTGTGTGAGTCTATGAAAGAAGGTGTGATTGTTTTGATCTACAAGAAAGGAGACAAGAAGTGTTTGGGTAATTGGAGGCCAATTTCATTATTGAATGCAGATTATAAATGTTTTAGTAAAATCTTGGCTAATCGTATGCGTGAGGTGGTAGGTAAAATTGCAGGGGAGGAGCAAGTGTGTGCTGTGCCAGGTAGAAGTATGACTGATAATTTGGTTTTGTTGAGAGATTTGATTGGTGACTGTATGAGTAGGAAACAGAAGTGTATGATGCTTGCATTGGATTTTGAAAAGGCTTTCGATAGGGTGTCGCACGGGTTTATGTTTGCTGTACTTGCTAGGATGGGTTTTTCCACTAGGTTTTTGGACGGTGTGAAGTGTTTGTACAGGGATGTGTCAAGTGAAGTTTTGGTGAATGGTAATTTAAGTTCAAAAGTAAGTGTAGAATCTGGGGTTAGACAGGGGTGCCCTATGTCCCCTGTTTTGTTTATTTGTGTAATTGAAGTTTTGATGTGTTTAGTAAGAAGAGATAAGGTAATGAGAGGTTTTCTGATTCCAGGGAGTGGGGGTAAATGTGTTAAAATTTTGGGTTATATGGATGATGTGGTGGTCGTGAGTGATTGTATGGCTGGGCTGAATAGAGTTAAATTATGGTTGGATTTCTTCTGTGGTGCATCTGCTTTTAAAGTGAATTGGGGTAAGTGTGTATTCAAGTGTTTTGGAGACAGGGGAGTAAGAATGGGAGGGGTGAGAAATGAAGTGGGTGCAGTGAAAGTGTTGGGGATTCAGTTTAATGATGATTTAAGAGGGAATGAGAGTTGGGATGAATGTGGCTTGAGAATTGAGAGGAAGTTAAATTTTTGGAGGCTTAGGGACCTGACTCTATCGGGGAAGGTATTGATAATAAAATCGGTTATTCTGCCAATTTTGGTCTTTGTGGCTTGTGTTTTTCCAACCGCTAGTAGGAAGATTAAGAAGTTAGAGAAAATGGTTTTTACCTTTTTTTGGGGAAGCCGAATGGAGAAACTGAAGCGTGAATTTGTGTATAAGTCTTGTGAGAATGGGGGTTTGGGTTTTCCACATGTTGAGGTTTTTCTTGGGCTTAATTATATTAAAATGGTGGTGGTTCTTTTGGGGAAAGGCAGTAAGAGCGCGTATATGGTTAGGTATATGGCTGGTTGGATGCTTTATGGGTTAGATTGGGTTAAGAGAGATGCCACTGTGCCTGTTGCTTATGTATGTCCTGTATGGTATATTCTGATTGAAAAATTTATTAGGAAGCATGATTTGATTGCAGTTCCAATGGGTGAGTTTAAGAATAAGAAGGCTGTGTTAAAAAGGTTGTGTGTGAATGAGGTTGTGTGTAATATTGTGGGTTTGAGAGGACAGGATGTTGTGAATGTTTGGAAGAAGTTAAGTGTGACAGGTATGTCAAATAGGCAAAAAGACATAGTGTGGATGGCGATGCATGATATTTTGCCTGTTAGAGATGTGCAGAGGAGGAGGATGTTAGTTAGATTTGAGGTTTGTCCGAGGGTTGGGTGTGGTTCTTGTGAGACTGTAAGACATCTCTTTTGGGACTGTGATTATGCCTATGAGGTCTGGAGAAGAATGGGTGGTTTGTGTAAGGAATTGGCTGGGGTAAATTTTATGGATTGGAAGGTTGCAATGTTTGCTATAGGTGCATGTAATAGGGCAAGTGATAGGGTATTATGGCTGATTATGGTGTGTATAATGGAGAGCTTGTGGGATGTGCGCAATTTAGGTATTTTCAAGCACAAGTGGGTACCAATTAATGATTGTGTAAGGATGATATTGTCGAGATTATATGTGGTTTATCGCTGGGATAGTCAGTGTGGTGGTGGCATAGACGCAGAGGGAGTTTGGAAATTTAAGAAATGGAGAAGGTTAGTGAAATACAGTTAATTGTTGTTTTCTATCTCTGTTTCAAATGTTGTCCCTTGTATTATTATGTTCCTTTTTTTGATCGGAATAAAGTATTACCATGATGATGTATGACTAAGGCAACTTATGCCTTAAAGATGCAAAATGGTTCTTGCGTTGTACTGTTGCTTTAAGTTGAACTGAATGGTATTAAAAAAAAAAAAAAAAAAAAAAAAAAAAAAAATCTGTTCTTATCAGTTTAATATCTGATACGTCCCCTATCTGGGGACCATATATTAAATGGATTTTTAGAACAGGGAGATGGAAATAGAGCTTGCTCTGTCCACTCCACGCATTGACCTGGTATTGCAGTATTTCCAGGACCGGTGCACCCTTTCCTTATGTGTTTACTAAAATCAGATTCCAAAAGTGCTTTTTGTGTTTGCCATTGTTTTTGTCTTTCGGATGGGATCTCCCCTTTTAATCCCATTATTTCAACACCTGTTGGACAATGCATTTGTACAGTCATGTGTGATAATGAGCTAATTTATTAAATGCAATTAATTAATACATTGCCACCTCTTGTTTTGTGTCGTCTGTGTTTCTGTGTTTCCGGCATTTCACATTGGAACAGCTCATTCACCTTCCTTGTCTTCTCTCCGCCCTCCCTCCTAGGTAGGTTAAAGAGCTGCACCTGAGCCAGCCACTGATTGATGCAGCACCATAGTCAAATAGTGGAGTGGAGTAGGGGAACAGCAAACAGCCATTAAAGCAGCCAGCCCGCCCGCCCGCCCGCCCGTCACAATGGACCTACCTGTGTACACTAGATGGATGTGATGGAATGTACTGTGGTCCCTACATTTCAAGAAGAAGTAAGAATTGCAGTTGCAACAAACCCTTGCTTGCCTACAAAGAGAGCAGCAATTTGGATTTGTTACTATGTTACCTGGAAGAATAACAAACTGTGCAAGGATGGAGGTTGTAGGAGCAAGGAGAACAAGTTGTCTGTAAAGTTGGTGGATGCCTATTTTCCATTTTGCAGTCCCTTGTCTCCCTCTTGTGGCCTCCTGGAGGCAACTAGCTGTGCAAAAAAAAGACAGCCTGGGGGCCGGCTGTTGCAGTGTTGCCCTCTCAGGCAACACTGAGTGACTGACTGAGCCGCACCGTCTTATATAAAGTTCAGACGGAACTTTGCACGTGTCATAGTGGAGACCTCCGGAGCCAGAGCCAGCTTTCTGACATCATAATGGGGCCTCAGAGATAAAAGCCTGGGCCCAGGCAGTGTTGGTCAGTGCTGCTCAGCAGGCAGCACTGGACTGGATTAAAGCTGATACAAGGTGTGAAAGGAGAAGGGGTGGCAGTGGGCATGCACTTACTGCTGCTGCTGCTGCTGCTGCTGCCAGTGTTTGCACGGCAGGAGGGCATTTGGGCGTTGCCAGGAAGGCGTTTTTATGTCGATTCCTCCTCTTTCAGCACTGCATTGTGGTGCAAGCAAAAGAAGCAAATCCTGTCTTGCTTCCTCTCCGGCCTTTATTCACCTCCCGCTTAGTAGCTGTGAGTGTGTGTGAGCCTGCAGGGCCCCATGGAATTGCCTAGGAGTAGGCTGAATCGCTGCAAGGGGTGAACAGCAGTATTGGGCAGGCTCGGTCAACGCGCGGCCCGTTCGGGTTATCGCTTCTCGGCCTTTTGGCTCAGATCAGGTTTATTGCCTGGTCTGGGCCGGGGGTTCGGTCTTTCGTGGAGTCCTATCCGACGTTTTTGGGAGCGATCATCGTGCCGTTGGGCATTCCATTTCAAGATGGCAGCTGTGCGTAACACTATCCGTTTCGTGGTGAATGAGCAGAGGAGAGACGAAGTTGATACTGGACATATCATTGAGAACATCCTTCTGGACCTGGCTGGAGTTAAGTTGGTAGAGGTATTCTGTATCCAAGCTTTCAGCAATATTGCTACATATGATGTATCCTTTTTTGAGGCCGCCTACTGTTTAAACGTTTTTCAGTTGCTAAAGGAAAAACACATGCATGAGGCATTAACATCCATTGAAGTGCAACCTCCTTTTTCTACAGTGGAGAAATGTATAACAATTCATATGTATAACCCATTTTTGGATAGAAGGCTGGTCAGGGCTTTTTTAGCTCATTACTGTACCCATGTTAGAGGAGGTGTGGAGCAGAAGAACCTATGGGGAGTCTTTAATGGTGATATCAAGTACTGGGTCAGGCTGAAACCTGACTCCAGCTGTATTGGAGGAGTGATGAATCCTCCTGCTAATTTTTCCATTGGTGGGAATAAGGGATATCTGTACTACCAAGATATGCCATGCTTTTGTAGATCATGTTTTTCCTACGGGCATACCAAAGATGCATGCAAAGGCAAAGTTTGCAGAAATTGCAAGGAAACAGGACATGAGGCTAGCGCATGTATTTCCCCATCCAGGTGTGATATTTGTGGTTTGCCTGGTCATACCTGTAGGAAATGTCCAAAGGTGTTTCCTTTCTTAGGACAAGAGAGAAGAACATGGGGCAGACAGGTGAGAACAACAAGTTCCCTTGCTGCCTCTTCTGAGGTAATTTCAGAGCCAGCTGGCAGTGTTTCTGTGGCTGCTTCTCAGGACCCTGGGAAAGCTGGATTAGGAGAGGTTCTAACCTCACATACTGACAGCATGGAGTTGGGTGTGGTCCCTCCTGCAGAGCCAACTGTTGATGAGACACCTGGGGTTATACCTATGGAAGGTAAAGACACAGCGCCATCTAGTGGGTGTGCATACCCTGATAATGGTGCAAGTATGCAAATTTTGTCCTTTTCTAGCCCAGAGTCAAAAATGGACGATTCAGCAAAAGTGGAGTGGTCAATATCGGAGGAGGACGAGAAGGAGGCCAGGATGCCTAGTGCCACTAGTGCGGAAATCTTCCATAAAGTTGTCTCAAAAAGGGGGAAGTCTGGAAAGGCGGTGAAGAGACTTAAGATAGGCTTATTGGAAGATTCTGCTCATGCAAATCCTTTTTCTTTGCTGGATAGTGACTCCAGTTCTAGCCCTAAGTCATCTGAGGTGGCCTCAGAAGTACCCAGCTCTCCTGGGGAAGGTTTCCTCAGTGAAGTCAATGTGGCAAATTTGGAAAGAGCGATGTATTTCCCTGGGACGTGATATGTTCTGGTTTTTCCATGGCTTTCCATTGCACTAACCATACTATGCCCGCATGTCTTTGAGATTAAAAATTGTCTCACAAAATGTACGGGTGTTCTCCTCTGCTCACAAGCGTGCTGCAGTCCTGGACTTTTTGGCCTCTAAGGGCAGTGACATTGTTTGCGTACAAGAGTGTGGTTTGTCAAAAATGCCTAGGAAAGAAGAATGGAAGTTTGGGGAAGCAATTTGGTCTTTTTCTTCCACAAATAGGAATGATGGAATTGGTATTCTTTTTAAAAATAATGAGTTTGTCATCAAACAGACTCAAATTATACAGGAAGGAAGATGTGTCTGTGTGTTACTATCCTATAAGGGGTGGCAGTTTAGGCTTATCAATATCTATGGCCATGCTGTGAAAACTGATAGGTTGGCACTTTTTGATTCTTTAAAATTTTTTCTTCATGGTAAAGTTCCTGTAATTATTGTTGGTGACATTAACTGTATCCTGGAGAAGCAGGCCCGAGCTGGGTCCACAGAATCTAATGTGGATGTCACTGGAGTTTTGTGGAATAAAATTTTGCAGGACTTTGCTTTGCAGGACGCTGTCACCAGGAAACCAGGTCCATTTACTTACCATGCCGATGACGGAAGAACGGATTCTCGTCTGGACTTTTTCTTTTTTTCTACTTCAGCAATGAAATGTGTAGATTATGCGCAGGAGAGAGTGTGGTTTTCAGATCACGAGTGTTTGTTGGGGGTTTTTGTTATAACTAATTTCTTTTATGGTAGAGGGGTATGGAAGATGAATGTTAGTTTTCTGAGTGATGAAAGGGTGAAAACTAGGTTTGGGAAAAAATATGGGTTTTGGGTTAGGAAGAAAAGTTCTTTCTCTAATGTGTGTGAATGGTGGGTATGGGTGAAAAAAAAGATTGGTGGGTTCTTTAGACAGATAGGGTATAGAAGAGCGAGAAGGAAAAGATTAGAATATTCACGCTTTAATATGCGGATGACTTTCCTTCAACAATGTAAAAATTTGGGTATGGATGTAAGACACGATTTGGAAAAAACAAAAAAAGATATTAAGGAGTGGTTCCGAGAGAAAGGGAAAGAAATAATATTTAGATCTAAGGTGGAGGTTAGAGATAATCACGAGAAGTGCACTAGATTTTTCTTTAAAAAAATGTGTGGTGGGAAAAGTGGAATGAATGTGTTATTGGATAAGGATGATAAAGAGGTGTTTGGTAAGGATGTGATTGATGTGGTGTCTGATTTTTATAAACAACTGTATGATGTGAAGAAGTGTGATCTGGGTGATGATGAGGAGTTTTTGGATATTGTGGGTAATTTTGTTCCTGAAAGTGAATGTGAGTCTTTGCTTGGTGAGATTATGGATGGTGAAGTAAAGGATGTGGTGGGAAGTATGGCTAAAAATAAGTCTCCAGGGATCGATGGAATACCAGCTGAGTTCTATGGGAAATATTGGGATATAATTGGGAAGGATGTTATAGATGTTATGAGAGTGTTGTTTTCTGGGACGAATATGTGTGATGTGATGAAGAAGGGTATGGTAGTTTTGTTGCATAAAAAAGGAGATAAGAGACGGTTAGAAAACTGGCGACCAATTACTTTGCTTAATACGGATTATAAAATTTTTGCCAAGCTGATTGCGAATCGTATGAGGAATGTGATTGGGTGTGTGATTGATGAGGATCAGGTATGTGCGGTACCGAAAAGGAAATTGCATGAGAATGTGGCATTGGTGCGGGACATGCTTGAGGATTGTAAGGGTCGGAATAAGAAGGTGATTGTGTGTGCGTTAGATTTTGAGAAAGCGTTTGATCGTGTGGCGCATGTGTTTTTGTTCAAAGTGTTAGAGAGAATGGGTTTTCCGGTTCAGTTTGTGAGTTTGTTGAAGAAATTATACGCGAATGCAAAGAGTTGTGTGCAGGTGAATGGGTTTTTTTCAGAATCATTTTGTATTATGTCTGGTGTGCGACAGGGTTGTCCGTTGTCTCCCATCCTTTTTATTTGTGCGATTGAACCATTGTTGCAAATGATTAGAAATGATAAGGTTGTGAAAGGTTTGGTGGTGCCCGGGTGTGATGGAAAGCGTGTGAAAGCTTTGGGATATATGGATGATATTTGTGTATTGTGTGATTCAGTGTATGATATGTCCAGAGTGAAGTTGATTGTAAATATGTTTTGTATTGCGTCTGCTTTTAAAATAAATTGGGGTAAGAGCAAATTTAAATTTTTCTTCAGTAATGAACGGGTGAGTGATCCTGATATGGAACAGGTGAATGGTGTGAAAATTTTGGGTATTGTGTTTGATGATGAGTTGAAAGGGAGAGAAAGTTGGGATGAGTTAGGTGGTAGGATTGTGAGAAAGTTGGAAATGTGGAGAATGAGGGATCTTTCTTTTTCGGGGAAGGTTTTAATTGTCAAAAGCATTATTCTACCTATGATTTTATATGTTGCTTTGGTTTTTCCTCCTGCTGTTGCTATGTTAAAAAAAGTAAATAGAGTTTTGTTCCTTTTTTTATGGGGGAGCGGGATTGAGAAGGCAAGGAGAGAAATTCTAATGAAAAGCAGACGTAATGGAGGCTTGGATTTCCCAAATTTGGAGATTTTCATTGGAATTAATTGTGTACGTTTTTTTGTTGAGCTTTTATTTAAAGAATCCAAGGCTTCTAGAATGTCGAAGTATTTAGCTGGAACGGTGATTCAGCGTTTAAGGTGGGAAAAACGGAATTTATGTAAACCAATTGCTTTTCAGTGCACGGGGTGGTATTTGTATGTAGAAAAATTTATCAAAAAGTTCCAGCTAGAGGATGTAAGAATGGAGAGATTTTTGAGTGAAAAGAATGTTGTGAGAAGTATGTGTATGAATAATGTGATGTGTTCTGTAAATGGTTTGAATTCGATGGAGTCTAAGTCTGTGTGGAAGAAGATTGTTACGTATGATGTGTCAAATAAGCAGAAAGATTTGTTATGGATGTCGGTACATGGAGTGTTGCCTGTAAGGAGTGTTCAGAAAAGAAGAGGTTTGGTTGCATCTGAAAGGTGTCCGAGAGAAGGTTGTGGGGATGATGAGGATGTGAGTCATGTGTTTTGGTCGTGTAAGCATGCAAAGGATGTTTGGAAAAAGTTGAGTGGGTTGTGTGAAGAATTGACTGGTTTGAAGGTTTTGACGTATGAAATTGTCTTGTTTGGTTTGTGTAGTTTGGGTAGTGAAAAGGATAGAGTGTTGTGGATTTTTCTGACTTGTGTGAAAGAAGTATTGTGGAATACGAGGAATTTGAATGTGTATAAAAGAGAAGTATTTGAGATGGAGGATGTGGTTAGTATGGTATTGGCTAAATTGTATTTTTATTATAAATGGGATCTAGAAAGAGGTATGGATGCGGAAGGGATATGGCGATTGTTGAAATGGAGGTATTTAGTTTGAGGAATTTGTTTGATTTATCTTGTATTTGATGGAAAAATAAAATAATGAACCAGAGTGATGAGATTTTTTGAAAAATAGAGAGGTGGTTTGAACAACTACAGTTCTCGGTTTTATTCAAAAAAACCTGAATGGTTTAATAAAAAAAAAAAAAAAAAAAAAAAAAAAATCTGTTCTTATCAGTTTAATATCTGATACGTCCCCTATCTGGGAACCATATATTAAATGGATTTTTAGAACAGGGAGATGGAAATAGAGCTTGCTCTGTCCACTCCACGCATTGACCTGGTATTGCAGTATTTCCAGGACCGGTGCACCCTTTCCTTATGTGTTTACTAAAATCAGATTCCAAAAGTGCTTTTTGTGTTTGCCATTGTTTTTGTCTTTCGGATGGGATCTCCCCTTTTAATCCCATTATTTCAACACCTGTTGGACAATGCATTTGTACAGTCATGTGTGATAATGAGCTAATTTATTCAATGCAATTAATTAATACATTGCCACCTCTTGTTTTGTGTCGTCTGTGTTTCTGTGTTTCCGGCATTTCACATTGGAACAGCTCATTCACCTTCCTTGTCTTCTCTCCGCCCTCCCTCCTAGGTAGGTTAAAGAGCTGCACCTGAGCCAGCCACTGATTGATGCAGCACCATAGTCAAATAGTGGAGTGGAGTAGGGGAACAGCAAACAGCCATTAAAGCAGCCAGCCCGCCCGCCCGCCCGTCACAATGGACCTACCTGTGTACACTAGATGGATGTGATGGAATGTACTGTGGTCCCTACATTTCAAGAAGAAGTAAGAATTGCAGTTGCAACAAACCCTTGCTTGCCTACAAAGAGAGCAGCAATTTGGATTTGTTACTATGTTACCTGGAAGAATAACAAACTGTGCAAGGATGGAGGTTGTAGGAGCAAGGAGAACAAGTTGTCTGTAAAGTTGGTGGATGCCTATTTTCCATTTTGCAGTCCCTTGTCTCCCTCTTGTGGCCTCCTGGAGGCAACTAGCTGTGCAAAAAAAAGACAGCCTGGGGGCCGGCTGTTGCAGTGTTGCCCTCTCAGGCAACACTGAGTGACTGACTGAGCCGCACCGTCTTATATAAAGTTCAGACGGAACTTTGCACGTGTCATAGTGGAGACCTCAGGAGCCAGAGCCAGCTTTCTGACATCATAATGGGGCCTCAGAGATAAAAGCCTGGGCCCAGGCAGTGTTGGTCAGTGCTGCTCAGCAGGCAGCACTGGACTGGATTAAAGCTGATACAAGGTGTGAAAGGAGAAGGGGTGGCAGTGGGCATGCACTTACTGCTGCTGCTGCTGCTGCCAGTGTTTGCACGGCAGGAGGGCATTTGGGCGTTGCCAGGAAGGCGTTTTTATGTCGATTCCTCCTCTTTCAGCACTGCATTGTGGTGCAAGCAAAAGAAGCAAATCCTGTCTTGCTTCCTCTCCGGCCTTTATTCACCTCCCGCTTAGTAGCTGTGAGTGTGTGTGAGCCTGCAGGGCCCCATGGAATTGCCTAGGAGTAGGCTGAATCGCTGCAAGGGGTGAACAGTAGTATTGGGCAGGCTCGGTCAACGCGTGGCCCGTTCGGGTTATCGCTTCTCGGCCTTTTGGCTGCGACCAAGTGTATTCGTACAGGAGGTTTCAGTCAGAAGGTGCCTGGGGTACCCGGCTACTTGGCCTGGGGGGATCGTCACTGGTTTATCGCCTTGACTTCACCCCCCTGCAGCTATTGGGTAGTCGGACTAGTCCTCAGGCAACGGGAAGGGATCGCTAGGCGGACAGCTTGCGCTGGACGGCCTAGAAGGGCGGAAAAAACTTGTTGGGACAAGCAGGAATGCCGTTCACCTATGGGTTTGTAACTGGGGAGACCCAGTTACGCCAAACCATCCGGATCGAGGTCGGAGAGGAACATCGCCAGCGGAAGAACCTGAAATTCATAGTAGGGGAAATCCTGCTTGGCTCCTTCGGCCTCAGACGGGAAAATATCCTGTGTCTGAATGACCAGGAAGGCCGCGGTCGGTATACCATCTCCTTCTGCACCGCGGCCTGCTGCGATACGATCTGTGCAGCCCTGTCTGGTTCCGACCAGACAGATGAGCGCCTAGATGGGCTTCATTTTTCTCTCCTCTACGGAGAAGAATCTATTCCACTGGTCGTGGTAATGCATAGCCCCTTTGTCCCCGCCAAGGACATTGACACATTCCTAGGGCGCTATTGCAAGGAAATTCACTTCTCGCATGAAGTAAAAAATGCTGAGGGATTTTGGAACGGAAAGAGAAAGTACTTTGTCAAGTTCTTTCAAGACCCCAATGGCATACGTGGCTTTGTGCACCCTCCAGCGAATTTTGCCATTGGGAAGAACCGGGGATACCTGTTTTACCCCCAGATGCCCCGGTTTTGCTGGAACTGCCAAAAATATGGGCACACAAAAGAATCATGCAGTGAAAACAGTGTTGTTCGCTGTAACAAATGTGGAGGCCTGGGGCACGTGGCCGCCAAGTGCAGTTCCAGAGCAACATGTAACCTGTGCGGGGAGGCAGGTCACATGTATAAAGACTGTCCTAAAAGAACGCAGTCATTGAGGGGTGGGCCTAGGCCTGGTCCATCCCGTCCGGGGCCAGGGCAGCAGTCCACAACAGGTGTGGACTCTGCTGGTAATGCCCCGGAAACGGCACCCGCCGAAGGGCCAGGACCAAGACCCTCCAAGTCACGAGTGGAGGGTGGTCCTGGGGATTCCAAAGGGCCGGAGCAGGGCTGTTCTGGTTCTGCGATGAAGGCCCCGAGCTCCATACCTGAGTCGGTTGGTAGGAAATCTCGCCGGTCCTCGGTGCCGTCAAAGGAGGACTGGGCAGAGGTGGTGGCTGGTGATGATCCAATTAAGGGATCTAGAAGGAGGGGCTCCACGCTGGACCTCCCTGCCACCAGCTGCCTCCGACCGACTGAGAAGCCCGAGTCTGACCCTCTTATTACGCCAACAGGGGGTCGGGCATTGACGGCTTCAGGTGCAGTAGGCAAGATGACGAGAGAGAAGGAGGGGACCTCACAGGCTCCTGAGCGCCCTGAGCAGATGAGTGACCCGGAGATACCTGCAGCCGTACCGGAGGTAGCAGCGGCCGGAGTTCGCGATGGTGATGACAACAGCCAGGAGTCGGAGGTGACATCCAGTGACGGGGAGGAGGAATCAAGGATGGACCTGACGAGTACGGGGAAAAGGCTAAGAGAAGAAGATGTGCCCACCATAAAGAGGAAGACAATATGCCGCAGCTCGGATGAGAGTGAGTTCAGGGGAAGAGTCGGGTCGATTCATATATCTGGCTCTGACCCTGGGAAAATCCTGGAGTTTGCGTCCCCTGATACAGGGGAGTCTGGCTCCCAATTTATATCGGAGTCGGATTCCTCGGAGGTGGACACTGACGCCTAACAATAACTATGCCTTGTATTCCTCTGAAAGTTGCCTCGCTAAATGTGAGGTCCCTAAAGAGCCCTGTTCGCAGGGCTGCTTTATTCTCTTTTCTACAGACTATGGACTTTGATTTTTGCCTACTGCAGGAGTGCGGAATCCCTAACAGCATGGACTATATGGACTTGAAAAAAGACTGGAAGCTGGGCCCTTCGGTGTGGTCGGGTGCTAATGACTGTCGTTCTTCAGGTGTGGGATTGCTCTGCCGTGGCCATTCTATTTCGATACAAACCGTCACTGAGATTATGCCTGGCAGAGCTATTTTAACCCACCTGCACATTAATGGACTTTTAATACGTATTTTAAATGTCTATGCCCCTCCTGATAAACAGGAGCGGGCAGAGCTTTTTAATATTTTACCACTGTTTTGTGTTGGGTCTACCCCCCTGCTGGTAGGAGGTGATTTTAACTGCACAAGAGAAGGAGAAGGCCGGCAGGGTGGGGATGCAAATAGAAAAGACCGCACTACCTACCTGCTCAAAAATTTTATTGAAGATTTTAAATTGCGCGATTGCTGGAGGGAACTCTTGCCAGGAGACGCAGGTGCCACATGGTCTAATGGAAGAGTGAGCTCCAGAATCGATTTTATTTTTGCTTCCCATGATTTTATCTCTCAAAAATGTATGATTTTAACAAATATATTTTCAGACCATAAGCTCCTTAGTGTGTCCCTGGAGCTGGAGGGAGAGCAAAAAGTGAGTAAGGGCCTCTGGAGGTTAAACACCACGCTCCTAGAGGACCCTGAAAACAAAAGTGAGTTTGTGCGGACCTACCAGTGCTGGCAATCACAGAAAAAGCCCCACGAGACCATGCTGCACTGGTGGGAGGGCATTAAACCCAGAATTAAATTATTTTTTATCCGAGCAGGTAGGAAGAAAGCTAGAGAAAAGAAACAGTGGTTTTATGTTCTTAATAAGCGTTTGCATGTGCTTTTTAAACTAAAGGATGTTGGGTTTGAGGTGGATTCGGATATTTTAAATTTAAAAGCTGAAATAAAAAAATGTTTAGATGATAAAGGCAAACAAATCATTTTTAACTCCCATGTAAAACACCTTGAAGAAGATGAGAAGTGCTCCCGATTCTTTTTTAAAAAGGTAAATGGTAGGCGAGATGCTATTTTAAACCTAGAAGGGGAGACTTCTATGGGAGGAATGTTGAATGCAGCTTTTAACTTTTACCAACTCCTTTTTAGTAAAAAAGCTATTGATAAATCCTTTTTAAATCATGCTCTTAACTCCCTTGATTTTAAGTTAGATATTTTAGACCAGGAGGTTTTATCCCGAGATCTTAATTTAGAGGAACTTTTATCTGTTTTTAAAAGTTTTTCAGCGGGAAAGGCCCCTGGGGAGGATGGGTTGCCTATTGAATTTTATCTAACTTTTTGGGATGTTTTAAAAGAGGATATGATTTTACTGTACAAAGAGGTTTTTATCACTGAAGAGCTGCCCCCTTCCTGGAGAAGGGGGATCGTGTCTTTAATTTTTAAAAAAGGTGAAAAGGACCAACTGAAAAATTGGCGTCCCATTACACTTTTAAATGTAGACTACAAGATTTTAGCCAAATTGATAGCGGTCCGTTTTAAACCTTTTATCAGTAAGCTAATCCACCCAAACCAGGTCTGTGGGGTACCTGGTAGATCTATCACTGAGTCCCTTAATATTTTAAGAGATGTTATTTGGTATTTTAAAGATCGAGGCCAAAATCTTGCTATTTTATCACTAGACTTTGAAAAGGCCTTTGATAGAGTGTCCCATGAGTTCCTTTTTATGGTTCTTAAAAAGATGGCGGTGCCTGATTTTATGATAAGTCGTGTTATGCTTTTATATCGGTCCTGTTTTAGTGAAATTTCTGTAAATGGATTTTTAACTAAAGGTGTTCCTCTTTTATCTGGAGTCAAGCAAGGGTGCCCATTGTCTCCCCTACTATTTATATGCGCAATGGAGCCCCTGTTAGCTATGCTCAGAAGTGACAAAGTAGTCAGAGGCGCCCCGATACCTGGTGGGAGGGGTAACCAAATAAAGGTATTGGGCTACATGGATGACGTAACAATTTTATGCCCTGATTCAACATCCATGAGGAGGGCGCTGAGGAACACCACCTTTTTCTGCGAGGCTTCTGGTTTTAAACTTAACATTGATAAATGTGAGTGTTTTAATATAGGAGGCTGGGATTCCTCCCTGACCCCAGGAGTCAGAATGCAGAAGGACCAGATTAAAATTTTAGGCATTGTTTTTAATCAGGCGAACAATGGGACCTCTAACTGGGACTCAGTGATAGCAAAAATAGAGAAGAAGGTTTTAATGTGGAATCTTAGGAGCCTCACGATGGAGGGGAAAATTTTAATTATAAAAATGGTTTTAATCCCAATAATGCTTTATGTTGCCATGGTTTTCCCTCCGTCCATTTTATATATTAAAAAGCTAACACGCATTTGTTTTATGTTTCTGTGGGGCTCCAAGATGGAAAAATTAAAACGTGATTTTATGTATAAATGTAAGGACAATGGCGGGAGAGATGTTCCTAACCTTTTTACATTTTTTTATATCAAATATTTCTGCTTCTGTTTTAAAATGTTTAAATCCGATGGCATTTTTAGCTGCTTTTTAAAATATGCAGCGGGCATGGTTTTTAAGCGTTGGTCTCGTATCTCCCTAAATTCTCCTGTGCTCCTGTGTCCCCCAGAACACTACGTGGTGCTGGAGAAGACTGTCAGGCTCCTGAGCCTCCATGAGTTGGAGCCTGATATATTGGGGGACCAGAGGAAGGTGTCAGTGGCGTGTAGACACAGAGAAGAAATGGTGGCAGTTTCCAATCTCTCACAGGCAAGGTCCAAGCAAGTGTGGCGGAATGTTTTTGGGAAATACCTTGCAAATGTGCATAAGGACCTTGCCTGGGCGATCGTGCACCAGTGCCTCCCTACACGTGAGTTCCAACACAGGCGAGGACTGGTGGCGAGAGCCAAGTGCCCGAGAGATATGTGCAGAAATGATGAGACGGTAATGCACTTATTCTGGAACTGCCACTATGCACAGGAGATTTGGAGGAAGGCTGGCCTTTTATTAAAATGGATTTGCGGTCTTAACGATTTTAAATACGAGTACGTTTTTTATGGCCTTTTTACCTGCCCATCATTCAGACAGCAGATGATCTGCTGGATGATTATTAATTGTTTTAAAAATGCCATCTGGAAGGTTAGGAACATTCTTCTTTTTAAACGTGATTTTATTGATATTAAAGATTGTGTTAAAATCGCGTTGAGTGAATTATATGTATATTATCTAAGAGACAAAAAACATCTCGGAGCAAAAGAGGCGGCATCCATGTGGTGTCTGTCTCTATGGAACACAATTATTATGTAAATTATCCATGTATTTATAATTGTGATTTTATTGCTTGTTTTATGATGTTTTATCCTGCCATTGTCATACTTTTAAAGAAACCTTCTTCTCGTTGAAAATATATTGCCTTTATCGTTTTAATGAAATGTATTAAAAATAAACATTTTTAGTACCGAATTTTATGCTATAAAAAGGTTTTTTAATGAAATGTATTAAAAACGTTTTATTACTAATCTTATTGGACAATTGAATGTATAAACAAATTTATTATTACGGAATTTTATTTAACAGCATTTCATTACTGAATTTTATTTTGTAAAAATTGCATTCTATGTATGTGAATATTTGTCAATAAAAATTTGTTGAAACCTTATCTGTTCTTATCAGTTTAATATCTGATACGTCCCCTATCTGGGGACCATATATTAAATGGATTTTTAGAACAGGGAGATGGAAATAGAGCTTGCTCTGTCCACTCCACGCATTGACCTGGTATTGCAGTATTTCCAGGACCGGTGCACCCTTTCCTTATGTGTTTACTAAAATCAGATTCCAAAAGTGCTTTTTGTGTTTGCCATTGTTTTTGTCTTTCGGATGGGATCTCCCCTTTTAATCCCATTATTTCAACACCTGTTGGACAATGCATTTGTACAGTCATGTGTGATAATGAGCTAATTTATTAAATGCAATTAATTAATACATTGCCACCTCTTGTTTTGTGTCGTCTGTGTTTCTGTGTTTCCGGCATTTCACATTGGAACAGCTCATTCACCTTCCTTGTCTTCTCTCCGCCCTCCCTCCTAGGTAGGTTAAAGAGCTGCACCTGAGCCAGCCACTGATTGATGCAGCACCATAGTCAAATAGTGGAGTGGAGTAGGGGAACAGCAAACAGCCATTAAAGCAGCCAGCCCGCCCGCCCGCCCGCCCGTCACAATGGACCTACCTGTGTACACTAGATGGATGTGATGGAATGTACTGTGGTCCCTACATTTCAAGAAGAAGTAAGAATTGCAGTTGCAACAAACCCTTGCTTGCCTACAAAGAGAGCAGCAATTTGGATTTGTTACTATGTTACCTGGAAGAATAACAAACTGTGCAAGGATGGAGGTTGTAGGAGCAAGGAGAACAAGTTGTCTGTAAAGTTGGTGGATGCCTATTTTCCATTTTGCAGTCCCTTGTCTCCCTCTTGTGGCCTCCTGGAGGCAACTAGCTGTGCAAAAAAAAGACAGCCTGGGGGCCGGCTGTTGCAGTGTTGCCCTCTCAGGCAACACTGAGTGACTGACTGAGCCGCACCGTCTTATATAAAGTTCAGACGGAACTTTGCACGTGTCATAGTGGAGACCTCAGGAGCCAGAGCCAACCTTTCTGACATCATAATGGGGCCTCAGAGATAAAAGCCTGGGCCCAGGCAGTGTTGGTCAGTGCTGCTCAGCAGGCAGCACTGGACTGGATTAAAGCTGATACAAGGTGTGAAAGGAGAAGGGGTGGCAGTGGGCATGCACTTACTGCTGCTGCTGCTGCTGCTGCTGCTGCCAGTGTTTGCACGGCAGGAGGGCATTTGGGCGTTGCCAGGAAGGCGTTTTTATGTCGATTCCTCCTCTTTCAGCACTGCATTGTGGTGCAAGCAAAAGAAGCAAATCCTGTCTTGCTTCCTCTCCGGCCTTTATTCACCTCCCGCTTAGTAGCTGTGAGTGTGTGTGAGCCTGCAGGGCCCCATGGAATTGCCTAGGAGTAGGCTGAATCGCTGCAAGGGGTGAACAGCAGTATTGGGCAGGCTCGGTCAACGCGTGGCCCGTTCGGGTTATCGCTTCTCGGCCTTTTGGCTAATCTCAAGGGGTTGGTCAGGAGGTCCGTCTGTGTGCTCGCCCTTGGCCTTGTGGCATCGCTGGTTTACCAGCTTAAGCCACCTGCTGCTTTAGGGGGTGAGCCAGGAGACAAAGAAGGCGATCATGGGCGTTCAGATCGTATATCCCAGGACCGGAGATCTCCGGGTCAAGTTTGGAATCCGCATCAATGCTACAGCTGGATTGGAGAATCGCTTTCCTCTTGGACGTCTGGTGGACGAAGTTATTTTTGGAGCTCTGAAGATCCCTCGCCCTGCCATCCTCTGCCTCCAGGAACATAAGGTGGGTCATTATACCCTTGTGCTTAATTCTAGGAGCGACTGCCTAAATTTCTACAACACTTTGAAGAAGAACCGCAACAATGCTGCTTTGGATGGTCTTGTTTTCACTCTCCTCTATGAAGATGGGAATGTCCCTTTGGTTGTCTTCATGTACAATCCCCATGTGCCAAGGTCGGACATTGAGGCCTTCCTCCTCCGCCATTGTGAGTCTGTGGTCTTTTCCAACAAGATCCTCAACGAGGCTGGAATCTGGAGTGGCAAGTACAAATTTATTGTTAATTTTAAGAGGGATCCAGAAGGGGTTGATGGGCTAAGCAGACCCCCCTTGAACTTTTCTATTGGCAGGGACAGGGGCTATCTTTTCTTCCCTAACCCCCCTCTCTTTTGCAAGAACTGCAAGATCTTTGGACACATACTGGAGTCCTGTAATCAAGGAAAAAGGTGTGGGAAATGCGGCCAGGTGGGCCATGAGTCAAAGGTTTGTACCAACCCCATCGTTTGCAACCTCTGTGCACAGACAGGACACGCCTTCAGGAATTGTCCTAAGCGTTCTTATGCAGATATGGCCAGACAGAGGCCTGCTGGGAGACCTGAAGATCCTGAGGTTGCTGGTCCAATTATCCAGGCAGAAAGTCCACTGTCTGAGGAAATTGCAGTTGCAGGTGCGGAGGGTGGAGTGATGGAAATATCACCTGTGGAAGAAGACCTTCCCCCTCTTTCTGATGAGCAAACCGGGCTGCAAGGTGAAGGTGAGGTTGAGACTTCAGTCTCCATAACCCCAGTGATTGTGTGGGAGGAGGCAGAGGAGGCTCATGAGGTGGCTGGAGAGCAGGGTGATTTTGCAACAGCTGTTGTGAGACCAGGTGAAGAGGAGTTTGGGATGGCTCCAAAAAGGCAGAGAACAAACTTTTCACCATCAAGTGAAGGAAGTGCGAGTCCACAGAGGGACGGCGTGTATCCTGTGACTAGTATTTCTTTTGACACTCCTTTTCTAGGGGATCTGGAAGGCTCTATCTTTGCGTTGGATTGCCAGCCTCAAGAAGGAAAAGGCTGAGGAAAAGATGGGCTTGTTGTTCAACGTTTTCATCTCCAGATTAAAACATGGCTGCCAAAATCACATGTCATGTCCTATCCCTGAATGTCAGGCTGATTAAATCTAGGCCTAGGAGAATTGCAGCACTAGATTTCCTTAAAAATCTAGGGGCTGATATTTTTTGCTTGCAAGAATGCGGCATCTCTGATGCATTAGATGAAAAAGAATGGCAATATGGCCAAAGTATATGGTCAGGCTCGGTTAAAAATAAAAATGATGGTGTGGGAATCTTATTGGGGAATAAGGATTATAAATTTGATAGTTATACTGTGGTGGAGGCGGGTAGATGCTTATCTGCAATTATAAGCTATAGAGGGTGGAAGGTCAGGGTAATAAATGTGTATGGGCCAACAAGTAAAGGGGATAGAGTAGAGTTGTTAGAAAAATTGAGTATTTTTTTGCCTGGTAGGATCCCTACTGTGTGGGTGGGGGACTTCAATTGTGTTACCGAAGGATTTACTATGGATGTGTCGGGTAAAATGTTAAATAATTTAATTAATGATTTTTCTTTTGTAGATGCATCTGAAATGTTTTTAGGTAAGCCGCCGCCCGCAACCTTTAGAGCAGAGGGGGGTGGGGTGACATCCAGGATTGACCGGGTGTTTTTCAAAAATTTGGTATGTAAATCTTTCCGCCAAGATGATGTGATGTTTACTGATCACGTGAGTATGAGTGCTTTTTTTGAGGGGAATACAAAATTAAAGTATGGTAAAGGGGTGTGGAAGCTGAATATCAGGTTGCTTGAAGATAAAAAAGTGATGGATGATTTTAAGCGTGCGTATGTGGGATGGAAGTGGAAAAAAAGAAATTTTGCGAATATGTTAGAATGGTGGGATTGGATGAAGGGTGAAGTTAGGAAATTTTTTAAAAAATGGGGATATAAAAAAGCTGCAATTCGTAGGAATAAATATAAAGAGCTGAATATGAGAATGGAGTGGTTGAGGAAGCTTAGTATGCTTGGGTATGATGTGGGTGACTTGCTTTGTGCGGTCAAAAGTGAGATTAAGAAAGAGATGGATGAGAGGGGGAAAGAAATCATATATAGATCTAAGATTGAACATCTGGAAAAGGATGAGAAGTGCACAAGATTTTTCTTCAAAAAGATGTGTGGGAAGAAGGATGATATGGATGTTGTTATGAATAGTGGGGGTGACTGTGTTTATGGGGAGGATGTGATGAATGAAGTGGAGTCGTTCTATCGCGAGCTGTATGGTGACAAATGGACTGATAGAGATTTGGTGAATGATACCATGAATAAATTAGAGAATGTGCTAGGGAAGGAGGATTCTGATATGTTATCAGAGGGAATTACAATGGATGAAGTTATGCAAGTGGTCAAGAGTGCTAGTAAAAATAAAACTCCAGGGAAGGACGGTATTCCTGTGGAATTGTATGTGCAAGCGTGGGACATAATGGGAGCAGACCTAGTGGAAGTGTGTCAGTTTATGTGGGACAATGGGATAATGAGTGAATCTATGAAAGAGGGTGTTGTTGTGTTAATACATAAAAAGGGTGATAAAAGGAATCTGGGTAATTGGAGACCTATCTCTTTGCTCAATAGTGATTACAAGTGCTATAGCAAAATTCTAGCAAATCGAATGCGTGAAGTGATCGGTCAAGTAGTGGGGGAGGATCAGGTGTGTGCGGTACCAAGTAGGCGTATGACTGACAACCTGTTGCTGTTAAAAGATTTGATTGGGGATAGCATGGACAGAAAGCAAAAGTGTATGGTGCTAGCTGTGGACTTTGAGAAGGCGTTTGACCGCGTGTCACATGAATTTATGTTTGGTGTGTTGAATAAAATGGGTTTTCATAGCAAGTTTGTGAGTGCAGTAAGATGCTTGTATGGAGGAGTGACGAGCGAATTTTTGGTGAATGGGTTTTTGAGTGGTAAAGTGAGAATTAAATCGGGAGTCAGACAAGGTTGTCCGATGTCCCCCGTTCTTTTTATTAGCGTAATTGAAGTTTTGTTGTGTATGTTTAGGAAAGAGAAGGTGATGAGGGGCTTGCTGATACCTGGTAGTGGAGGTAAGGTGGTGAAAACTCTAGCTTATATGGACGATGTGGTCATTGTGAGTGAGTCTCTAGCTAGTTTGACTAGGGCTAGATTGGTGTTAGATCTTTTCTGTAGTGCGTCCGCTTTTAGAGTGAACTGGAGTAAAAGCATTTTTAAGTGTTTTGGTGACAGTAATGTTAGAATGGATGGTGTAAAGTGTGAACAAGGCGCAATTAGGGTTTTGGGTATTTTATTCAATGAAAACTTAAAGGGGAACGAGAGTTGGGATGAATGTGGTATGCGGATTGAGCGAAAGTTGAATTTCTGGCGTATGCGTAGTTTGACGTTTTCTGGTAAAACCTTAATCATTAAGTCAGTTATTTTGCCAATCCTGCTCTTTTGTGCAGTGATATTTCCCTTTTCAACCAGGAAAATAAAAAAAGCAAAGAAAATGGTTTTTACTTTTTTTTGGGGATGCAGGATGGAAAAGTTGAAGCGGGAGTATCTATATAAATTGTGCGAGCATGGTGGAATGAATTTCCCAAATATTGAGGTTTTCTTGGGGTTGAGTTATGTGAAGGTAGTGACGGTGTTGATTGAGCGGAATAACAAAACTGCGTATATGATGAGGTATTTGGCTGGATGGACGCTTTTCGGGTTAAATTGGGTGAAGAGGGATGCAAGAGTGCCTGTGGCATTTAAATGTCCTGTGTGGTACATGAAGATTGAATGGTTTGTGAGGAAGTATGATTTACTATCTGTACCTATGGTGGATTTCAAGAATAAGAATGGTGTGATGAAAAGAATGCGGGCGAATGAGCTTGCATGTAATATTGATGGGCTGCGGTCAGGTGAAGCGGATGCAGTATGGAAGAATTTGGATATTGTAGGGGTGTCAAACCGCCAACGGGATGTAGTGTGGATGTCATTACATAATATACTGCCTGTGAGACAAGTCCAAAAGCAGCGGGATCTCATTAGACATGAAGTGTGCCCTAGGGAGGGGTGTGGGGCTAGTGAGAGCATACGCCATCTAATATGGGATTGTGACTTCTCTTATGAAGTATGGAAGAGAGTAGGGGGTTTGTGTAAAGAGCTGGCAGGTGTAACATATGTGAATTGGAAGGTGGCAATGTTTGGGATGGGTGCATGTAGTAGAGCTAAAGATAGAATATTATGGTTAATAATGGTATGTGTGATGGAAAGTCTGTGGGATGTGAGGAATCTTTTGGTATTTAAAAGAAAGGTTGTGTCTGTAAATGATTGTGTTAAGATATTTTTGTCCCGGTTATATGTCAAATATTTATGGGATAAGCAGCGCGGTGGTGGCAATGTTGATTCCGAAGGGATTTGGAAATTCAAAAAGTGGAAAGCATTAATCCGCTATAAATAATGTTGTTTTGTCATCTGTTATTTCTGTAATGCATTGTCTTTCTTTTGGAATTAAATAAAAGAACAAATTTAAAGAGTAACCATAGAGATGATTGATATAAGCGATATCGTTTTTTTGATTATTCAGATTGAAAAACTTAAGTTTTCGCTTCGTATCTAACTGAATGGTTATTAAAAAGAAAAAAAAATAAAAAAAAAAAAAAAAAAAAAAAAACTTTAGGGTATTGCCTTGTTTCTTGGTCAGGAGGTGCCCTGGTACCCTTTTCCTTGGCCTGGGGGGATCGTTTCTCTTAGGAGAGACTTCACCCCTCTGCTGCTATTGGGGAGGAGGATTAGTCCAGGGCAACGGGGAGCGATCACTTGCCTGGCATCTAGGTGCTGAAGGTACTATCTTTGGATTTCTTTGGATATCGTTGGCTTTTGTTGCGGCAGGATGGAGGAAGTCCCTGACTACATGCGTACTCGGAATGCTGTTCGTTTTACGATGGAGGAATCTGGAGGACAAAGCAGAGACTTGGAATTCCTAACGAAGGTACTCTTGCTTGATCTTTTCCAGTTGGAGAGACAATGGATATTGTCTGTAATGGACTATCCAAGAAGAGGATGTTTCGATGTCACTTTTTGTACAGAGGACATTTATCTGGATTTTCTGGACACTTTAAAGAAGAAGAAGCAGGATCCAAGACTGGTTGGTGTGATTGTAACACCGCACTTTGCTCCTAGCAAAAAGTTGGTCATTGTTAAAATGTTTTCCCCCTATGTGTGTAAAGACGATATTATATGCTTTCTCACTAAGTTCTGTGAGGAGGTGGTGGAGAAGGGTAAGGTCTTTAATCCCTTTGGATTCTGGACAGGTAAATGGAAATTCCTGTGTAAATTTAAGGCAGTTGGAGAGGCTGGAAACTTATTGCTTCCTCCAGCACGCTTTAAAATTGGCAGTGCAAGTGGGAATCTCTACTTTTTTGGAATGGGGATTTTTTGCCACAATTGTAAAGAGTATGGGCATGAGAAGGAGAATTCTGGAAAAATAATTTGTACCAAATGTTTTAAGGAAGGTCATAAGTATAATGATTGTGAGAAGGGCAAAGTGTGTAACATGTGTAGAGAAGAAGGGCATGTGTTTAAAAATTGTCCAAAAAAAAGTAAAAGTGAAGCAAAGGAGGAGAGTAAGAAGACCGTTAAAAGAAAGGAAGAGAAAGTTACCCCACAAAAAGAGGATAAACCACAGAAAAAGGGAGGAGCGGGGAAAAGTGTTGAGGTTAAAAAAAGTGATGAAACAAAAAGGAGGAAAATTGTGGAACAAAATGTAGTTTCAGATGAAGATAGAGCAGAAAGAGATAAACTAGTGAAAGACGTGGAGGGATTAAGAGATAAAATTAATTTTGAGAAGGTTCGGAGGCGGGTACGAACCTGTTTAAGAGGGAATATACCAGATTTTCTGGAGAGATATAAAGTACCAACCTGGTTGGCATGTATTGTAAATTTGGAATGGGACGGTCAAGATCTTCGAGAACATCTTGTGGATATGCTTGGTGTAATCGCTGTAAGAAACGGTTTGTTTTATTAATTTTACTTAAAAAAAAAAAAAAAAAAGAGAGAGAAATAAAAATTATATTTGGTTTTTTCATAATGATGATCAAGTCTTTAAATTTGAAGTTTAAAATTTAACTCGAGACGGATCTGAGTGGAAACCTTATCTGTTCTTTTCAGTTTAATATCTGATACGTCCCCTATCTGGGGACCATATATTAAATGGATTTTTAGAACAGGGAGATGGAAATAGAGCTTGCTCTGTCCACTCCACGCATTGACCTGGTATTGCAGTATTTCCAGGACCGGTGCACCCTTTCCTTATGTGTTTACTAAAATCAGATTCCAAAAGTGCTTTTTGTGTTTGCCATTGTTTTTGTCTTTCGGATGGGATCTCCCCTTTTAATCCCATTATTTCAACACCTGTTGGACAATGCATTTGTACAGTCATGTGTGATAATGAGCTAATTTATTAAATGCAATTAATTAATACATTGCCACCTCTTGTTTTGTGTCGTCTGTGTTTCTGTGTTTCCGGCATTTCACATTGGAACAGCTCATTCACCTTCCTTGTCTTCTCTCCGCCCTCCCTCCTAGGTAGGTTAAAGAGCTGCACCTGAGCCAGCCACTGATTGATGCAGCACCATAGTCAAATAGTGGAGTAGGGGAACAGCAAACAGCCATTAAAGCAGCCAGCCCGCCCGCCCGTCACAATGGACCTACCTGTGTACACTAGATGGATGTGATGGAATGTACTGTGGTCCCTACATTTCAAGAAGAAGTAAGAATTGCAGTTGCAACAAACCCTTGCTTGCCTACAAAGAGAGCAGCAATTTGGATTTGTTACTATGTTACCTGGAAGAATAACAAACTGTGCAAGGATGGAGGTTGTAGGAGCAAGGAGAACAAGTTGTCTGTAAAGTTGGTGGATGCCTATTTTCCATTTTGCAGTCCCTTGTCTCCCTCTTGTGGCCTCCTGGAGGCAACTAGCTGTGCAAAAAAAAGACAGCCTGGGGACCGGCTGTTGCAGTGTTGCCCTCTCAGGCAACACTGAGTGACTGACTGAGCCGCACCGTCTTATATAAAGTTCAGACGGAACTTTGCACGTGTCATAGTGGAGACCTCAGGAGCCAGAGCCAGCTTTCTGACATCATAATGGGGCCTCAGAGATAAAAGCCTGGGCCCAGGCAGTGTTGGTCAGTGCTGCTCAGCAGGCAGCACTGGACTGGATTAAAGCTGATACAAGGTGTGAAAGGAGAAGGGGTGGCAGTGGGCATGCACTTACTGCTGCTGCTGCTGCTGCTGCTGCTGCTGCTGCCAGTGTTTGCACGGCAGGAGGGCATTTGGGCGTTGCCAGGAAGGCGTTTTTATGTCGATTCCTCCTCTTTCAGCACTGCATTGTGGTGCAAGCAAAAGAAGCAAATCCTGTCTTGCTTCCTCTCCGGCCTTTATTCACCTCCCGCTTAGTAGCTGTGAGTGTGTGTGAGCCTGCAGGGCCCCATGGAATTGCCTAGGAGTAGGCTGAATCGCTGCAAGGGGTGAACAGCAGTATTGGGCAGGCTCGGTCAACGCGCGGCCCGTTCGGGTTATCGCTTCTCGGCCTTTTGGCTACGATCTGGTAGGGGAAACCTTATTGGATCAGGTCAGAAGGCTTCTTTGGGGTCCTCCTTGTGGGGGCCCCGGGTAAACGAGTTGGGATCTTGGAGGTGCGAAGGACGACGACATGGCGGTTCGAGGGGCGGAGGACACGATCCGTTTTCAGGTAAAGCCTGCTTTTCTAAAGAAAATTTCGTTAAAAGAAATCGTGGAGGAGATCATTTATGGCGTGTTGAAGCTTCGTGCATCGGATGTGGAGAGCCTGCAGGATTTTCCTAATCAAGGTACTTTTGATATGACTTTAACAAATGAATACATGTGCATGGATGCAATGGAGAAAATCAGACTAAGTACTGCAGAGATTTTGAAAAAAGTGGATATTGAACCTTTATTCAAGCAAGCAAGAAGGGTCCTGATTGTGCATATGTACAACACCAGATTTTCAGAGGAACTTTTAAAAGCATACTTGTGGCGGTTTTGTGAGGAAATTTCTGCTGGAGAGAGACTAAAAAACTCATATGGTATACCTAATGGTAAAAGGAGGTACTTGGTGGTGTTTAACCCCTTAAGGACGCAGCCTAGTTTGGGCCTTAAGGCTCAGAGCCCATTTTTCAAATCTGACATATTTCACTTTATGTGGTAATAACGTCGGAATGCTTAAACCTATCCAAGCGATTCTGAGATTGTTTTCTCGTGACACTTTGGGCTTCATGTTCGTGGTAAAATTTGGTCGATATATTCAGTCTTTATTTGTGAAAAATTGCAAAATTTAGAGAAAATTTACAAAAAATAGCATTTTTCAGAATTTAAATGCATCTGCTTGAAAAACAGACGGTTATACCACCCAAAATAGTCACTAGTTCACATTTCCCATATGTCTACTTTAGATTGGCATCGTTTTTTGAACATTATTTTATTTTTCTTGGACGTTACAACGTTTAGAACATAAACAGCAATTTCTCATATTCTTAAGAAAATTTCAAAAGCCTTTTTTTGAAGGTGCCAGTTCAGTTCTGAAGTGGATTTGAGGGGCCTATGTATTAGAAACCCCCATAAAACACCCCATTTTAAAAACTAGACCCCTCAAAGTATTCAAAACAGCATATAGAAAGTTTTTTAACCCTTCAGGCATTTCACAGGAATTAAAGCAAAGTGGAAATGAAATTTGCAAATTTCATTTTTTCTGCTGAATTTCAATTTTATTCAATTTTTTTTTAGTAACAGAGAAGGTTTTACCAGAGAAACACTACTAAATATGTATTGTCCAGATTCTGCAGTTTTTAGAAATGTCCCACATGTGGCCCTACTGCGCTCGTGGACTAAAACACAAGCCCTAGAAGCAAAGAAGCACCTAGTGCATTTTGAGGCCTCTTTTTTATTAGAATATATTTTAGGCAGCATGCCAGGTTTGAAGAGGCGTTGAGGTATCAAAACAATGGAAACCCACCAGAAGTGACCCCATTTTGGAAATTACACCCCTCAAGGAATTCATTTATGGTTTTTGTTATCATTTTGACCGCACAGTTTTTTCACAGCACCTATTTGAATTGGGCTGTGAAATGAAAAAAATGATATTTTTTCCAATAAAATGTCATTTTTGATCAAATTTTCTTATTTTCACAGGGAACAACATACCCCATTTTGTTGCCCAATTTGTCCTTAGTGCGGCAATACCCCATTTGTGGTGATAAACTGCCGTTTGGGCCCATGGGAGGGCTCAGAAGGAAAGGAGCGCTATGTGTTTGTTGGAGTCCAGATTTTGCTGGATTGGTTTTCGGGTGCCATGTTGCATTTGCAGAGCCCCAGAGGTATCAAAGCAATGGAAACCCACCAGAAGTGACCCCATTTTGGAAACTACACCCCTCAAGGAATTCATTTATGGTTTTTGTTATCATTTTGACCGCACAGTTTTTTCACAGCACCTATTTGAATTGGGCTGTGAAATGAAAAAAATGATATTTTTTCCAATAAGATGTCATTTTTGATCAAAATTTCTTATTTTCACAAGGAACAACATACCCCATTTTGTTGCCCAATTTGTCCTTAGTGCGGCAATACCCCATTTGTGGTGATAAACTGCCCTTTGGGCCCATGGGAGGGCTCAGAAGGAAAGGACCACCATTTGGCCTACTGGAGCTTTTCTGGTGCTAAGTCATGTGTGCAGAAGCCCCTGAGGTACCAGTACAGTTGAAACCCCCGAGAAGTGACCCCATTTTAAAAACTACACCCCTTAAGACATTCATCTAGAGGTGTAGTGAGCATTTTGACCCCACAGGTACTGTGTAAAAGATAATGCGCAGCAGATGGTGCAGTGTGAGATTTGCAATTTTATATATGTATATGCCATTTCAGTGTCCAATATATTGTGCCCAGCATGCGCCACCGGAGATATACACCCCTTAAATTGTAATGTGGGTTCTCCTGGGTACGACAATACCCTACATGTGGCTGTTATCAGCTGCCTGGGCATACGGCAGGGCTCAGAAGGGAAAGATGAGGGGGGTAAGCTGTGCGGAGTGCATCAGGGTAAATTAAAAATCAAGGGATGTATGATACATTTTAAAACAATCTTTTATACAGAGCCCTGGTTTTTCGGGACACGTGTCACATTGGTATATTGTGTTCTTCCTTATCCCCCTCTTATAGCAGACTCTGCACCACTTTTGACTCTTTCCCTTTCCACCGGTTTGGGGACCTTCTCCTGGAAAGTGTTGCCCTGGTACGATGAGTGTGGCCTCGCTTCCAGAAGTACTGGGTGCCCCCCCTTCCTGGTCCCTAAAGATTAGATCTTGAAATTCCAGGAAAGTTCCCCTCTGGCCTGCACATCGACGTAGCACATACGCATTGTACAAAGCCATCTATATGATGTGCCCGGCCAGCTTCTTCGTACGCATGGCGCTGTAAGGCTTCAGGACTTGATTTGACAAGTCCATCCCTCCCATGTACCTATTGTAGTCCAGGATGCAGTCTGGTTTGGGTGTGGCCTTTCCTTCATATATCCTAAACCTGTAGGTATACCCTGATGCACTCTCGCACAGCTTATACATCTTCACGCCATACCTTGCCCTCTTACCTGGCAGGTACTGGCGGAATTGAACCCTCCCTTTAAAATGTACCAGGGACTCATCAATAGAAAAACACTTCTCGGGGGTGTATGCTTGTGAAAACCGGGCACTGGAACGGTCTAATAGGGGTCTCCGTTTATACAAACGGTCAAAACTGGGGTCATCTCGGAGTGGGCACGGCTCATTATCAGTATAATGTAAGAAGCGAAGTATTGCCTCATTTATTTATTTTTTTAGGTTCCAGTTCATTTCTGAAGTTGCTTTGAGGGGCCCATATATTAGAAACCCCTATCAAACACCCCATTTTAGAAACTAGACCCCTCAAAGTATTCACAACAGCATTTAGAAAGTTTATGAACCCTTTAGGTGTTTCACAGAAATTTAGAGCAAAGTAGAGGTGAAATTTACTCTTTTTATACCATTTTTTTTATAACACAAAAGGATTTAACAGAGAAACGCAACTCAATACTTATTGCCCAGATTCTGCATTTTTGAGAAATATCCCACATGTTGCCCTCGGGCGGTAATGGACTGAAGCACCGGCCTCCGAAGCAAAGGAGCACCTAGCGGATTTTGAGCCCTCTTTTTTATTAGGCACCATGTCCGGTTTGAAGAGGTCTTGTGGTGCCAAAACATTGGAAACCCCCCAAAAGTGACCCCAATTTGGAAACTAGACCCCTTGAGGAATCCATTGTAGTTTTCTTGGGGTGCATGCGGCTTTTTGATCAGTTTTTATTCCATTTTTAGGTGGCGTGGTGACTAATAAACAGCAATTCTACTATTGTTTTTGTATACTTTTTTTTTTTACAGCGTTCACCGTGCGCTATAAATGACATATTCACTTTATTCTGCGGGGCGATACGATCACGGCGATACCAGATGTTTATAGTTTTTTTTTATGTCTTATGGCGTTTGCACAATAAAATACGTTTTGTAAACAATCACTCACTTTTTGTGTTACCTTATTCTAAGAGCCAGAACGTTTTTATTTTTCAATCAATAAAGCCGTGCGAGGACTTATTTTTTGCGTAACGAACTGTATTTTCCATCAGTACCATTTTTAGGTACATGCGACTTTTTGATCTCTTTTTATTCCATTTTTTGGGAGGTGAAGTGACCAAACAATTGTGATTGTGGTACGGTTTATTAATATTTTTTTTTACGGCGTTCACCGTGCGGGATAAATAACAAAATAATTTTGTAGTTCAGGCCGTTACGGACGCGGCGATACCAATTATGTATAGTTTATTTGTTTGTTTATATATTTTTATTAATAATAAAGGACTGATAAGGGAAAAAGTGGGACTTTTACTTTTATTACTTTTAAAACTTTTATTTTCTTATTTTTACACATCTTTTTTTAACTTTTTTTTTACTTTATTACTTTGTCCCACTAGGGGACTTGAGGGCTGGAGGCCCTGATCGCTATTCTAATACACTGCACTACATGCGTAGTGCAGTGTATTAGAACTGTCAGCTACTCACTGACAGCAAGCATAGTGGGTCCTGACGTTGTCAGGACCCACTAGGCTTCCGTCTATGGCATAGCCGGACGCCATTGTTTGGTGTCCGGTTGCCATAGTCACCATCGCCGGCCGCTATCGCGTAGCAGGCCGGCGATGGCAGCTTAACCCCTAAAAAGCCGCGATCTCTATAGAACGCGGCTTTTAAGGGGTTAATCAGCGGGGACACAGCGATCGGTCCCCGCTGTAGGAGCTGTGACAGCTGCTGAACAAGACAGCAGCGTCACAGCTCCTGTATGTGTCGGGAGGACGGCCGAAACGGCCGTTACTCCCGAGACGTACTATTACGGCATGGAGCGCGAACGATACAGCTGCCATGACGTAATAGTACGTCAAGGAGCGGGAAGGGGTTAAAAAAGACAAGAATGCTTTGGAGGGATATTTATGTCCACCTGCTTCATTTTCTATAACTGGAGAGAGAGGGTTTTGTTTCTTTAGAGGACAGCCAGAGTTTTGCAGGAATTGCAGTAGATATGGTCATACTAAGGACAGGTGTGTGAAGGGGGAGGTGTGCAGGATTTGTGGGAGTTCTTCACATAAGGCTGCTAATTGTGGTAGTGCAAGAGTTTGTGACTTGTGTGGGTTGGCTGGACACATGGCTAGGAAATGCCCTGAGCATGGGGAGGTTTTTACTTATGCTCAAGCTGCCAGGAGAAATGTAAGACGCAGGGCGCCAAATGTGGAGGTGTCTGGTGCCAAACTGCGGCAAACTGATGTAGGGATTGGGGCATCATCGGCTGATTTCGCTGAGGCTGGAGAACCCCAGTCGCTCGGAAATGTGGGATTTGTGGATACCGCAGGAGTGGGGCTCCCTCCCGACAGTGGGGAGTGTGAGCTAGTCCACATGGAGACTGTTCCTACAGTGGAGCAGGCATTAGACCTTCCACAAGAGGCACAATGTGCAATTGGTGATTTGGAGGTAATGATGGATGAGTTTTCTCAGGTGGCAGCTGAAAGTGATTTGGGTGTGGTGAGCCCCGTTAGTCTCCCTGACCTGGATGAGGTTGATTCAGATGACTTGCTAACGCCTGGACAAAGGAGTACTAGGAGAGCCTCTGGTGAGGATGAAAGACCTGTGAGGGCAGTATTGAAAAAGCCAAGGTTTGATCATGCCAATAGGTATGCATGCTTATCTGTAGAGGCAATGCCTTCCTTCTCAGGGGACGGTGGAGGTTTTGAATCTCCAGGTTCGCCTGTTATTGAATATCTGGAAAAAGATGATGTTGAGAAGTTAAAAAAGACTAGTCAGTTTAAAAAGTAGTACAGATTCAAATTATAATGGCTAAGTATTGTATAAAACTTGCTTTTATCCTTATAATGGCATTGATAGTAGCTTCCCTTAATGTTAGGAGTATAGGATCTGAATTTAGAAGGGCAGCAATTTTTGACCAATTAAAAAATGTTAATGCTGACATAATTTGCATACAGGAGTGTGCTATTCAGATCGCTCCAGCTGGGGCTGAGTGGAATTGTGGGAAATCCTTTTGGTCGGTCGGTGGTGAGAATCGGAATGAAGGAGTGGGTATTCTCCTTAAGAATAATAATGTTACAGTGAGTGATTTTAGAATTATTGTACCAGGTCGTTTTATAATTTTAGACTGTGTTTTTTTAGGTCATAAAATTAGGGTTTTTAGTATTTATGCTCCTGCTGAGAAGCAGGCTAGAATTTCCTTTTTTGAGACACTTAAATTATATATGCCTGGTCGTGCTTTTACAATTGTTGCAGGGGATTTTAATTGTATCAGAGTAGTAGGGGATAGAGAAAGTGTTGCAGAGGTAAAATTGGACTTTTCTTCTAAAATTTTAAATCAGCTTATTTTAGATTTGAGATATCAGGATGCTGGAGTATCGATTGACGGAGAGGATAAATATACTTACCTGGCGGAAAGTGGAAGGGCCAAATCCAGAATTGATTTTATTTTTGCCTCTGAAGGTATAAAAACTAAGAATTGCAGACATCAGAAAAATAGTTTTTCAGACCATAAAATGGTTTCTGTTGAATTTTGTTTTAATGAGTCTCTCAGGTTTGGAAGGGGGTTGTGGAAACTAAATACAAGTTTGTTGCAGGAGGTTGACGTATTGCAGGAATTAAAAAAGGTATTTCAATTTTGTGTTGAGAAACAATCTGATTATGCAGATTTGTTGGTTTGGTGGGATTGGGCAAAAGAACAGATGGTTTCCCTCCTTAAAAGAATAGGTATCAGGAAGGCAAAAGAGAGGAGGGAAGAGGAAGCCCGTTTGACGAGGAAGTTGGAGACTCTCCAGAAGTTTAAAAATGCAGGTTGTGATGTGGAGGAGGACTTAAAAATCATAAAGGATGAGATAAAGAAAGGTTTGATGGATCGAGGGAGGCAGATTGTGTTCCAATCAAAGATAAGGCATTTGGAGGAAAACGAACAGTGTTCGAGGTATTTCTTTAAAAAAACCTTTAATGCAAAAGGGATCATTTCCTCAGTTTTAACACCTACAGGAGAAGTTTGTGGCAAGGGAATGACTACTGAGGTTTGTAGGTTTTATCAATCATTGTTTGGAGTGGATGGGGCGGCATGTGACGGCGAGATTTGTGGCTGCTGCGGGGATGTGGAGAGTGGTGTCTTGCTTGAAGATGTAGAGGGTATGTCTGGCGGTATTGGTGAGTTAGAGATTGGGGAAGGTGTGGACGCCATGGCTGGAGATGGGACCCCGGGGTGTGGTGGGCTCCCGGTTGAGTTTTGCCGGGGGTGCTGGTCTTTCGTCAAGGAACAGGTGGTGAAAGTTCTGAGATATGCATTTGATAGTGGGGGGCTTTCAACCTCAATGAGGCAGGGAGTGGTGACTTTGATTCATAAGAAGGGAGATAGGAGGGAAATGAAGAACTGGCGTCCTATCACCCTCTTGAATACTGACTATAAGCTATTAGCAAAGATCATTGCAGGAAGGATGAGTCAGGTGGTAAAATACATGGTTGGTATGCATCAAACTTGCGCTGTCCCTGGGCGTAGGATATCGGACAATTTGCTGTTATTACGGGATCTGATATTTTATGCAAACGAGGTGGATATATCTTTGATATTGGAGTCAATTGACTTGGAAAAGGCGTTTGACAAAGTTTCTCATCGATTTATGTTTGCAGTATTGAAGAGGATGGGAATACCTGCAAAACTAATGACGATGATCCAAGGGCTGTATAATGGGGTTGAGAGCCAGGTATTAATTAATGGGAATGTGAGTCCCTCCATTAAGGTTAAATCCGGTGTGAGGCAAGGGTGCCCGCTCTCACCCATTTTATTTGTGTGTGTTATGGAGCCTTTGTTTATTAGTTTACAAAATGATAAAAAAATATCTGGTTGTTTTATTCCGGGAGGCGATGGGCATCAGGTCAAGTCACTAGGATACATGGATGACGCAGTATTTGTGTGTACCTCGGTGGCCGATCTTAATCGAGCCAATTTACATCTTAGGATTTTTTGTGCAATATCAGGGATGAAAGTCAACTGGGACAAATGTCAGTTGTGTAACTTTGGCAAGCAGGTACAAGTGAAGGTGGACAGAGTGATGCAGACAGATAAGATTGAAGTCTTGGGAGTTACCTTTGAGAGAGATCTCAAGGGTAAACACAGTTTCTCTCTATTAGAGGCTAAAGTAGACCAGAAGCTTGCCTTCTGGAAATTGAGAAGCCTGTCCCTGAAAGGGAAAGTATTGGTAATAAAGTCGGTAATCCTTCCTTTACTGTTGTATGTTGCTGTAATTTTCCCTCCCAATAAGTTGTGGGTAAGAAGAATTACTAGGAAATTATTCGTATTTTTCTGGAACTCCAAAATGGAGAAACTAAGACGGGAGGTGGTCATGAGGAAAACGATTTTGGGAGGGTATGATTTTCCTAATATTGATGTGTTTTTAAATCTGCACTATTTATTGTTGATTCTTAAAACTGTGAAAGGGGAAAACAGAGCGGCAGATATGATACGTTACCTGGCGGGATGGTTGATGGTGAAATGGAAATGGTGCGTAAGAGATTTAAAACGGCCGATATCCTGGAAACTGCCTGTATTTTATGTCATCTTAAAATCCTTTTATGTACGTTTTAATCTGGGTACTGCAGGTGACCTTGACAAGAAGAAAATTATTGATTTAGTTAGAAATAACGAGGTTTTATGTGAGGTTCCTTTTGCAAATAATGCACAATCCGCTAGAGTTTGGAAGCTCTTTAAGACACCTGGAGTATCTAATAGACAACATGATGTGGTTTGGTTGACTTTACATAACTGTCTTCCAACAAGGTCTCTCCTCGAGAGAAGAGGTGTGGGAGTATCAGAGGTCTGTCCCAGGAGTGGCTGCGGAGGTATTGAAGATGTAAAGCATCTATTTTGGAGTTGTAATTTTACGAAGCAGGTTTTATCACTTTTAAACCGGCTCTTAATATTCTTATTGAAATCTAATGCTTTTAGCTATGAAAATATTTTGATTGGATGTGATTTTACTAAATTTGAAAATGTACGTATTTATTGGATTGTCTTTGCTATTTTCAAAGAAACTGTCTGGGATGCAAGAAATCTAATTATTTTTAGGAAGACTGTTTTAACTCCAAACGATGCTGTCAAACTGTTTTTATCCAGGCTGCATACTGTGTACCTCTATGACAAGAAAAGGTGGGGTGAGGTTAAGGCTGAAGGTATGTGGAATGTTAAAAAATGGAACCTGTATTGTTAATGTATGTAAAGAAATAAATTTTTGATATGACTCATATGATGTAAGGTCTAACCGCAGTATGAAGTAGCTTTTATGTGAAATAAGATGCGGATAGTATATAAACTGATGAGTTTAAAAAAAAAAAAAAAAAAAAAAAAAAAAAAAAAAAATCTGTTCTTATCAGTTTAATATCTGATACGTCCCCTATCTGGGGACCATATATTAAATGGATTTTTAGAACAGGGAGATGGAAATAGAGCTTGCTCTGTCCACTCCACGCATTGACCTGGTATTGCAGTATTTCCAGGACCGGTGCACCCTTTCCTTATGTGTTTACTAAAATCAGATTCCAAAAGTGCTTTTTGTGTTTGCCATTGTTTTTGTCTTTCGGATGGGATCTCCCCTTTTAATCCCATTATTTCAACACCTGTTGGACAATGCATTTGTACAGTCATGTGTGATAATGAGCTAATTTATTAAATGCAATTAATTAATACATTGCCACCTCTTGTTTTGTGTCGTCTGTGTTTCTGTGTTTCCGGCATTTCACATTGGAACAGCTCATTCACCTTCCTTGTCTTCTCTCCGCCCTCCCTCCTAGGTAGGTTAAAGAGCTGCACCTGAGCCAGCCACTGATTGATGCAGCACCATAGTCAAATAGTGGAGTGGAGTAGGGGAACAGCAAACAGCCATTAAAGCAGCCAGCCCGCCCGCCCGCCCGTCACAATGGACCTACCTGTGTACACTAGATGGATGTGATGGAATGTACTGTGGTCCCTACATTTCAAGAAGAAGTAAGAATTGCAGTTGCAACAAACCCTTGCTTGCCTACAAAGAGAGCAGCAATTTGGATTTGTTACTATGTTACCTGGAAGAATAACAAACTGTGCAAGGATGGAGGTTGTAGGATCAAGGAGAACAAGTTGTCTGTAAAGTTGGTGGATGCCTATTTTCCATTTTGCAGTCCCTTGTCTCCCTCTTGTGGCCTCCTGGAGGCAACTAGCTGTGCAAAAAAAAGACAGCCTGGGGGCCGGCTGTTGCAGTGTTGCCCTCTCAGGCAACACTGAGTGACTGACTGAGCCGCACCGTCTTATATAAAGTTCAGACGGAACTTTGCACGTGTCATAGTGGAGACCTCAGGAGCCAGAGCCAGCTTTGTGACATCATAATGGGGCCTCAGAGATAAAAGCCTGGGCCCAGGCAGTGTTGGTCAGTGCTGCTCAGCAGGCAGCACTGGACTGGATTAAAGCTGATACAAGGTGTGAAAGGAGAAGGGGTGGCAGTGGGCATGCACTTACTGCTGCTGCTGCTGCTGCTGCTGCCAGTGTTTGCACGGCAGGAGGGCATTTGGGCGTTGCCAGGAAGGCGTTTTTATGTCGATTCCTCCTCTTTCAGCACTGCATTGTGGTGCAAGCAAAAGAAGCAAAACGCGCGGCACGTTCGGCTTATCGCTTCTCGGCCTTTTGGCTAAGATCAAGTGTAGTATCTGTTCTTATCAGTTTAATATCTGATACGTCCCCTATCTGGGGACCATATATTAAATGGATTTTTAGAACAGGGAGATGGAAATAGAGCTTGCTCTGTCCACTCCACGCATTGACCTGGTATTGCAGTATTTCCAGGACCGGTGCACCCTTTCCTTATGTGTTTACTAAAATCAGATTCCAAAAGTGCTTTTTGTGTTTGCCATTGTTTTTGTCTTTCGGATGGGATCTCCCCTTTTAATCCCATTATTTCAACACCTGTTGGACAATGCATTTGTACAGTCATGTGTGATAATGAGCTAATTTATTAAATGCAATTAATTAATACATTGCCACCTCTTGTTTTGTGTCGTCTGTGTTTCTGTGTTTCCGGCATTTCACATTGGAACAGCTCATTCACCTTCCTTGTCTTCTCTCCGCCCTCCCTCCTAGGTAGGTTAAAGAGCTGCACCTGAGCCAGCCACTGATTGATGCAGCACCATAGTCAAATAGTGGAGTGGAGTAGGGGAACAGCAAACAGCCATTAAAGCAGCCAGCCCGCCCGCCCGCCCGTCACAATGGACCTACCTGTGTACACTAGATGGATGTGATGGAATGTACTGTGGTCCCTACATTTCAAGAAGAAGTAAGAATTGCAGTTGCAACAAACCCTTGCTTGCCTACAAAGAGAGCAGCAATTTGGATTTGTTACTATGTTACCTGGAAGAATAACAAACTGTGCAAGGATGGAGGTTGTAGGAGCAAGGAGAACAAGTTGTCTGTAAAGTTGGTGGATGCCTATTTTCCATTTTGCAGTCCCTTGTCTCCCTCTTGTGGCCTCCTGGAGGCAACTAGCTGTGCAAAAAAAAGACAGCCTGGGGGCCGGCTGTTGCAGTGTTGCCCTCTCAGGCAACACTGAGTGACTGACTGAGCCGCACCGTCTTATATAAAGTTCAGACGGAACTTTGCACGTGTCATAGTGGAGACCTCAGGAGCCAGAGCCAGCTTTGTGACATCATAATGGGGCCTCAGAGATAAAAGCCTGGGCCCAGGCAGTGTTGGTCAGTGCTGCTCAGCAGGCAGCACTGGACTGGATTAAAGCTGATACAAGGTGTGAAAGGAGAAGGGGTGGCAGTGGGCATGCACTTACTGCTGCTGCTGCTGCTGCTGCTGCTGCCAGTGTTTGCACGGCAGGAGGGCATTTGGGCGTTGCCAGGAAGGCGTTTTTATGTCGATTCCTCCTCTTTCAGCACTGCATTGTGGTGCAAGCAAAAGAAGCAAAACGCGCGGCCCGTTCGGGTTATCACTTCTCGGCCTTTTGGCTAAGATCAAGTGTAGTATCTGTTCTTATCAGTTTAATATCTGATACGTCCCTATCTGGGGACCATATATTAAATGGATTTTTAGAACAGGGAGATGGAAATAGAGCTTGCTCTGTCCACTCCACGCATTGACCTGGTATTGCAGTATTTCCAGGACCGGTGCACCCTTTCCTTATGTGTTTACTAAAATCAGATTCCAAAAGTGCTTTTTGTGTTTGCCATTGTTTTTGTCTTTCGGATGGGATCTCCCCTTTTAATCCCATTATTTCAACACCTGTTGGACAATGCATTTGTACAGTCATGTGTGATAATGAGCTAATTTATTAAATGCAATTAATTAATACATTGCCACCTCTTGTTTTGTGTCGTCTGTGTTTCTGTGTTTCCGGCATTTCACATTGGAACAGCTCATTCACCTTCCTTGTCTTCTCTCCGCCCTCCCTCCTAGGTAGGTTAAAGAGCTGCACCTGAGCCAGCCACTGATTGATGCAGCACCATAGTCAAATAGTGGAGTGGAGTAGGGGAACAGCAAACAGCCATTAAAGCAGCCAGCCCGCCCGCCCGCCCGCCCGTCACAATGGACCTACCTGTGTACACTAGATGGATGTGATGGAATGTACTGTGGTCCCTACATTTCAAGAAGAAGTAAGAATTGCAGTTGCAACAAACCCTTGCTTGCCTACAAAGAGAGCAACAATTTGGATTTGTTACTATGTTACCTGGAAGAATAACAAACTGTGCAAGGATGGAGGTTGTAGGAGCAAGGAGAACAAGTTGTCTGTAAAGTTGGTGGATGCCTATTTTCCATTTTGCAGTCCCTTGTCTCCCTCTTGTGGCCTCCTGGAGGCAACTAGCTGTGCAAAAAAAAGACAGCCTGGGGGCCGGCTGTTGCAGTGTTGCCCTCTCAGGCAACACTGAGTGACTGACTGAGCCGCACCGTCTTATATAAAGTTCAGACGGAACTTTGCACTTGTCATAGTGGAGACCTCAGGAGCCAGAGCCAGCTTTCTGACATCATAATGGGGCCTCAGAGATAAAAGCCTGGGCCCAGGCAGTGTTGGTCAGTGCTGCTCAGCAGGCAGCACTGGACTGGATTAAAGCTGATACAAGGTGTGAAAGGAGAAGGGGTGGCAGTGGGCATGCACTTACTGCTGCTGCTGCTGCTGCTGCTGCTGCCAGTGTTTGCACGGCAGGAGGGCATTTGGGCGTTGCCAGGAAGGCGTTTTTATGTCGATTCCTCCTCTTTCAGCACTGCATTGTGGTGCAAGCAAAAGAAGCAAAACGCGCGGCACGTTTGGGTTATCGCTTCTCGGCCTTTTGGCTAAGATCAAGTGTAGTATCTGTTCTTATCAGTTTAATATCTGATACGTCCCCTATCTGGGGACCATATATTAAATGGATTTTTAGAACAGGGAGATGGAAATAGAGCTTGCTCTGTCCACTCCACGCATTGACCTGGTATTGCAGTATTTCCAGGACTGGTGCACCCTTTCCTTATGTGTTTACTAAAATCAGATTCCAAAAGTGCTTTTTGTGTTTGCCATTGTTTTTGTCTTTCGGATGGGATCTCCCCTTTTAATCCCATTATTTCAACACCTGTTGGACAATGCATTTGTACAGTCATGTGTGATAATGAGCTAATTTATTAAATGCAATTAATTAATACATTGCCACCTCTTGTTTTGTGTCGTCTGTGTTTCTGTGTTTCCGACATTTCACATTGGAACAGCTCATTCACCTTCCTTGTCTTCTCTCCGCCCTCCCTCCTAGGTAGGTTAAAGAGCTGCACCTGACCCAGCCACTGATTGATGCAGCACCATAGTCAAATAGTGGAGTGGAGTAGGGGAACAGCAAACAGCCTTTAAAGCAGCCAGCCCGCCCGCCCGCCCGTCACAATGGACCTACCTGTGTACACTAGATGGATGTGATGGAATGTACTGTGGTCCCTACATTTCAAGAAGAAGTAAGAATTGCAGTTGCAACAAACCCTTGCTTGCCTACAAAGAGAGCAGCAATTTGGATTTGTTACTATGTTACCTGGAAGAATAACAAACTGTGCAAGGATGGAGGTTGTAGGAGCAACGAGAACAAGTTGTCTGTAAAGTTGGTGGATGCCTATTTTCCATTTTGCAGTCCCTTGTCTCCCTCTTGTGGCCTCCTGGAGGCAACTAGCTGTGCAAAAAAAAGACAGCCTGGGGGCCGGCTGTTGCAGTGTTGCCCTCTCAGGCAACACTGAGTGACTGACTGAGCCGCACCGTCTTATATAAAGTTCAGACGGAACTTTGCACGTGTCATAGTGGAGACCTCAGGAGCCAGAGCCAGCTTTCTGACATCATAATGGGGCCTCAGAGATAAAAGCCTGGGCCCAGGCAGTGTTGGTCAGTGCTGCTCAGCAGGCAGCACTGGACTGGATTAAAGCTGATACAAGGTGTGAAAGGAGAAGGGGTGGCAGTGGGCATGCACTTACTGCTGCTGCTGCTGCTGCTGCTGCTGCTGCCAGTGTTTGCACGGCAGGAGGGCATTTGGGCGTTGCCAGGAAGGCGTTTTTATGTCGATTCCTCCTCTTTCAGCACTGCATTGTGGTGCAAGCAAAAGAAGCAAAACGCGCGGCACGTTCGGGTTATCGCTTCTCGGCCTTTTGGCTAAGATCAAGTGTAGTATCTGTTCTTATCAGTTTAATATCTGATACGTCCCCTATCTGGGGACCATATATTAAATGGATTTTTAGAACAGGGAGATGGAAATAGAGCTTGCTCTGTCCACTCCACGCATTGACCTGGTATTGCAGTATTTCCAGGACCGGTGCACCCTTTCCTTATGTGTTTACTAAAATCAGATTCCAAAAGTGCTTTTTGTGTTTGCCATTGTTTTTGTCTTTCGGATGGGATCTCCCCTTTTAATCCCATTATTTCAACACCTGTTGGACAATGCATTTGTACAGTCATGTGTGATAATGAGCTAATTTATTAAATGCAATTAATTAATACATTGCCACCTCTTGTTTTGTGTCGTCTGTGTTTCTGTGTTTCCGGCATTTCACATTGGAACAGCTCATTCACCTTCCTTGTCTTCTCTCCGCCCTCCCTCCTAGGTAGGTTAAAGAGCTGCACCTGAGCCAGCCACTGATTGATGCAGCACCATAGTCAAATAGTGGAGTGGAGTAGGGGAACAGCAAACAGCCATTAAAGCAGCCAGCCCGCCCGCCCGCCCGCCCGTCACAATGGACCTACCTGTGTACACTAGATGGATGTGATGGAATGTACTGTGGTCCCTACATTTCAAGAAGAAGTAAGAATTGCAGTTGCAACAAACCCTTGCTTGCCTACAAAGAGAGCAGCAATTTGGATTTGTTACTATGTTACCTGGAAGAATAACAAACTGTGCAAGGATGGAGGTTGTAGGAGCAAGGAGAACAAGTTGTCTGTAAAGTTGGTGGATGCCTATTTTCCATTTTGCAGTCCCTTGTCTCCCTCTTGTGGCCTCCTGGAGGCAACTAGCTGTGCAAAAAAAAGACAGCCTGGGGGCCGGCTGTTGCAGTGTTGCCCTCTCAGGCAACACTGAGTGACTGACTGAGCCGCACCGTCTTATATAAAGTTCAGACGGAACTTTGCACGTGTCATAGTGGAGACCTCAGGAGCCAGAGCCAGCTTTCTGACATCATAATGGGGCCTCAGAGATAAAAGCCTGGGCCCAGACAGTGTTGGTCAGTGCTGCTCAGCAGGCAGCACTGGACTGGATTAAAGCTGATACAAGGTGTGAAAGGAGAAGGGGTGGCAGTGGGCATGCACTTACTGCTGCTGCTGCTGCTGCTGCTGCTGCCAGTGTTTGCACGGCAGGGGGGCATTTGGGCGTTGCCAGGAAGGCGTTTTTATGTAGATTCCTCCTCTTTCAGCACTGCATTGTGGTGCAAGCAAAAGAAGCAAAACGCGCGGCACGTTCGGGTTATCGCTTCTCGGCCTTTTGGCTAAGATCAAGTGTAGTATCTGTTCTTATCAGTTTAATATCTGATACGTCCCCTATCTGGGGACCATATATTAAATGGATTTTTAGAACAGGGAGATGGAAATAGAGCTTGCTCTGTCCACTCCACGCATTGACCTGGTATTGCAGTATTTCCATGACCTGCCTAGGTAGAGTCGTGTGTTAACCTTAAACCATACTATCCCCCATCCCCATTTAGTAACGACACATGACACCGAGGTTGGATGTGAAATGGCCACAGCAGCCGTTTATTAATTTCACAGTTTTATAAAAACAATTTAAATCCGAAACATTCGGATAACTAGTTAGGAATCCACCAGAGAATTCCTCCTAATAATTCACATGACCCAACATGGGTCATAACATTAACCCGAGCAGAGGAAGCCCTTGAAGCCCCCTCAGATAGTCCTTTTTAAAGAACACACCGAATTAGCCATCTGCAAACCACCAATTACCTCCAGCCGTAAACCAGCTCGGAAGCACCGTTCACCTCTGCAGATGGCTCCAACCACTAGAAGTCCACTTCAAGGGGATAACACCCGATGAAGCCCTCAAGTGATATACCGACCACTAGAAGTCCACTTCAAGGGGATAACACCCGATGAAGCCCTCAAGTGATATACCGACCACTAGAAGTCCACTTCAAAGGGATAACACCCGATGAAGCCTTCAAGTGATATACCTTCTACCAGAAGACCACTTCAAAGGGATACCACCCGATGAAGTCTTCAACCATGTACCTTTTTTGGGGGACGCATACCCCCGATGCGACCCCCCCACCATTTTGTACTGACTGGCCTCAAGGACTCCCCCCGCCAGCTGCCATGACAACAGAACCTACTCCGGAAAAAAGAAAAACATGTTAAATAAGCACACAAAATAAAAACACAACGCTCATAGCCAGACGTACATAAGACCTAAAGAGTAACAAAACAAGGGTGGGAGGGTGGGAGCTTTGCTTACTGTGTGTTACTCCTCCCGCTGCTTCCGGCTCAATGCCGAGAAACAGCGGGAAGCGCAGTAACGGCCCCCCCGCCCCCCTTAACTCCTCCCCGTCCCTCCTTCAGCTCCTTCAACTTTCCCTGACCTCGTAACATTAACCCTTTCCCTACCAGGACGGTCATGTCGGCTTCCCTTAAGCCTGCAGCTGCGTCCAGCCTCTTCTTGACCTGCCTAGGTAGAGTCGTGTGTTAACCTTAAACCATACTATCCCCCATCCCCATTTAGTAACGACACATGACACCGAGGTTGGATGTGAAATGGCCACAGCAGCCGTTTATTAATTTCACAGTTTTATAAAAACAATTTAAATCCGAAACATTCGGATAACTAGTTAGGAATCCACCAGAGAATTCCTCCTAATAATTCACATGACCCAACATGGGTCATAACATTAACCCGAGCAGAGGAAGCCCTTGAAGCCCCCTCAGATAGTCCTTTTTAAAGAACACACCGAATTAGCCATCTGCAAACCACCAATTACCTCCAGCCGTAAACCAGCTCGGAAGCACCGTTCACCTCTGCAGATGGCTCCAACCACTAGAAGTCCACTTCAAGGGGATAACACCCGATGAAGCCCTCAAGTGATATACCGACCACTAGAAGTCCACTTCAAGGGGATAACACCCGATGAAGCCCTCAAGTGATATACCGACCACTAGAAGTCCACTTCAAAGGGATAACACCCGATGAAGCCTTCAAGTGATATACCTTCTACCAGAAGACCACTTCAAAGGGATACCACCCGATGAAGTCTTCAACCATGTACCTTTTTTGGGGGACGCATACCCCCGATGCGACCCCCCCACCATTTTGTACTGACTGGCCTCAAGGACTCCCCCCGCCACAGCGAAACAGGCCTTGACCACCTTAAGCCTGTGAGTTCCTCCACACCACCACCGCCCTTTCTATTCCTTCTGCTATCGCCAAGCTCCAAAGATCAATGCCAACCTCGGTCAGATGAACCCCGTCACTCCTCCAGAAATTCCCCACTCCTGACTCCAAATCCCTATGCCTCACGCAAATGCCCCCGTTTTTTGCCACAAAACGGGACACCGCCCGATTAACTTTAATGCGAGCCTTATTGACTCTCTCCACAGATCTAGCTAACCGCCAATGCTTTCTTGGGACTATGTCCGACCACACTATCACCAACTTGGGATAAGATACCCACAAACACAACATATCATGTTTGATATCCCGCACCAACTCACGAAAGGGGCGGACTCCTAAGTCATTCCCACCCACGTGCAACACTAAGACCTCCGGAACCCTATCAAGCCGAGCATATGTCTGGAATTCCGCCAACACCCTGCTCTACGACATACCTCTAAAACCCAGCCAATGCACAACCGCATCCTGTCGCGGAATGCGCAACTGGCGACCATTCGGGCGGACGTCCGCCCTCAAAGCCCCCCAGTGCACGTAAGAATGACCCATCAACCACACCAAACACGGAGGCGAATCTGAAACGGAAAAACAATTAGGCACCACCATATAACATTTGTAAAGCGTTAACAGCAAAATTCATAACATATGGGGGCGGACATAGGACTTAAACCTGTTGGACTCCCAACGACCAATACGCCTCACCCCCTCATCATCCAACCCCCAGCGCCCCGCTTCTGTTGCTGCGCCAATCCTGAAGGAATGAGATGAATATGAGCCTGCCGCGACACCAACCGCCGTCAAACATTTTTTAAATACAGCTCCAAACTGAAACCTGGACAAAAACGACCCGTCCACATGACGTAACAAAGGCAAATCTGGAGACCCCCTGTTTGGCGTAAAACCCCGCATGCACTCTACTGGGCACATAACCGACCCCGGGGCGCAACCCCTTCAAAGCCTGCGATACCAGAAATTCCTTCGATACATCCTGAAAGCCCCGCAACTTAAACCCAAACGCCACCGCAGATATGAACCGGTTCACCTTCGCCACTGAAAACCCCGCCTCCCAGGCGTCCCCTAACCAGTACAAAAGTGCCACCAACCTGTCTCTATCCGTATTGACGTCACCCAACTCTCTTACCCACTCCTCCCACTGCCTCCAACAAGCAGCATAAGCACTCCACGTCGTGCGCGCCAAAGACCTTTGTACCAATTGTTCTACGGGACCGAGACCAGATCCCAAAGATGCTGCGGACAAGCCAAACCGAGACGTTCCGCTCCCGGTGCCAATTGCCGAAACCGGTCCCACTGCGAGCGAGAAAGAGCATCAGCGATACAATTCCGTACACCCGGGACATGCACCGCCACCACCCACGCGTTCAACGACAAACATACCAACACTAAATGTCGCAACAATTGAACTACCGGAGGAAAGGACGCCGTGATGTTATTAATGGCAAGCACCACCCCCATGTTGTCGCAGTAAAAAACGGACCTTCTTATCCCTGAGCCAGTCCCCCCAAATGGTAGCCGCCACCACGATGGGAAACAGCTCGAGCAGGGCCAGATTCCGCGTGAGTCCACTGGACACCCAGCTAGCCGGCCATTGACCTGCGCACCACGGACCTCCCCCGTAAGCTCCAAAACCACCCGCCCCAGCCGCATCCGTGAAAATATTCAAAACACTCGTATCCTGCGCTGGGGCCATCCATAGCGAGCGACCATTGAACTGGCCCAAGAAGTCATTCCAAACCTGAAGATCAGCACGGTACTCCTCCTTGAGCCGCACAAAATGATGCGGCGCACGCACTCCCACCGTTGCCGCCGCCAACCTCCTACCAAACACCCTCCCCATCGGCATAATCCGGCAGGCGAAATTCAACTTCCCCAGCAGCGACTGAAGCTCCCTCAGCGTCATTTTCTTCATTCTACAAGCCCGTTGAACCTCCAGCCTCAAAGCACCCAACTTATCCGCCGGGAGACGACACTCCATTGCCACCGAGTCTATTTCGATTCCCAAAAACAAATCGTCGCTACCGGGCCCTCCGTTTTTTCCGGCGCCAAAGGAATCCCAAAATCCCTCGCCACCTTCTGTAGAGCATGAAGCAAATTACCGCAAACCGGCGAACCCCCCGGGCCAACGCATAACAAATCATCTAAGTAATGGATCAACGAGTCGACCCCGGATACTCCCCTCTTTACCCACTCCACGAAGCTACTAAACGCCTCGAAGTATGCACAAGAAAGGGAACACCCCATCGGAAGGCACTGATCCACGTAAAAGGCCCCATTCCAAAAACAACCCAACAGCCGTTGGCTTTCTGTATGGACCGGCAACAACCTGAACGCCGCCTCGATGTCAGTTTTTGCTAGCAGCGCCCCAGGACCCGCAGCCCGCACTAACCCCACCGCCTTATCGAATGAGGTATAAACTACGGAGCACAACTCGTGATCAATCCCGTCATTTACCGACGAACCTTTGGGATACGATAACTGTTGAATCAAACGAAACTTTCCGGGCTCGCGTTTAGGGACAATACCCAAAGGGGACACAACTAAATCTTTCACCGGCGACTCCACAAATGGCCCCGACATGCGCCCCAACGAAACTTCTTTTAACAACTTTTCCGACACGACTTCCGCATGCAAGTAAGCCGATCTTAAATTTCTCCGCGTAACCGGAACCTCATAAGGAGGCGGAGGAATAACAAAACCAACACTAAACCCTTCATAAAGCAACCTAGCTGCCGCCCTATCCGGATACTCATTTAGATAAAGGGCCATCCTTTCCACCCTCACCGGCGACACCCCCTTGACCAGCCCCGTGCTGGTTCCCGGACCTCTTTTTTCGCAGACATTTTGCCGCCCCGTGTGATGCACCATTACACTCGGAGCACACGTGCTTGAACTTGCACGTGGCCCCAAACTTGCACTGGCCTTCATTGAATTGCCAGCAAAACCCCGCCTTTCCCCCGCCGCTTGGTCCACTCTGACTAGACTGGCCTCCCTGGCCACCGCTCCCGGGAAAGGGCTGCCTAACCGGAGCCGTAACCCGCAACCAGAGAGCAATATCCTTCTGGTCCCACCGAATCGCCGGCCGAACCGCCTTCCGCTGACGGAATTGCTCATCATATCGCAGCCACGCCTGACCCCCATACGCCCTATGAGCCTCCCCAATAGCATCAAAATAACAAAATAACGCCGAACAATTTTCCGGCGCCTTTTCCCCTATCACACTAGCCAATATGGCGAACGCCTGCGACCAATTAACGAACGTCTGCGGGATAAGCCTATACCGCCGCCGTTCCTCCTCGTCCTTTTTACTCTCATCCCGCTTGCTCTTATCCAAATTGAATTTAGCCAGCGGCAAGAGAGAAAAAATTTCAACGTATTCATCTTTCCAGATCCGATCACGCACCTCCTGCTTTAAATGCGCCCCCAACGGACCCTCAAAACAAACATACACCTCCCCCCGAGCACGATCGTCCATGCGCACTCGATCGCCGTCCTTCTGTGCCTCAGTCTGCACCGACACCGCGACCGCCTCTCTAACCGCCACCACAGGACGCGCCTGCAACGATCCCACGTCCCTGGGGCCTTCCCAAACTACCGCAGGGGACACTTCCGTTACTACCGGCGCCGCGGCCCTATCAAGGCGCCCCACCAGCTCCCGTAAGCAACCCACTAAATCTGCCAAACCCGCTCCGTCGCGTCCGCCCGCGCCACTACCGGCCCCCGATGCTATGCTAGCAGCCCCCCCGCCGACACCCGACATAAAAATCGCTGGATAAGACAATAATGGAGTTATACACTCACCGGGCTGCACAGGCGCTGTGTTCCCGTCAGCCGGACCATCCTGACCTCGACGATAGACGTCCAGTTCACCTTCCTCCAGTTCTTCTCTCGCCGACGACTGTCCCTCCCAACGACATCTTCGGAAAGGGGATGAGGACGCGCTGACCGATGGGCCGGCAACCTGCCGCCCGACCGCCGGGACCCAGACTTCCGACCGGACCTGTTGCCTCGACGTCGCTGCAGATCTAGTCGTCCGTCTAGACGATCCTGACGAAGCCTGCCCCCTGGCCAGAACATCACCATGCGGGGCGGCCGTACCTTGCTCTCGACATCTTCCATCTGATGGGGGAGGGGTGACAGGGAGCCCAGCCTGCGACTCCCTGCTTACCGCCGGACCCCGTCGCGGCCTGGGATTCCTGCCAGGACGCAGGGCCTGGGAAGGGGCGGTCCTCCCAGCTGCCTGGCCTGCAGCGTCCGGGATCGGGCTCCCTCTGCGACGCCGTGTCCGCGGGACTACCTCCGGACTAAGGCGCTCTGGAGGTCGGGACCGCCGAGAGGGACGGGTCGACACAGCCTGCATCGCCGTCACCCCTGCCACCGCTCTCTGCCTGCCCAGCGCAGGAGCGGTTGTTGCCGACTCCCCCCCCGCCGCCATAGCCATGCTCGTAGGGGGGCCGGGGGAGGGGAGCCTGTCCCTTACAACAGACCCCGAACGCCGTGCCCGACGTGGCGAAACGGCGTCCGGGATCCGCGTTAATGCAGCCACGGTCTCCTCCAGCCATCCGGGACCGTGGTGCACAGCAGCGGCGCGCAGCCGCTCTAAAATCAGGGCCTCTGCCATTGCTAAAAAACCGGGCAACGGGGAGCTTTGCTTACTGTGTGTTACTCCTCCCGCTGCTTCCGGCTCAATGCCGAGAAACAGCGGGAAGCGCAGTAACGGCCCCCCCGCCCCCCTTAACTCCTCCCCGTCCCTCCTTCAGCTCCTTCAACTTTCCCTGACCTCGTAACATTAACCCTTTCCCTACCAGGACGGTCATGTCGGCTTCCCTTAAGCCTGCAGCTGCGTCCAGCCTCTTCTGGACCGGTGCACACTTTCCTTATGTGTTTACTAAAATCAGATTCCAAAAGTGCTTTTTGTGTTTGCCATTGTTTTTGTCTTTCGGATGGGATCTCCCCTTTTAATCCCATTATTTCAACACCTGTTGGACAATGCATTTGTACAGTCATGTGTGATAATGAGCTAATTTATTAAATGCAATTAATTAATACATTGCCACCTCTTGTTTTGTGTCGTCTGTGTTTCTGTGTTTCCGGCATTTCACATTGGAACAGCTCATTCACCTTCCTTGTCTTCTCTCCGCCCTCCCTCCTAGGTAGGTTAAAGAGCTGCACCTGAGCCAGCCACTGATTGATGCAGCACCATAGTCAAATAGTGGAGTGGAGTAGGGGAACAGCAAACAGCCATTAAAGCAGCCAGCCCGCCCGCCCGCCCGCCCGCCCGCCCGCCCGAATGGACCTACCTGTGTACACTAGATGGATGTGATGGAATGTACTGTGGTCCCTACATTTCAAGAAGAAGTAAGAATTGCAGTTGCAACAAACCCTTGCTTGCCTACAAAGAGAGCAGCAATTTGGATTTGTTACTATGTTACCTGGAAGAATAACAAACTGTGCAAGGATGGAGGTTGTAGGAGCAAGGAGAACAAGTTGTCTGTAAAGTTGGTGGATGCCTATTTTCCATTTTGCAGTCCCTTGTCTCCCTCTTGTGGCCTCCTGGAGGCAACTAGCTGTGCAAAAAAAAGACAGCCTGGGGGCCGGCTGTTGCAGTGTTGCCCTCTCAGGCAACACTGAGTGACTGACTGAGCCGCACCGTCTTATATAAAGTTCAGACGGAACTTTGCACGTGTCATAGTGGAGACCTCAGGAGCCAGAGCCAGCTTTCTGACATCATAATGGGGCCTCAGAGATAAAAGCCTGGGCCCAGGCAGTGTTGGTCAGTGCTGCTCAGCAGGCAGCACTGGACTGGATTAAAGCTGATACAAGGTGTGAAAGGAGAAGGGGTGGCAGTGGGCATGCACTTACTGCTGCTGCTGCTGCTGCTGCTGCTGCTGCCAGTGTTTGCACGGCAGGAGGGCATTTGGGCGTTGCCAGGAAGGCGTTTTTATGTCGATTCCTCCTCTTTCAGCACTGCATTGTGGTGCAAGCAAAAGAAGCAAAACGCGTGGCACGTTCGGGTTATCGCTTCTCGGCCTTTTGGCTAAGATCAAGTGTAGTATCTGTTCTTATCAGTTTAATATCTGATACGTCCCCTATCTGGGGACCATATATTAAATGGATTTTTAGAACAGGGAGATGGAAATAGAGCTTGCTCTGTCCACTCCACGCATTGACCTGGTATTGCAGTATTTCCAGGACCGGTGCACCCTTTCCTTATGTGTTTACTAAAATCAGATTCCAAAAGTGCTTTTTGTGTTTGCCATTGTTTTTGTCTTTCGGATGGGATCTCCCCTTTTAATCCCATTATTTCAACACCTGTTGGACAATGCATTTGTACAGTCATGTGTGATAATGAGCTAATTTATTAAATGCAATTAATTAATACATTGCCACCTCTTGTTTTGTGTCGTCTGTGTTTCTGTGTTTCCGGCATTTCACATTGGAACAGCTCATTCACCTTCCTTGTCTTCTCTCCGCCCTCCCTCCTAGGTAGGTTAAAGAGCTGCACCTGAGCCAGCCACTGATTGATGCAGCACCATAGTCAAATAGTGGAGTGGAGTAGGGGAACAGCAAACAGCCATTAAAGCAGCCAGCCCGCCCGCCCGCCCGTCACAATGGACCTACCTGTGTACACTAGATGGATGTGATGGAATGTACTGTGGTCCCTACATTTCAAGAAGAAGTAAGAATTGCAGTTGCAACAAACCCTTGCTTGCCTACAAAGAGAGCAGCAATTTGGATTTGTTACTATGTTACCTGGAAGAATAACAAACTGTGCAAGGATGGAGGTTGTAGGAGCAAGGAGAACAAGTTGTCTGTAAAGTTGGTGGATGCCTATTTTCCATTTTGCAGTCCCTTGTCTCCCTCTTGTGGCCTCCTGGAGGCAATTAGCTGTGCAAAAAAAAGACAGCCTGGGGGCCGGCTGTTGCAGTGTTGCCCTCTCAGGCAACACTGAGTGACTGACTGAGCCGCACCGTCTTATATAAAGTTCAGACGGAACTTTGCACGTGTCATAGTGGAGACCTCAGGAGCCAGAGCCAGCTTTCTGACATCATAATGGGGCCTCAGAGATAAAAGCCTGGGCCCAGGCAGTGTTGGTCAGTGCTGCTCAGCAGGCAGCACTGGACTGGATTAAAGCTGATACAAGGTGTGAAAGGAGAAGGGGTGGCAGTGGGCATGCACTTACTGCTGCTGCTGCTGCTGCTGCTGCTGCTGCTGCCAGTGTTTGCACGGCAGGAGGGCATTTGGGCGTTGCCAGGAAGGCGTTTTTATGTCGATTCCTCCTCTTTCAGCACTGCATTGTGGTGCAAGCAAAAGAAGCAAAACGCGCGGCACGTTCGGGTTATCGCTTCTCGGCCTTTTGGCTAAGATCAAGTGTAGTATCTGTTCTTATCAGTTTAATATCTGATATGTCCCCTATCTGGGGACCATATATTAAATGGATTTTTAGAACAGGGAGATGGAAATAGAGCTTGCTCTGTCCACTCCACGCATCGACCTGGTATTGCAGTATTTCCAGGATCGGTGCACCCTTTCCTTATGTGTTTACTAAAATCAGATTCCAAAAGTGCTTTTTGTGTTTGCCATTGTTTTTGTCTTTCGGATGGGATCTCCCCTTTTAATCCCATTATTTCAACACCTGTTGGACAATGCATTTGTACAGTCATGTGTGATAATGAGCTAATTTATTAAATGCAATTAATTAATACATTGCCACCTCTTGTTTTGTGTCGTCTGTGTTTCTGTGTTTCCGGCATTTCACATTGGAACAGCTCATTCACCTTCCTTGTCTTCTCTCCGCCCTCCCTCCTAGGTAGGTTAAAGAGCTGCACCTGAGCCAGCCACTGATTGATGCAGCACCATAGTCAAATAGTGGAGTGGAGTAGGGGAACAGCAAACAGCCATTAAAGCAGCCAGCCCGCCCGCCCGCCCGCCCGCCCGTCACAATGGACCTACCTGTGTACACTAGATGGATGTGATGGAATGTACTGTGGTCCCTACATTTCAAGAAGAAGTAAGAATTGCAGTTGCAACAAACCCTTGCTTGCCTACAAAGAGAGCAGCAATTTGGATTTGTTACTATGTTACCTGGAAGAATAACAAACTGTGCAAGGATGGAGGTTGTAGGAGCAAGGAGAACAAGTTGTCTGTAAAGTTGGTGGATGCCTATTTTCCATTTTGCAGTCCCTTGTCTCCCTCTTGTGGCCTCCTGGAGGCAACTAGCTGTGCAAAAAAAAGACAGCCTGGGGGCCGGCTGTTGCAGTGTTGCCCTCTCAGGCAACACTGAGTGACTGACTGAGCCGCACCGTCTTATATAAAGTTCAGACGGAACTTTGCACGTGTCATAGTGGAGACCTCAGGAGCCAGAGTCAGCTTTCTGACATCATAATGGGGCCTCAGAGATAAAAGCCTGGGCCCAGGCAGTGTTGGTCAGTGCTGCTCAGCAGGCAGCACTGGACTGGATTAAAGCTGATACAAGGTGTGAAAGGAGAAGGGGTGGCAGTGGGCATGCACTTACTGCTGCTGCTGCTGCTGCTGCTGCCAGTGTTTGCACGGCAGGAGGGCATTTGGGCGTTGCCAGGAAGGCGTTTTTATGTCGATTCCTCCTCTTTCAGCACTGCATTGTGGTGCAAGCAAAAGAAGCAAAACGCGCGGCACGTTCGGGTTATCGCTTCTCGGCCTTTTGGCTAAGATCAAGTGTAGTATCTGTTCTTATCAGTTTAATATCTGATACGTCCCCTATCTGGGGACCATATATTAAATGGATTTTTAGAACAGGGAGATGGAAATAGAGCTTGCTCTGTCCACTCCACGCATTGACCTGGTATTGCAGTATTTCCAGGACCGGTGCACCCTTTCCTTATGTGTTTACTAAAATCAGATTCCAAAAGTGCTTTTTGTGTTTGCCATTGTTTTTGTCTTTCGGATGGGATCTCCCCTTTTAATCCCATTATTTCAACACCTGTTGGACAATGCATTTGTACAGTCATGTGTGATAATGAGCTAATTTATTAAATGCAATTAATTAATACATTGCCACCTCTTGTTTTGTGTCGTCTGTGTTTCCGGCATTTCACATTGGAACAGCTCATTCACCTTCCTTGTCTTCTCTCCGCCCTCCCTCCTAGGTAGGTTAAAGAGCTGCACCTGAGCCAGCCACTGATTGATGCAGCACCATAGTCAAATAGTGGAGTGGAGTAGGGGAACAGCAAACAGCCATTAAAGCAGCCAGCCCGCCCGCCCGCCCGCCCGTCACAATGGACCTACCTGTGTACACTAGATGGATGTGATGGAATGTACTGTGGTCCCTACATTTCAAGAAGAAGTAAGAATTGCAGTTGCAACAAACCCTTGCTTGCCTACAAAGAGAGCAGCAATTTGGATTTGTTACTATGTTACCTGGAAGAATAACAAACTGTGCAAGGATGGAGGTTGTAGGAGCAAGGAGAACAAGTTGTCTGTAAAGTTGGTGGATGCCTATTTTCCATTTTGCAGTCCCTTGTCTCCCTCTTGTGGCCTCCTGGAGGCAACTAGCTGTGCAAAAAAAAGACAGCCTGGGGGCCGGCTGTTGCAGTGTTGCCCTCTCAGGCAACACTGAGTGACTGACTGAGCCGCACCGTCTTATATAAAGTTCAGACGGAACTTTGCACGTGTCATAGTGGAGACCTCAGGAGCCAGAGCCAGCTTTCTGACATCATAATGGGGCCTCAGAGATAAAAGCCTGGGCCCAGGCAGTGTTGGTCAGTGCTGCTCAGCAGGCAGCACTGGACTGGATTAAAGCTGATACAAGGTGTGAAAGGAGAAGGGGTGGCAGTGGGCATGCACTTACTGCTGCTGCTGCTGCTGCTGCTGCCAGTGTTTGCACGGCAGGAGGGCATTTGGGCGTTGCCAGGAAGGCGTTTTTATGTCGATTCCTCCTCTTTCAGCACTGCATTGTGGTGCAAGCAAAAGAAGCAAAACGCGTGGCACGTTCGGGTTATCGCTTCTCGGCCTTTTGGCTAAGATCAAGTGTAGTATCTGTTCTTATCAGTTTAATATCTGATACGTCCCCTATCTGGGGACCATATATTAAATGGATTTTTAGAACAGGGAGATGGAAATAGAGCTTGCTCTGTCCACTCCACGCATTGACCTGGTATTGCAGTATTTCCAGGACCGGTGCACCCTTTCCTTATGTGTTTACTAAAATCAGATTCCAAAAGTGCTTTTTGTGTTTGCCATTGTTTTTGTCTTTCGGATGGGATCTCCCCTTTTAATCCCATTATTTCAACACCTGTTGGACAATGCATTTGTACAGTCATGTGTGATAATGAGCTAATTTATTAAATGCAATTAATTAATACATTGCCACCTCTTGTTTTGTGTCGTCTGTGTTTCCGGCATTTCACATTGGAACAGCTCATTCACCTTCCTTGTCTTCTCTCCGCCCTCCCTCCTAGGTAGGTTAAAGAGCTGCACCTGAGCCAGCCACTGATTGATGCAGCACCATAGTCAAATAGTGGAGTGGAGTAGGGGAACAGCAAACAGCCATTAAAGCAGCCAGCCCGCCCGCCCGCCCGCCCGTCACAATGGACCTACCTGTGTACACTAGATGGATGTGATGGAATGTACTGTGGTCCCTACATTTCAAGAAGAAGTAAGAATTGCAGTTGCAACAAACCCTTGCTTGCCTACAAAGAGAGCAGCAATTTGGATTTGTTACTATGTTACCTGGAAGAATAACAAACTGTGCAAGGATGGAGGTTGTAGGAGCAAGGAGAACAAGTTGTCTGTAAAGTTGGTGGATGCCTATTTTCCATTTTGCAGTCCCTTGTCTCCCTCTTGTGGCCTCCTGGAGGCAACTAGCTGTGCAAAAAAAAGACAGCCTGGGGGCCGGCTGTTGCAGTGTTGCCCTCTCAGGCAACACTGAGTGACTGACTGAGCCGCACCGTCTTATATAAAGTTCAGACGGAACTTTGCACGTGTCATAGTGGAGACCTCAGGAGCCAGCTTTCTGACATCATAATGGGGCCTCAGAGATAAAAGCCTGGGCCCAGGCAGTGTTGGTCAGTGCTGCTCAGCAGGCAGCACTGGACTGGATTAAAGCTGATACAAGGTGTGAAAGGAGAAGGGGTGGCAGTGGGCATGCACTTACTGCTGCTGCTGCTGCTGCTGCTGCCAGTGTTTGCACGGCAGGAGGGCATTTGGGCGTTGCCAGGAAGGCGTTTTTATGTCGATTCCTCCTCTTTCAGCACTGCATTGTGGTGCAAGCAAAAGAAGCAAAACGCGCGGCACGTTCGGGTTATCGCTTCTCGGCCTTTTGGCTAAGATCAAGTGTAGTATCTGTTCTTATCAGTTTAATATCTGATACGTCCCCTATCTGGGGACCATATATTAAATGGATTTTTAGAACAGGGAGATGGAAATAGAGCTTGCTCTGTCCACTCCACGCATTGACCTGGTATTGCAGTATTTCCAGGACCGGTGCACCCTTTCCTTATGTGTTTACTAAAATCAGATTCCAAAAGTGCTTTTTGTGTTTGCCATTGTTTTTGTCTTTCGGATGGGATCTCCCCTTTTAATCCCATTATTTCAACACCTGTTGGACAATGCATTTGTACAGTCATGTGTGATAATGAGCTAATTTATTAAATGCAATTAATTAATACATTGCCACCTCTTGTTTTGTGTCGTCTGTGTTTCTGTGTTTCCGGCATTTCACATTGGAACAGCTCATTCACCTTCCTTGTCTTCTCTCCGCCCTCCCTCCTAGGTAGGTTAAAGAGCTGCACCTGAGCCAGCCACTGATTGATGCAGCACCATAGTCAAATAGTGGAGTGGAGTAGGGGAACAGCAAACAGCCATTAAAGCAGCCAGCCCGCCCGCCCGCCCGCCCGTCACAATGGACCTACCTGTGTACACTAGATGGATGTGATGGAATGTACTGTGGTCCCTACATTTCAAGAAGAAGTAAGAATTGCAGTTGCAACAAACCCTTGCTTGCCTACAAAGAGAGCAGCAATTTGGATTTGTTACTATGTTACCTGGAAGAATAACAAACTGTGCAAGGATGGAGGTTGTAGGAGCAAGGAGAACAAGTTGTCTGTAAAGTTGGTGGATGCCTATTTTCCATTTTGCAGTCCCTTGTCTCCCTCTTGTGGCCTCCTGGAGGCAACTAGCTGTGCAAAAAAAAGACAGCCTGGGGGCCGGCTGTTGCAGTGTTGCCCTCTCAGGCAACACTGAGTGACTGACTGAGCCGCACCGTCTTATATAAAGTTCAGACGGAACTTTGCACGTGTCATAGTGGAGACCTCAGGAGCCAGAGCCAGCTTTCTGACATCATAATGGGGCCTCAGAGATAAAAGCCTGGGCCCAGGCAGTGTTGGTCAGTGCTGCTCAGCAGGCAGCACTGGACTGGATTAAAGCTGATACAAGGTGTGAAAGGAGAAGGGGTGGCAGTGGGCATGCACTTACTGCTGCTGCTGCTGCTGCCAGTGTTTGCACGGCAGGAGGGCATTTGGGCGTTGCCAGGAAGGCGTTTTTATGTCGATTCCTCCTCTTTCAGCACTGCATTGTGTTGCAAGCAAAAGAAGCAAATCCTGTCTTGCTTCCTCTCCGGCCTTTATTCACCTCCCGCTTAGTAGCTGTGAGTGTGTGTGAGCCTGCAGGGCCCCATGGAATTGCCTAGGAGTAGGCTGAATCGCTGCAAGGGGTGAACAGCAGTATTGGGCAGGCTCGGTCAACGCGCGGCCCGTTTGGGTTATCGCTTCTCGGCCTTTTGGCTAAGATCAAGTGTAGTATCTGTTCTTATCAGTTTAATATCTGATACGTCCCCTATCTGGGGACCATATATTAAATGGATTTTTAGAACAGGGAGATGGAAATAGAGCTTGCTCTGTCCACTCCACGCATTGACCTGGTATTGCAGTATTTCCAGGACCGGTGCACCCTTTCCTTATGTGTTTACTAAAATCAGATTCCAAAAGTGCTTTTTGTGTTTGCCATTGTTTTTGTCTTTCGGATGGGATCTCCCCTTTTAATCCCATTATTTCAACACCTGTTGGACAATGCATTTGTACAGTCATGTGTGATAATGAGCTAATTTATTAAATGCAATTAATTAATACATTGCCACCTCTTGTTTTGTGTCGTCTGTGTTTCTGTGTTTCCGGCATTTCACATTGGAACAGCTCATTCACCTTCCTTGTCTTCTCTCCGCCCTCCCTCCTAGGTAGGTTAAAGAGCTGCACCTGAGCCAGCCACTGATTGATGCAGCACCATAGTCAAATAGTGGAGTGGAGTAGGGGAACAGCAAACAGCCATTAAAGCAGCCAGCCCGCCCGCCCGCCCGTCACAATGGACCTACCTGTGTACACTAGATGGATGTGATGGAATGTACTGTGGTCCCTACATTTCGAGAAGAAGTAAGAATTGCAGTTGCAACAAACCCTTGCTTGCCTACAAAGAGAGCAGCAATTTGGATTTGTTACTATGTTACATGGAAGAATAACAAACTGTGCAAGGATGGAGGTTGTAGGAGCAAGGAGAACAAGTTGTCTGTAAAGTTGGTGGATGCCTATTTTCCATTTTGCAGTCCCTTGTCTCCCTCTTGTGGCCTCCTGGAGGCAACTAGCTGTGCAAAAAAAAGACAGCCTGGGGGCCGGCTGTTGCAGTGTTGCCCTCTCAGGCAACACTGAGTGACTGACTGAGCCGCACCGTCTTATATAAAGTTCAGACGGAACTTTGCACGTGTCATAGTGGAGACCTCAGGAGCCAGAGCCAGCTTTCTGACATCATAATGGGGCCTCAGAGATAAAAGCCTGGGCCCAGGCAGTGTTGGTCAGTGCTGCTCAGCTGGCAGCACTGGACTGGATTAAAGCTGATACAAGGTGTGAAAGGAGAAGGGGTGGCAGTGGGCATGCACTTACTGCTGCTGCTGCTGCTGCTGCTGCTGCTGCCAGTGTTTGCACGGCAGGAGGGCATTTGGGCGTTGCCAGGAAGGCGTTTTTATGTCGATTCCTCCTCTTTCAGCACTGCATTGTGTTGCAAGCAAAAGAAGCAAATCCTGTCTTGCTTCCTCTCCGGCCTTTATTCACCTCCCGCTTAGTAGCTGTGAGTGTGTGTGAGCCTGCAGGGCCCCATGGAATTGCCTAGGAGTAGGCTGAATCGCTGCAAGGGGTGAACAGCAGTATTGGGCAGGCTCGGTCAACGCGCGGCCCGTTCGGGTTATCGCTTCTCGGCCTTTTGGCTAAGATCAAGTGTAGTATCTGTTCTTATCAGTTTAATATCTGATACGTCCCCTATCTGGGGACCATATATTAAATGGATTTTTAGAACAGGGAGATGGAAATAGAGCTTGCTCTGTCCACTCCACGCATTGACCTGGTATTGCAGTATTTCCAGGACCGGTGCACCCTTTCCTTATGTGTTTACTAAAATCAGATTCCAAAAGTGCTTTTTGTGTTTGCCATTGTTTTTGTCTTTCGGATGGGATCTCCCCTTTTAATCCCATTATTTCAACACCTGTTGGACAATGCATTTGTACAGTCATGTGTGATAATGAGCTAATTTATTAAATGCAATTAATTAATACATTGCCACCTCTTGTTTTGTGTCGTCTGTGTTTCTGTGTTTCCGGCATTTCACATTGGAACAGCTCATTCACCTTCCTTGTCTTCTCTCCGCCCTCCCTCCTAGGTAGGTTAAAGAGCTGCACCTGAGCCAGCCACTGATTGATGCAGCACCATAGTCAAATAGTGGAGTGGAGTAGGGGAACAGCAAACAGCCATTAAAGCAGCCAGCCCGCCCGCCCGCCCGCCCGTCACAATGGACCTACCTGTGTACACTAGATGGATGTGATGGAATGTACTGTGGTCCCTACATTTCAAGAAGAAGTAAGAATTGCAGTTGCAACAAACCCTTGCTTGCCTACAAAGAGAGCAGCAATTTGGATTTGTTACTATGTTACCTGGAAGAATAACAAACTGTGCAAGGATGGAGGTTGTAGGAGCAAGGAGAACAAGTTGTCTGTAAAGTTGGTGGATGCCTATTTTCCATTTTGCAGTCCCTTGTCTCCCTCTTGTGGCCTCCTGGAGGCAACTAGCTGTGCAAAAAAAAGACAGCCTGGGGGCCGGCTGTTGCAGTGTTGCCCTCTCAGGCAACACTGAGTGACTGACTGAGCCGCACCGTCTTATATAAAGTTCAGACGGAACTTTGCACGTGTCATAGTGGAGACCTCAGGAGCCAGAGCCAGCTTTCTGACATCATAATGGGGCCTCAGAGATAAAAGCCTGGGCCCAGGCAGTGTTGGTCAGTGCTGCTCAGCAGGCAGCACTGGACTGGATTAAAGCTGATACAAGGTGTGAAAGGAGAAGGGGTGGCAGTGGGCATGCACTTACTGCTGCTGCTGCTGCTGCTGCTGCTGCTGCCAGTGTTTGCACGGCAGGAGGGCATTTGGGCGTTGCCAGGAAGGCGTTTTTATGTCGATTCCTCCTCTTTCAGCACTGCATTGTGGTGCAAGCAAAAGAAGCAAAACGCGCGGCACGTTCGGGTTATCGCTTCTCGGCCTTTTGGCTAAGATCAAGTGTAGTATCTGTTCTTATCAGTTTAATATCTGATACGTCCCCTATCTGGGGACCATATATTAAATGGATTTTTAGAACAGGGAGATGGAAATAGAGCTTGCTCTGTCCACTCCACGCATTGACCTGGTATTGCAGTATTTCCAGGACCGGTGCACCCTTTCCTTATGTGTTTACTAAAATCAGATTCCAAAAGTGCTTTTTGTGTTTGCCATTGTTTTTGTCTTTCGGATGGGATCTCCCCTTTTAATCCCATTATTTCAACACCTGTTGGACAATGCATTTGTACAGTCATGTGTGATAATGAGCTAATTTATTAAATGCAATTAATTAATACATTGCCACCTCTTGTTTTGTGTCGTCTGTGTTTCTGTGTTTCCGGCATTTCACATTGGAACAGCTCATTCACCTTCCTTGTCTTCTCTCCGCCCTCCCTCCTAGGTAGGTTAAAGAGCTGCACCTGAGCCAGCCACTGATTGATGCAGCACCATAGTCAAATAGTGGAGTGGAGTAGGGGAACAGCAAACAGCCATTAAAGCAGCCAGCCCGCCCGCCCGCCCGCCCGCCCGTCACAATGGACCTACCTGTGTACACTAGATGGATGTGATGGAATGTACTGTGGTCCCTACATTTCAAGAAGAAGTAAGAATTGCAGTTGCAACAAACCCTTGCTTGCCTACAAAGAGAGCAGCAATTTGGATTTGTTACTATGTTACCTGGAAGAATAACAAACTGTGCAAGGATGGAGGTTGTAGGAGCAAGGAGAACAAGTTGTCTGTAAAGTTGGTGGATGCCTATTTTCCATTTTGCAGTCCCTTGTCTCCCTCTTGTGGCCTCCTGGAGGCAACTAGCTGTGCAAAAAAAAGACAGCCTGGGGGCCGGCTGTTGCAGTGTTGCCCTCTCAGGCAACACTGAGTGACTGACTGAGCCGCACCGTCTTATATAAAGTTCAGACGGAACTTTGCACGTGTCATAGTGGAGACCTCAGGAGCCAGAGCCAGCTTTCTGACATCATAATGGGGCCTCAGAGATAAAAGCCTGGGCCCAGGCAGTGTTGCTCAGCAGGCAGCACTGGACTGGATTAAAGCTGATACAAGGTGTGAAAGGAGAAGGGGTGGCAGTGGGCATGCACTTACTGCTGCTGCTGCTGCTGCCAGTGTTTGCACGGCAGGAGGGCATTTGGGCGTTGCCAGGAAGGCGTTTTTATGTCGAGTCCTCCTCTTTCAGCACTGCATTGTGGTGCAAGCAAAAGAAGCAAAACGCGCGGCCCGTTCGGGTTATCGCTTCTCGGCCTTTTGGCTAAGATCAAGTGTAGTATCTGTTCTTATCAGTTTAATATCTGATACGTCCCCTATCTGGGGACCATATATTAAATGGATTTTTAGAACAGGGAGATGGAAATAGAGCTTGCTCTGTCCACTCCACGCATTGACCTGGTATTGCAGTATTTCCAGGACCGGTGCACCCTTTCCTTATGTGTTTACTAAAATCAGATTCCAAAAGTGCTTTTTGTGTTTGCCATTGTTTTTGTCTTTCGGATGGGATCTCCCCTTTTAATCCCATTATTTCAACACCTGTTGGACAATGCATTTGTACAGTCATGTGTGATAATGAGCTAATTTATTAAATGCAATTAATTAATACATTGCCACCTCTTGTTTTGTGTCGTCTGTGTTTCTGTGTTTCCGGCATTTCACATTGGAACAGCTCATTCACCTTCCTTGTCTTCTCTCCGCCCTCCCTCCTAGGTAGGTTAAAGAGCTGCACCTGAGCCAGCCACTGATTGATGCAGCACGATAGTCAAATAGTGGAGTGGAGTAGGGGAACAGCAAACAGCCATTAAAGCAGCCAGCCCGCCCGCCCGCCCGCCCGTCACAATGGACCTACCTGTGTACACTAGATGGATGTGATGGAATGTACTGTGGTCCCTACATTTCAAGAAGAAGTAAGAATTGCAGTTGCAACAAACCCTTGCTTGCCTACAAAGGGAGCAGCAATTTGGATTTGTTACTATGTTACCTGGAAGAATAACAAACTGTGCAAGGATGGAGGTTGTAGGAGCAAGGAGAACAAGTTGTCTGTAAAGTTGGTGGATGCCTATTTTCCATTTTGCAGTCCCTTGTCTCCCTCTTGTGGCCTCCTGGAGGCAACTAGCTGTGCAAAAAAAAGACAGCCTGGGGGCCGGCTGTTGCAGTGTTGCCCTCTCAGGCAACACTGAGTGACTGACTGAGCCGCACCGTCTTATATAAAGTTCAGACGGAACTTTGCACGTGTCATAGTGGAGACCTCAGGAGCCAGAGCCAGCTTTCTGACATCATAATGGGGCCTCAGAGATAAAAGCCTGGGCCCAGGCAGTGTTGGTCAGTGCTGCTCAGCAGGCAGCACTGGACTGGATTAAAGCTGATACAAGGTGTGAAAGGAGAAGGGGTGGCAGTGGGCATGCACTTACTGCTGCTGCTGCTGCTGCTGCTGCTGCCAGTGTTTGCACTGCAGGAGGGCATTTGGGCGTTGCCAGGAAGGCGTTTTTATGTCAATTCCTCCTCTTTCAGCACTGCATTGTGGTGCAAGCAAAAGAAGCAAAACACGCGGCACGTTCGGGTTATCGCTTCTCGGCCTTTTGGCTAAGATCAAGTGTAGCATCTGTTCTTATCAGTTTAATATCTGATACGTCCCCTATCTGGGGACCATATATTAAATGGATTTTTAGAACAGGGAGATGGAAATAGAGCTTGCTCTGTCCACTCCACGCATTGACCTGGTATTGCAGTATTTCCAGGACCGGTGCACCCTTTCCTTATGTGTTTACTAAAATCAGATTCCAAAAGTGCTTTTTGTGTTTGCCATTGTTTTTGTCTTTCGGATGGGATCTCCCCTTTTAATCCCATTATTTCAACACCTGTTGGACAATGCATTTGTACAGTCATGTGTGATAATGAGCTAATTTATTAAATGCAATTAATTAATACATTGCCACCTCTTGTTTTGTGTCGTCTGTGTTTCTGTGTTTCCGGCATTTCACATTGGAACAGCTCATTCACCTTCCTTGTCTTCTCTCCGCCCTCCCTCCTAGGTAGGTTAAAGAGCTGCACCTGAGCCAGCCACTGATTGATGCAGCACCATAGTCAAATAGTGGAGTGGAGTAGGGGAACAGCAAACAGCCATTAAAGCAGCCAGCCCGCCCGCCCGCCCGCCCGTCACAATGGACCTACCTGTGTACACTAGATGGATGTGATGGAATGTACTGTGGTCCCTACATTTCAAGAAGAAGTAAGAATTGCAGTTGCAACAAACCCTTGCTTGCCTACAAAGAGAGCAGCAATTTGGATTTGTTACTATGTTACCTGGAAGAATAACAAACTGTGCAAGGATGGAGGTTGTAGGAGCAAGGAGAACAAGTTGTCTGTAAAGTTGGTGGATGCCTATTTTCCATTTTGCAGTCCCTTGTCTCCCTCTTGTGGCCTCCTGGAGGCAACTAGCTGTGCAAAAAAAAGACAGCCTGGGGGCCGGCTGTTGCAGTGTTGCCCTCTCAGGCAACACTGAGTGACTGACTGAGCCGCACCGTCTTATATAAAGTTCAGACGGAACTTTGCACGTGTCATAGTGGAGACCTCAGGAGCCAGAGCCAGCTTTCTGACATCATAATGGGGCCTCAGAGATAAAAGCCTGGGCCCAGGCAGTGTTGGTCAGTGCTGCTCAGCAGGCAGCACTGGACTGGATTAAAGCTGATACAAGGTGTGAAAGGAGAAGGGGTGGCAGTGGGCATGCACTTACTGCTGCTGCTGCTGCTGCCAGTGTTTGCACGGCAGGAGGGCATTTGGGCGTTGCCAGGAAGGCGTTTTTATGTCGATTCCTCCTCTTTCAGCACTGCATTGTGTTGCAAGCAAAAGAAGCAAATCCTGTCTTGCTTCCTCTCCGGCCTTTATTCACCTCCCGCTTAGTAGCTGTGAGTGTGTGTGAGCCTGCAGGGCCCCATGGAATTGCCTAGGAGTAGGCTGAATCGCTGCAAGGGGTGAACAGCAGTATTGGGCAGGCTCGGTCAACGCGCGGCCCGTTTGGGTTATCGCTTCTCGGCCTTTTGGCTAAGACCAAGTGTATTTATACAGGAGGTTTTTAGTCAGAAGGTGCTCAGGTACCCTCTCTCTCGGCCTCGGGGGATCGTCCAGGTTCGCCTGGACTTCACCCCCGTGCTGCTATTTGGGAGAGAGGCTTAGTCCTGAGCAACGAGTTGCGATCCCCCCAGCCCCTTGGTCTCTGTACGTCAAGGGGCGCAGCGAAAGCTGCGCGGTTCGACCTGGCCACGCTAATGGCAGGCGAACCCGATGCGGTGCCGGTATACGCCCGGCTGCGAAACTCTGCTAGAGTCATCTTGGCAGAGGGTGGAGGCGGTCCACGAGGTGTCAAGTTCCTCGTATACGAAATCCTCGAGAAGTTGCTGGCGGTCCGCAAGCATGAAATTTTGGCGATCCAGGATTACCCAAGGCGTGGAGTTTTTGACATAACTTTTGTTGGAGAAGGTATCCTCCGTGATGCTATGGACAAAGCTGAGAGGGAAAAAGTTCAACTCACGTCTTTGGGAGTCCAGGTAATAGAGCATGCTTTTGAGGTAACCAAACTCGTGGTGATTAAGATGTATTCCCCATATGTGAAGGACCAGGAAGTGGCAGCATTCTTAGCTGCCTACTTCAAGAACATCAAGCTTATGGGGAGAGTTATGAACGAGTGCGGTGTGTGGACCGTCAAGTGGAAGTACTTAGTGACTTTGATAAAGGACCCCTCCACCCAAAATACGAGACTCCCACCGGCTCGTTTTAAAATTGGAACAGTGAATGGCGACCTCTACTTCTCGGGGATGCCAAACTTCTGCAGGGCCTGCGGTACCTATGGGCATACCAGTTACAACTGCGATGTCACCTGCAGGAACTGCGGAAGCAAAGAGCACACAATTAGAGAATGCACAGGAGAAAAAAAATGTAACTTTTGTCAGAAAACTGGTCATCTGTATTTTTCTTGCCCCTATAGGTACCGAGGCGAAGAAGATGAGCAACCCGGAGCGCCCCCACGTGCTCCACCAGCGGACCAAACCCGTCCCCAGGGAGAGGAACAGACCAGCCACACGAAAGAGGAGAGAGGTACCTGGGCTTCAAAGGTGCGAGGGACTGGAGCCAAAACAGGTACCTCGCAGCCAGCAACCTTGGAGGATAAAGGGGAGCCCAGTGCGAAGGAAAAGCGGCAGACTAAGCGGAAGGCGGAAAAGGAGCAGGCCGGAAAAACTGAGGCATCCCAGAAGGCTGGTTGCTCAGGGGGTGCCGGGCCTGCTCCAAGCCCTGGGTCTCTGGCATCCTCGTCGGAGGAAGAGGACGAGGTGCCGGTGGGTCCCCGTAAAAAAGGGAGGCAAGCCAGAGTCAGTAGGGGGGAGACAGGGGAGGAGCAGATGGACACAACGGTGAAAAACGATGCGGCTCCTCCTAGAACCCCCTCCTCGCCGCGACTGGTGAGGAGGGCGGGCACTGTTCCCCCCGTGGAAACTGACACCCCACCTTGTGCGCAACCTCCCCCTCCAGAAGGGCCTGCACGGTCCCAGGGGGGAGGTGCGAGCCCCCTAGGGGACCCACCCGACCTAGACGGTCAACCGTTTGAGACCCAGGGAGATCCGAATGAGTTTGGGCTCCCCGTACGCAGAAGTTTGGTTGCTGGCGTTACCCTCAGCGAAGGTAGTTCCTCTCCTTCGTTCTCCCTCCTGACAAATGATTCGGACGGGGGCGGGTATCTGAGCCCAAGTGAGATATTTGGTATTGCTGGTGGAGAAAATGTGTGATTTTAAAATACCGCTACTATTTATTATTTTAAAATCAAATACGCATTCAAAACTCCACAATGTCTGAACTAAAGGGAATATCCCTCAACGTGAGGGGCGCCAAGTCTAAAGTAAGAAGGGTTGCTCTCTTCAATTTTTTATCTTGCCTGGCAGCCTCTGTTTTTTTCCTGCAGGAGTGCGGTATTCCCCATACGATGAAGTACACCAAATATAAAGAAGATTGGAAATATGGTCCATCCGTCTGGTCTGGATCAAACGAGTCCAGATCAGCAGGGGTCGCCATTCTATTTAAGGGAAACGTTTTAATTGATTTTATTCAAGAAATCTTACCAGGACGTATTTTATTGGTTAAGGCTTTTATTGACGGTGTGAAATGGCAGTTTTTAAATTTTTATGGCTCACCTGATAAAAATGAGAGGGCAGAAATGCTAGAAGTTTTACCTCTTTTTATTAACACAACTGAGCCTTTTATCCTCGCAGGTGATTTTAACTGTATCCTGAGAGGGGAACGCCGGCTTACAAGTGCTACAAGCAGAAATTACGATAAGACCTCTGGACTGCTCAAAAATATGGTGAGCGATTTTAATTTAAAAGAGGTTTACAAAGAATGTAACAGGAGCAGTCCAGAGGAAGCCGGCGTTACCTGGAGCAACGCCACCTGTAGCTCCAGGATAGATTTTATATTTTGTAATGAGAACTTACTGCCTTTTAAATGTGAAGTTTTAACCAACGTGTTTTCAGATCATAGGCTTTTATCTTTTTATGTGAAGCGTGATCTTAATAATCTTATTTGTAAGAAGTCCTGGAAGATGAATGTTTCCCTTTTAGATGATCCACAGGTTTTAACCGATTTTATTGAATTTTACAAGAAAAGCAGGCGGGTGAGAGATACCAGAGCTCCCATCAGTGCATGGTGGGAGAAGATGAAAAGTAAAATAAAAGATTTTTTTATTAAAAAGAGTGTGGTAAAAGCCAAAATAAAATATGCTGTTTTTAATACATTAAACACCCGTCTGCAGACCCTGTACAAAATGCGAGACAATGAAATAGAAGTGGAAGCCGACATCACCGACCTTAAAAAGGAGATAGCCCAGTGCCTGGAGCAGAAAGGTAAAGAAATAATCTTTCGTTCAAAAATTCAAAACATAGAGGAGAACGAGACCTGCTCCAGGTACTTTTTTAAAAAAATCAACAATAAAAGGGCTGTCATCAAAAATATTGAAGGTGTGTCGGATGTACAGGGTCTTTTAAGTAAAGTTCATGAGTTTTATACTGACCTTTTTAATGTTAAGACTGTGGATCGTGATTTTATGCGTGACTCACTGAAGGAGATTACCACTGTTTTAGACCCTGTCTCCCAGAATTTTTTATTGCAGGACCTGACGGAGCAGGAGATTTTAGAAACAGTTAAAAGTTTTAAAGCAGGTAAAGTTCCTGGTCCGGACGGTATACCCAGTGAGTTTTATGTAAAATTTTATGATCTTTTAAAAGAAGATTTGTTTTTACTATACGCAGAAGTTTTTAAATCCAAGATGCTGCCTAAGTCCTGGCAGAAGGGTGAGGTCTCCCTATTATACAAGACGGGTGACATCGCAGTTTTAAAGAACTGGAGACCAATAACCCTTCTAAACAGCGACTACAAGATCATGGCTAAATTATGTGCGAACCGGATGAAAGCCATAATACCCCACATAATACATTCCAACCAAGTATGTGGGGTGCCAGGCCGCAGCATCTGGGACAATCTTAACCTTATTAAAGATGTGATTGAGGACACGAGGTCTAAGAAGAATAATTTAGCAATTTTATCAATAGACTTTGAAAAAGCTTTTGACCGTGTCTCTCACTTTTATTTGTTTAAGGTTTTAGAGCGTATGGGTATACCTGAAGGATTTTTATTATCCATCAAAGCCTTTTATAAAAATTGTACAAGTAAGATTTTAGTAAATGGTTTTAAGACACAGGACATATTTTTAAACTCTGGGGTGAAGCAGGGGTGTCCCTTGTCCCCACTGCTTTTTATATGTGCGTTAGAGCCTCTATTATGCGCAATTCGCCGAGACAAGTTGATACGTGGAGTCCCCCTGCCAGGGGGAGGCGGCATAGAGGCTAAAGCAGTGGGGTACATGGATGATGTAGCGGTATTATGCAGGGACACCCGGTCGCTTCAGAGAGCCCTCAAGCAGATAGAGTTTTATTGCTGTGCTTCCAGTTTTAAGATAAACTTTAGCAAGAGTAGTATTTTAAGCATAGGAAGCATGGTTTTTAGTGACATACCAGTTCCTGTGTCGGATAATATTAAAATTTTAGGGGTCTCCTTCAGTGAGTACGACAATGGTTTTATCAGTTGGGACATGGTGGCGCAGAAAGTAAACAAGAAGATATGTATGTGGAATATGAGGAAGCTTACTATGGAGGGAAAAATTTTAATTATTAAAATGGTCATTTTACCCCTGCTTTTATATCTGAGTATGGTTTTCCCTCCTCCCACGGTTTTACTGAGAAAAATAACCAAAGCTTGTTTTACTTTCTTTTGGAGTTCCAGAATGGAGAAATTAAAGAGAGGAATCGTGATGAAGTCCAAACCAAAGGGTGGCAAAGACTTTCCAGATTTTAATAGGTTTCTTTTACTAAAATTTTTTAGCTTCTGTTTTAATTCCCTTTTTAAAGAGCACTATTGGTCGTTTTATTTACGTTATAATACAGGGTTTTTTATGCGAAGGTGTGGGTGGTTCCAGATTATTTTAACCTCACCTTATGCTTTTAATTTACCCCCACAATATGTAATTTTAGAAAAAATAGTTGCTTTATTTAAATTAAAAGGGAAGAGTATTAATGATCTTAAAAATAGCAAGAAGCTTTTAATCGACCTAAAAAGAGAGGATGCGGTCAGCAGAATAGACAATTTTAACGAAAAACGCAGTGGTTTTATCTGGAAAATGTCTAACATATTTTATCTCTTTAACACACAGAAGGACCTGGCCTGGAGCTGCATTCATCAATGTCTTCCATGCCGGGCATTCCAATACAGAAGAAGATTCGCGAGGTCTGCCGTCTGCCCGAGGGAAGGCTGCCAGGCTGAGGAGACAGTGCGTCATTTACTTTGGACATGTTACTTTGCACAACATTTTTGGAAAAAGATATTCCCTCTTATGGAAAAGATGGCAGACCTGAAGGACTTATGTTACGATGATATTTTATATGGACAATTTGGATGCCCGACCGCGAATCAGCAGACAATAGCATGGAAGACGATGAATTGCGCTAAAGAAGCTCTTTGGAAGGCCAGGAACATCCTTCTTTTTAAACACGACGTTTTAACAACGGATGATGTTTTAGGTCTTTGTTTTAGTGAGATGTATTTATATTATTTAATTGACAGGAAAGCAAATGCCACCCTTCTAAATAAATGGTTTGTGACTGACTGGAACTCCAATAAATAAAGATTTGCCACCATGTCCCCCTATAAATATTAATGTAATTTGATTTTTACTATTGTAACAATATGAAAATGTTTGATGTAATTGTAGTGTTATCTATTGTAAAATTGAATTTTTATTAATAAATCATTGACACCCCCGCGAGGGGGTAGCCAACTGAAAAAAAAAAAATCTGTTCTTATCAGTTTAATATCTGATACGTCCCCTATCTGGGGACCATATATTAAATGGATTTTTAGAACAGGGAGATGGAAATAGAGCTTGCTCTGTCCACTCCACGCATTGACCTGGTATTGCAGTATTTCCAGGACCGGTGCACCCTTTCCTTATGTGTTTACTAAAATCAGATTCCAAAAGTGCTTTTTGTGTTTGCCATTGTTTTTGTCTTTCGGATGGGATCTCCCCTTTTAATCCCATTATTTCAACACCTGTTGGACAATGCATTTGTACAGTCATATGTGATAATGAGCTAATTTATTAAATGCAATTAATTAATACATTGCCACCTCTTGTTTTGTGTCGTCTGTGTTTCTGTGTTTCCGGCATTTCACATTGGAACAGCTCATTCACCTTCCTTGTCTTCTCTCCGCCCTCCCTCCTAGGTAGGTTAAAGAGCTGCACCTGAGCCAGCCACTGATTGATGCAGCACCATAGTCAAATAGTGGAGTGGAGTAGGGGAACAGCAAACAGCCATTAAAGCAGCCAGCCCGCCCGCCCGCCCGTCACAATGGACCTACCTGTGTACACTAGATGGATGTGATGGAATGTACTGTGGTCCCTACATTTCGAGAAGAAGTAAGAATTGCAGTTGCAACAAACCCTTGCTTGCCTACAAAGAGAGCAGCAATTTGGATTTGTTACTATGTTACATGGAAGAATAACAAACTGTGCAAGGATGGAGGTTGTAGGAGCAAGGAGAACAAGTTGTCTGTAAAGTTGGTGGATGCCTATTTTCCATTTTGCAGTCCCTTGTCTCCCTCTTGTGGCCTCCTGGAGGCAACTAGCTGTGCAAAAAAAAGACAGCCTGGGGGCCGGCTGTTGCAGTGTTGCCCTCTCAGGCAACACTGAGTGACTGACTGAGCCGCACCGTCTTATATAAAGTTCAGACGGAACTTTGCACGTGTCATAGTGGAGACCTCAGGAGCCAGAGCCAGCTTTCTGACATCATAATGGGGCCTCAGAGATAAAAGCCTGGGCCCAGGCAGTGTTGGTCAGTGCTGCTCAGCTGACAGCACTGGACTGGATTAAAGCTGATACAAGGTGTGAAAGGAGAAGGGGTGGCAGTGGGCATGCACTTACTGCTGCTGCTGCTGCTGCCAGTGTTTGCACGGCAGGAGGGCATTTGGGCGTTGCCAGGAAGGCGTTTTTATGTCGATTCCTCCTCTTTCAGCACTGCATTGTGTTGCAAGCAAAAGAAGCAAATCCTGTCTTGCTTCCTCTCCGGCCTTTATTCACCTCCCGCTTAGTAGCTGTGAGTGTGTGTGAGCCTGCAGGGCCCCATGGAATTGCCTAGGAGTAGGCTGAATCGCTGCAAGGGGTGAACAGCAGTATTGGGCAGGCTCGGTCAACGCGCGGCCCGTTCGGGTTATCGCTTCTCGGCCTTTTGGCTAAGACCAAGTGTATTTATACAGGAGGTTTTTAGTCAGAAGGTGCTCAGGTACCCTCTCTCTCGGCCTCGGGGGATCGTCCAGGTTCGCCTGGACTTCACCCCCGTGCTGCTATTTGGGAGAGAGGCTTAGTCCTGAGCAACGAGTTGCGATCCCCCCAGCCCCTTGGTCTCTGTACGTCAAGGGGCGCAGCGAAAGCTGCGCGGTTCGACCTGGCCACGCTAATGGCAGGCGAACCCGATGCGGTGCCGGTATACGCCCGGCTGCGAAACTCTGCTAGAGTCATCTTGGCAGAGGGTGGAGGCGGTCCACGAGGTGTCAAGTTCCTCGTATACGAAATCCTCGAGAAGTTGCTGGCGGTCCGCAAGCATGAAATTTTGGCGATCCAGGATTACCCAAGGCGTGGAGTTTTTGACATAACTTTTGTTGGAGAAGGTATCCTCCGTGATGCTATGGACAAAGCTGAGAGGGAAAAAGTTCAACTCACGTCTTTGGGAGTCCAGGTAATAGAGCATGCTTTTGAGGTAACCAAACTCGTGGTGATTAAGATGTATTCCCCATATGTGAAGGACCAGGAAGTGGCAGCATTCTTAGCTGCCTACTTCAAGAACATCAAGCTTATGGGGAGAGTTATGAACGAGTGCGGTGTGTGGACCGTCAAGTGGAAGTACTTAGTGACTTTGATAAAGGACCCCTCCACCCAAAATACGAGACTCCCACCGGCTCGTTTTAAAATTGGAACAGTGAATGGCGACCTCTACTTCTCGGGGATGCCAAACTTCTGCAGGGCCTGCGGTACCTATGGGCATACCAGTTACAACTGCGATGTCACCTGCAGGAACTGCGGAAGCAAAGAGCACACAATTAGAGAATGCACAGGAGAAAAAAAATGTAACTTTTGTCAGAAAACTGGTCATCTGTATTTTTCTTGCCCCTATAGGTACCGAGGCGAAGAAGATGAGCAACCCGGAGCGCCCCCACGTGCTCCACCAGCGGACCAAACCCGTCCCCAGGGAGAGGAACAGACCAGCCACACGAAAGAGGAGAGAGGTACCTGGGCTTCAAAGGTGCGAGGGACTGGAGCCAAAACAGGTACCTCGCAGCCAGCAACCTTGGAGGATAAAGGGGAGCCCAGTGCGAAGGAAAAGCGGCAGACTAAGCGGAAGGCGGAAAAGGAGCAGGCCGGAAAAACTGAGGCATCCCAGAAGGCTGGTTGCTCAGGGGGTGCCGGGCCTGCTCCAAGCCCTGGGTCTCTGGCATCCTCGTCGGAGGAAGAGGACGAGGTGCCGGTGGGTCCCCGAAAAAAAGGGAGGCAAGCCAGAGTCAGTAGGGGGGAGACAGGGGAGGAGCAGATGGACACAACGGTGAAAAACGATGCGGCTCCTCCTAGAACCCCCTCCTCGCCGC